>NC_136896.1:12544494-12649321 GCF_949152265.1 Phoxinus phoxinus
GCTTAAATTACCTGTCACTTAATGTGTGAATGATTAGATCTATGTGTCAAGTACACAGTTTTGGGCTGAAATGTTTTACCTCTCCTAACTTTTTAGAGGACAATTGTATTGCGATATTGCTCTTTTGTAGCTGGTAGGGTTAGAATAAGTTGACATGTAGTTGCAAAGTTACTTATATTCAGTAGAATGTCTGTTGGAGGAGTTAGAAGAGTTATCAGATATTAAGCAGACAGTCTACTAATACTATAACTAGAGTTAGTTGACATATTTGCAAAGTTACTTATAGTCAGTAGAATGTCTGTTGGAGGAGTTAGAAGAGTTAGCAGATATTAAGCAGACAGTCTACTAATACTATAACTAGAGTTAGTTGACATATTTGCAAAGTTACTTATAGTCAATAGAATGTTCAAAAGGAGCATCAAATTAAAGTGTTGCCGAGATTTCTTAGTATTGCATTGCTACTCATTAATAGAGTTTTTTATAATTTATTGGTCAATATGGGATATGCTCATATAATCTATTTTTACTTTGTTTATTTTTGCCATCACTTATAGTTAATCTTTAAAAACAGTAGTAGTTTACTAACCTATAGTTTTCAGAAAATCTCAAAATGAAATTTTTTTTTTCATACTGTATTTTAATGTTGTGATGCCTATTCACTTGTATCATTTAAAACAGTTGATTTGTGTTTTATAATATTATCATTTATCAGTTATTGGGCATAACATAAAAATAATTAGGCTAATCTGTATTGGGCAGAATTTTCAACATTCCTCCTAGAAATAGACACAAATAACACCTAAAAAAAATTTATAAGAAAAGTTTGAGTTTAGCCGGCACTATCCGCATCTTCGTCAAAACTCTCGAGACAACGAAAGATGAAGTTCTCAGGTAAAAAAAAGAGAATAAAGCAAAAGTCTAAATTTTATCTAATTTGTTTCTCCAAGATAGCAAAGAGATGTGATTTTCTATCCTATGGGTTTGTGTGTGTGCTGTTTAAGTCACTTCTTTCTATGTGTTAGGTGACCTGTGCCATTAGTTTTCCCCAAAGCCATGACGTTGCTCTCTCTCTCTCTCTCTCTCTCTCTCTCTCTCTCTCTCTCTCTCTCTCTCTCTCTCTCTCTCTCTCTCTCTCTCTCTCTCTCTCTCTCTCTCTCTCTCTCTCTCTCTCTCTGTATGTGTGTGTGCATACGTCTGCTAGACTCATATGAGACATTACAGGATAGTTGAGCCCCTCTTATGGGCCACAGCTGCTCATGGCTGTTGTAGTGCCTGTGTGATGTCATCTTTAATGGACATCCATTTCCACTGGGAAACGGGAGGGAGATGATCTTCATAAAGCCACCTGCACACTGGTGCATCTGTACCCCCACTACATGACCTCTGAAAGAGAGAGAGAGAAAGGTGCATTGGGATATGAATTGATCAAACTGAACTCCTTTGTGGGTTTGTTTCCAGGAGATGATAGCATTACTGGGGAACAGAAAAATCAATGTTTTTTGGGGGAAATAATGGGGTGTGTTGGGACAAGGAGGAGGGGGTTGCGTTCAGGATCGCACCCTTTACGCAAACCCTACACCGCCTTGAGTAAAGGAGAGCCCCGCTAGGGACGTAAGGTGAGACATTGGGCAGATGGAAGGGTGACAGAGTGAAGGTGTGTGTGCCTGAATGCGGTCTGGTGTGTGTGTGTGGAAATAGTAGAAAGTATCCTCATATTTTTTCAACTGAAATGTAGGGTAGGCAATTTTTTACATAAACACTTTTTGTTATACTGGTTACAAATCTCTTCACATCCTGATAGCAATCAATAATAGAAGTGCATGGTATAAATATATATATATATTTACATATATCTTCTGTGGAAGTCTCAGGACCAAAGAATGTTCGTCCAATCATTGCATTCAGTCCAAATGCAATAATAGGATGTCCTACCTGCCTGTCCACATGTATTTCCATACCTCGGCGCACCCTGCTCGCACAAACATCACACATCATCAGTGCTTTCTGTAAGGTTATGCCGAGTTTAAGACAATCAAAGAGTGTCGCAAACAAACTTCAGCCACCTTAGTTCCTCCGAAACCAAAACAATGAGCTTATGCTGCGTTCTCTCCATGTTGTAACCGTAATTGCAAGATGGCAACTCTCAAGTAGATGTTCTACTCTGAGCTGGTTACGTCCTCAGACTCGGATGGGTTTCTCTGATAACACTATCAATGCCGAAATGAATCTGCAGAAGTCAGGTGGATACAAGTCTGAGCTCTGTAAGTTGTTTACGTTCATTATTATTGTAATGTTGTGTGCTTTGAGACATGAGTTCATTTACTGCCGTCTCTCATGACGCTTTGCAGACTCTGCTCTGGCTGTGCTCGTTTATGTGTTTATTCGAGGACGTGTGGCTTTAGAGACGCTCTGAAGGGTGGGTGGGATCTACAAGAAAAATGGCATCTATCTATCTATCTATCTATCTATCTATCTATCTATCTATCTATCTATCTATCTATCTATCTATCTATCTATCTATCTATCTATCTCTCTCTCTCTCTCTATCTATCTATCTATCTATCTATCTATCTATCTATCTATCTATCTATCTATCTATCTATCTATCCATCCATCCATCCAGAACTCAACCCTAAGATTTGAGTGATGGAGATGGGCAGTGGGAGAGCCAATATTTTTCAAGGGAGGGACTCTGGCGTGTTTTAATTATTAAACTCTACAAAAGAACTAAAGACTTGGTCTAAAGGAATACTGTCAAATGCAGAATAATCACTCTGTTCTCTCTGTTCCTTCTCAGATGGTTGTTTTAATCTTTCCTTTCCCTCTGCTCTCATTTCCATCTTCCTATAAAAGGGTTACTTTCTTCTTATCTCCTCCTCACACAGAACGATCTCCTTTGCTGTGTACGTGCATGTGAGTGTGCAGGTATGTTTCCATGTTTGTAAGCAAGCGTAATTCCACCCCCACCCTCTGCCTCATTAGGTTCATTCTGAAGGATTTGATTAAATATTTAAAGTGTGCAGCACTTTCTCTGGCATCAGGTGTAAGCCACCGCTGTAATCATAGATAACACTCTGTAATTACACTGCAGTTACACTGTGTGTGCGTGTGTGTGCGTGTGTGTGTGTGTGTGTGTGTGTGTGTGTGTGTGTTTGAAATATGAGCACACTAAACCCTGTAATTCATGTGTACCATCCCAGTCTCCCACACTGTGTTTTCCTTGCTCCTTCTGACACACACACACACACACACACACACACACACACACACACACACACACACACACACACACACACACACACACACACACACCTTTTTTCCCTGTTTCGTAATCCTCCCACAATGCCTGCATGTTTCCTTTCTCTTTCTTTGATGCGGGATAGAGAGTGCAAAAGCAGCAGAGAGAGAAAGAGAAAGATGGAGGGAGGGAGAGATTACACTCATTCTGAATGCAATTATGCACACAGGCATGAATTTCTTAGACATCTGTTTTGATGCTGATATGTGGATGTTTATATAAGCTTTCTTAAAATAATGATACATTTCTTAGTATATATATATATATATATGTGTGTGTGTGTGTGTGTGTGTGTGTGTGTGTGTGGTTCAGGTATACGTTATAGGGACAATTCCCCACAAAGATTGAAAGATCTGAAATCCTTGTCCTTGTGGGTAATTGTTTTGGTCCCCATGAGGTAAACAGCATATAAATCATAATAAGTAATGTTTTTTTAAAAATGCAGAATGTTTTATGTGGTGGTTAGGTTTAGGGGTAGGGTTAGTGGATAGAATATACAGTTTGTACAGTATAAAAATAATTTATAGAATGTCCCTATAAAGTGTGTGTGTGTGTGTGTGTGTGTACACAGTATACTGGGAATATACTGTGCATACTGTACAGCTCTATGATATTTGGAGAATGGCAAACATATATATAATTTCATGCAACACTATTCTATTGAGCTCAAAAATAATTCTGTTTTGAGTTGCTGATATCCCAGAGTTTCCTGAACTAATGGATACAACCATGATGACTCCCTGTTTCTGTTATCTTGTTTTCTACTGGTCTCATTAAAAATCATTGTAGAACCTACCAGCATACACGCCACAAACCTGTCAGATAAAGTTAAATATGAGCTCGGGTTTGATGTGTAATCCTATCAAAAATAAGATATTCTATGAAATATTTGTGTGGAACACAAACAGATTAGAAAAGAATTTCATGGCGAAAGAGGAAGAAAAGAAAAGAGTGGGCTTGAAGATTTAAAATTAAAATGGGGTATGTGTGTTCTTTCATACATAATTATGGGGGTGATAAAGGCTTCCCCAAAATAAGTCAAAACAAAAGACTGAGGGGATATTAAAAGCATGCGATGTATTCCTTTTTACAAGTTAAAAAATGTTTCAACAGTGTTTTTTAAACATGTTAGTGCCCACAGAGTTATATTTAGTTATTCAGCATTTTAATAGAAGTATTGTCCTCCTGCAGAAGCATAGCATAGCATTAGGCTGCTAGAGCGCTTTCGGTTGAAATCTGAATCGGACAGAATGAGAAGAACGCTCATTGTTTATCACTTTATTAAATGTATTAATCGCAAGTGTATTGTACAATTTTTGGAAGTCTTTAAATGGTTAGTTTAAACCCTCATTACGCACCCTCATGTCGTTCCAAACCCGTAAGACTTTAGTTCATCTTCGAAACCCAAATGAAGATATTTGAATGAATGAACTCGGATAACTTTCTGTCTCCATTAACAAATACGCAACGACCACTTTGATGCCTCAAAAAGTTTGTGAAGCTAATCCATATGAATTGAGCGGTTTACTCCACATTTTCTGAAGAGAATAAATCGCTTTATTTGATGAACAGATTGAATTTAGGCTTTTATTCACATATAAACATTCATCAACGCACCCATCAGTTGTGGGAAACGGAAGCTCAAGCATGTTCGCTTGACGTGCGAGAACCAATGAGGTTCATTCTCGCGTGTTACGCAGCACTTTATGACCTTTTGAAGCGTCAAGTGGACTGTCTATGGAAGGACAGAAATCTCTCTTCGATTTTCATTTGGGTGGGGGTGGGGGTGGGGGGTGAACTAACTCTTTAAGGTAATTGACATTTGGGTGCTAGTGCCAAAAGACAATTAATTAGCGCAAGACAAACTTTGTGTAAAGTTTGTGCCACGAAAACTGACAAAACGCCAACCACACTGAAAGTGAATGAATCGTGTGAAAAATCCATGAAAAAGCTGGATAAGATCAGCAATGGATTCAATGTCTTTAATTGTGAGTATCAAAATTACTGTGAAGTTCTGCTCTTAATTAGTGAAGAGCAAAGCAACTGGGTGTGATGATGTTTTTTGTGTGTGTTTTTTACAGATGGATCTCTGTGTCTGAATTTAAAGTGCTGAACCAGGCCTATAGCAGAGCTCACAGGGGGGAAAATTGCATACCAAGAGCTAGCTAGGGGGTGGCTTGTTACCTATGCATATGTTATTAATGCTTATGCATACTTATGCATACATTACTTATGCTTACTTGTTACTTATGCATATGGCTTGTTACTTATGTTACATGACATTTCTTCATACATTTCTTTCTGCTAGTCCTTTATACTTTCATTTTTTTTCTTTTTTCTTTCGTCTCCATTGTCCTGAAGCCGAACATGTGTTGCGTATGTAATGTTTTCCCAGAGTTAAAGGCATTGCTCGGAGGTTGTGCTTGTACCTTTGGATGATGTGCAGACGAAAAGGTGTTTAAAAGGCTTTGTTTCCTCAGAGGCGCGCACACACACACACACACACACACACACACACACACACACACCCCTGCAGTAAAACCTGATATGGCTCTCGTGATGGAGTCTGTCTTTGGCAGGTGCGGTTTCTTGGCGCTCCTTGTAGCCTGCGGCGATGGGGCTTTTTCGTTGACCGTGCTCTGTCCAAGAGAGCTGGAGAACATTACATCGCACATTATCTCAGAACAATAAGTCATATCCTGCGAGTTTTATTCCCCAACACACATGACAACACACTGAGTCTAAGCAAAGCTCTAGAAGCTCTGTTTTTTATGTCTAATGTGTAATGGATTACTAATATATGCGTACATAAAATATTTCCAACAATGTATATTACAGCTGATAATATAAAAATAAGTGCTTAATAAGTTAGATACTTGCTCCAAAATAAATCCCTTTATAACAGAACATATGAGATTATGAGCAAGTGGCGAGCCATTACTTACCTCAATCTTTTATACAGCGTATTGCCACACTGTTCTGGCACACAGTACTTTTAACCTCTCCTAATTGGCCCTTTAAAAGCAGCGCAAAGGGTGTAAACTGTACTAAGCTTGAGCTCTTGCCTTTCTGTGCTCTGTTGAGTCAGTAATATTGATGGGTGATTTCTCTTGCCATTGTCCAAGTGAACAGCAGGTGGAACGCCTAGAAGAAAATATCAATCCTCAGATATCAGAGCCCTGGAGGCATGGCAGTATTGAAAACCACAAGATCTCAGTGATAAATGTTTAAAGAAACATTATTAAAGTGTGCAGTTTTGAAGCAAAGCCCCTGTATGTTACCGCGTTCAGTAGGATGTTTGATATACCAGTCCCGTAATAGAACTTGGATGCGACGAGTGACACGTGCGGCCCAGGTACATGTGTGAGGTCAATGAGCTGTATGCAGAACTCAACCGTCAGCTGGTAAAGGCACAGCCAATGCATTAACGTGCTGAAAATGCTTGTAAATTCACTCAGCCGTTTAATACAGGGAAAGCTCAGAACTGCTCTCTCTATTTCTCTCTTTCTTTCTCTTTTTTATTTTCACTCTCTCTTTCTCCCTCCAGTGGCTGCGTAACATGTTATTGATTATAGAGATATATGAGAGGTAGGCATTGCATTGACAGTGCTGTGCACAAATAATATGTAAAGAATTTAATGTTCATATCCACAACTGTATTTCATGATCTGGTAACATAGTGAGACTGATGGGTTTCATTGTGCTTGGCATTTTGCCTGTTTGAGATTGAATGCAAAAAAAAAAAACCTAACAGCAATGTAATGTGAAATCTCCACAATGTGTGTTTCATGCCAGAGAGAAATTTTGTATCGCCGTTTGGAGTGTTTTAGGTAGTTGAGGAGAAGAGAAAGAATGAGAGATTTACATAGTTTGGTTTGACCCTGCCAATGTTTGTGTGCTGTTTCTGCCTGTTTATTTTTCTTTTATGTTTATTTTACGGTTTCTCTGTTACCAAGACAGCCCTCTCCAAAGGAAAATGAATACGAGAGGTTACTCAAGAGATCTTTTAAACCTGCATGCCAAATATTTCAACATTGCAAGTAACTAAAGCATACGGATATTAACATTTTTGGTTTAGCTCCATGATTAGGCACCAAACTACACAGTCCTCATGCTGGCTTGACAAAATCTAGCTGGAAATGTAGTTTAAAATAGTTTCAGCTTAAAGTTTAAAGGTCATTGTGTTAAGATTATACAGGCCTTAAAGTGATCACCCAAAAAATGATCACCCTCGTGTCGTTGCTTTCTTCTGAAATATATATGAGATATATATGAGAATCTGAGATGAAACAACATATTTAACATTTATGGGTGAACTCAATTTAAAGTCTGTTATCAACTGTTATTAACTTTTAAGCTGAGACAAAGTCCATTGGGATAGATAGATAGATAGATAGATAGATAGATAGATAGATAGATAGATAGATAGATAGATAGATAGATAGATAGATAGATAGATAGATAGATAGATAGATAGATAGATAGATAGATAGATAGATAGATAGATAGATAGATAGATAGATAGATAGATAGATAGATAGATAGATTAGATAATCTTCTTCTCACTGTAACATGCACACTCTCTCCTTTCTCTGTCCCTGTTTTTCCTCCCTCATCTGTCTGGTTATTATTCCTACCTGTCATCTGCTTCCCCAGCCCATACATACACCTTTCCCCTCTCTCCATTTTCCTCTCGCTCTGAGTGAATTTATCACCTCTCCAGTGCCCCCTCTAAACCTGTTAAACGCACTGAAAGGAGGAGCATTTTCTCAGGACCTGACAGGGGAGTCTATGCTGTGCCTGCAAAATGTGACTCATGGAAACAGCAGAAAGAGAGTGAGTGAGAGAGAGAGAGAGAGAGAGAGAGAGAGAGAGAGAGAGAGAGAGAGAGAGAGAGAGAGAGAGAGAGAGAGAGAGAGAGAGAGAGAGGGAGAGAGAAGGAGAGAGAGAGAGAGAGAGAGAGAGAGAGAGAGACAGAGACAGAGACAGAGACAGAGAGGGAGAGAGAGAGAGAGAGAGAGAGAGAGAGAGAGAGAGAGAGAGAGAGAGAGAGAGAGAGAGAGAGAGAGAGAGAGAGAGAGAGAGATATGAATGTAATTGATTCTGACCGCTGAGGTGGGATCCAGGTTTCCCGAGGGGGATCATCACAACGAGAGGCCACACTGTAACACTCCATCTGGGGAAGGGGATGTGAGGGAGGAAGGAAGGAGAGATGGAATATAGCTGGAGGTGATAATGATAAAAAAGCTTTCTTAATTGCAAATTGCAAGAACTCATTAGTCCTGCAAACGGGCGTGAAAGTGAAAACAGAGGAAAGGACGACCGTAGTGATAAATGATAAACTGCATTATATGCGGCTATTGATGAACCGTGAAAGAAAGAGTATAAAAAGGGGGAGTGTCTTACAAATACTTGTAGATGTAGCTGTAATGGCGGCTAGGTAAATGTAAAGGACTTCTCCATATCGCTTCTGACATTTTCCCAGCATCCAGTGCGACGAATATGCATTAGCTAATTAACCTATCAGATAAGGTTAAGAGAATTTCAGAGCATGCCGCAGGTAATTGCCATCAAAGGAGCAGAGGAGCATCATCAAGGTTATGTGTGTGTGAACAATTTCGAATTCTTCCATGCATTTTGTATGCATGCGCATGGAAAAAGAAAATGATGTGTTGTGCATTGATGTCTTAACGTGTGTAGGTAGCCAGTTTTTGAACATTAGTTAATGTAGCGCTCACATGCACATAACATCAACATTATATTCATGCATGTCTGTAGGCCTGCGGTATGTCATTAGTTTTATTTGCGAGCGGAGAGCAGAAAGATGTCGGATTGGGTGAATGTAGGTTATCACTCAGGCAGACCTAATTCCCTAGAGCCCCCCCTTAGCTTTCCACTGTCAGGATCCTCCCTGTGGGAAGACACTGGAAGATAGTGGGGGGCGGGACGGGGTGAGAGAAAATGCTCTACATCCTTTCCTAATTACTCCAGACTGCTCCGGTTAGCCTACCTGGGTCTCATTAAAAGCAGTCAAACTTGGAGTACTTTCTCACTCCCCTTTCTCATTAGGATGCTAAAGTACTGACAACTGAGAGCCAATTATCACTAATCTATTCCAGTGAATGATTGAGCACTGATTGGCTGAGAATGAAAACAGGAGTGTGTTTAATCAACAAGGGAATATCTAACTAAGGGTATGTTTAGACATCAGCGATGTACTAAAAATGGAAAAGTTTTCCCTGTGCGTTCTCACCATGGTTCTCACGTTCTCACTTCACACGGATCCGCAAAAATGATAAATAACACTGTATTATGCATGCCAGACCAGTAGTTGGCGATGTCACTTTTCAAACAAAACTAGACTGACCGTAGAACCGTAGACTGAACATGTAATATGCATGCGCATGAAATCACTGTTTTCACAAATTTGCATTTTACACGGAGACAATCACTGTCGGTGCGTCCCAAAATGCGCACTAGGTAGGCCTAGGCTACTACATTTGAATTTGAGTGTGTGTAATATGAATGTAATCCAGACGTATTACATCGGTCATGTTGTCATTATCATGTGACCTACCAGCATCAGTTGCGTCGCTCACTTCCATTCATAAATCCTCTCCCTCCCTCGGCCTCATGGGATAGTGCTTGTTCGACTTGAACCAGCGCTGCACAGACCGATCGGTGAATTGTACATCAAAGTACCGCGAGAGCGAACAGAAAGTAGACGGCTCCTTATGCTTTTGAATTGCTCTCGCGGTACTTTGATGTCATAAACCGATCGGTCTGTGCAGCGCCGGTTTAAGTCGAACAAGCATAAAGTGTCCATCGAATGCACACTTCAGAATCTCCCCGGAAGTAGTAGGTCATCCACCTACTTTTCGCCTACTGTTTTCCCCATACTGTATGGTAGGGAAGTATTACATTTTGGATGCAGCTTATGTGTCTCATTTCAAAGCCTGCGTCCTTCCGGAGGTCGCATTTATCAGCCACATACATCTTAAAAGATGTCTTCAGAACTGTAACCATTATAAAATTGACCGTTATTCCTAATAAAGCTTAAATTGTTGTAATGTCTTTATGACTTTGGAATGTAGTGATCAGTTTACTGAAACGAAGCAGCTTCAATGAGTGGCTGACAAATGCAACCTTGATGATGCAGCCTTCGAAATGAGACAGTATCGTCTAATAACAGTATCGTTTTCAAAAACGTGCACTTTTAAACCCGTTTTCCGTGTAAATGAACGGCAAAAACGCAAAAAAAGTTTTCTGATGTGTAATTGAACACGGTGTTGTGTAAACGGCCCCTAAAAATTAACCAAACAAATATGTATTTGCAAACAAGATTAGTGTTTACATCATTACTTCCTAGTCTAAAAGGTCCTATTGGCTCTTGGTGGAGCCTGGGCCACAATGTTGGGGTGGCAACACTCTAACCGTAGTTGAAGAAATCATGAAATGTTCTAGACGAGCAGTTTAGTGGCTCTTTTGTTTCTGTGTGTAGTCATGTGTGTGTTCCAGATCAGAGTTGTGTGTGGGTAGAGAGATGTCCTGGGCAGATGGCTACTGTCCCTGTGGGCGGTCTACTAGAGACCCAGTGGAACAGACTGATTCTGTACCATCTGGACCACACAGCACACAAGAGAGACCAAAAAGCAGCAATGTCACTGACATGGGCTTTGTGTATACTTACAAGTGTCTCCAGGTGTAGTACAAATATATTACAATAGAAAGATGTAGAAAGATTCATATTCAGACCCCACATATCTTTTCACAAGATTAAATGGACCACATTGCATAATATCATCGATATGTTCTCTGACCCAATAAAAACAAAGTGAATAGATATAAACGTCTTGCTCATTGCAATGTATTCATTACCAATATTTTTTTCTAGTCAAAATATCCTTAAATCAAAATACAGTTGTGTAGGAAGCTAAAGTGCATAATATATTAATACTTTTTTTAAAGATTACTTTGAATATATATATTTATTTATTTTTTACACCACCTGCAAATGTGTCAAAATGGTTGGGGTCGGAAATATTTTTTAATGTTTTTAAATTAAGTCTCTTATATGCTCACCAAGGCTGTGTTTACTTGTTCAAGAATACAGTAAAAACAGGAACATTGTGAAATATTATTACAGTTTAAATAACTTTTCTATTTGAATAAAATGTAATTTATTCCAGATGGAAAAGCTGACTTTTTGGAAGCCATTACTCTTTTAGTGTCACTTATTATTATATTTCTTATCAATGTTGAAACCAGTTGTGCTGCTAACATTTCTGCGGAAACTGTGATGTATTTTTAATGAAAAGAAAGTTAAAAAGATCAGCATATATTTGAAATGTAAATCTTTTGTAACATTACTGTCACTTTTGATCAATTTATTGAATTCTTAATAAAAATAAAAAAAAATGACTGACTCCAAACATTCGAAAAATTGTGTATATTTAGTCAGGTTTACACAATGGGCCCAATGGGCGAATACGCAATTTTGCTAAATAAATGTATGTTGTTTTTAGGATGTTTAGATATTGTTTTACCAATTTGCTTTTTACATTCCAGTCAATTCTTTGTGGATCAATTAAAGTCTTATCCTACATTATTTATTATTGAATATCCTCTATAACATCGAATGGATCATATTACGAACAAGATGTGAGATGCACATAAAGTGCTTTCGATGTTGCTAAAACTTTATTCCAGTGCATGTGTTCATTCAGTTCACATCACACTCCGGGTCCATAAATGCAGATGGTTATCTACTTTAGACACACCCATTACTTTATTCATTCATCTTCAGCTCAACATAATCTCTCTATTCCTCCTCCTCCTCCAAACAAACCAGATCGATACAGCTTCTTGCTCCCATTAGTCTCCATGCAGGTTAATGCTGTATTAAAATGGCTGCTTCTTTTTTAGGGTGTGAGAACTTTCTCTGTCACTGGCTATCATTCTTTTATCAGTATCCATTCATCATAGTTCATGAAGAATTAATCCTGATCCTCCTCATCATGGTCATCTCTGCAAATGATTTCTCCGTCATTTCTTCTGCCGTTTCTTTTTTTTTCTTTCTCATTCCCAGCACTATCTCGTCTCTGCCATCTCCTCCTACTTCCTTTCTCTCTCCCTGCAACCTCCTTTCTTTTCTACAGCCCTACATCCTTCATTTACTTTAAAACAGACACTCTCCTCCTTCTAAAGCTCCATCCTCTAATCCTGTTAGAAGGATGGGCTTTGATCTCCTGCGAGTGATCATGTTTCTGGTGCGAAGGGAGAGAAAGTAGAAGTGAGAGAGAGTGCCACACAGATTAAAGAGGAATATGCATCGGTGTTGACGTTCCTTCACTACTTGCATCTGAAGTGACTGCACTATTGGGACGGAGAAGTTATGATCATTTAATGTAGGCTATAAATCAGAGGCTGAGCTTCTCAGGAAAGCACTGAGGAATACAATATAAAAATGTGATAGGAAAAACCTTAATTCACAATCATAAGCAATATACTTGTAAAATACCAGATGTCGCGTTAGCGATTAAAATCACACTGATGGGGGGGGAAGACGTTCTTTCTAATGTTGTTCGGAATGTGTCTATTAATATTACAATATAACGATGACATATAGTGATAATTTAATGATGTAAGACATTCAAGCAGACATTATAGAAGCATTAGCACTCCTTCAGTGAATATAGGTTGTTGCATAAAATACACAGACTAATATGAATCCATCATGTGTCCAGCTGAAATTGATTTAATTCTTGCCTTACACTGCTCACTGTTCTGTGCAACCTACAAATGAAGTCTTGCGGTAAATGTCTTTGTATGGAATAAGGTAAGCCTTAAGATGCAGCAGCTTATGTGTTCGCTTGTGTTCATTAGAGAGAGATGCTGGAAGTCAGATAGCCATGGAGGTTGTGGCATACAATAAACACACAGAATATTATTGTAGTTAGATATTTTTATTTAGGCACCGAT
This sequence comes from Phoxinus phoxinus, assembly GCF_949152265.1. NCBI lineage: Eukaryota > Metazoa > Chordata > Actinopteri > Cypriniformes > Leuciscidae > Phoxinus > Phoxinus phoxinus. Next base: position 12,557,774 of record NC_136896.1, read on the forward strand.
AATCAATAATGCAGGGACGACGCTCTCTCTTGCCATTCAGGGCTTGGTTTAAGCCAAAAACAGACAAGTTTAACTATCACAGTGGCAGAGAAATCTTCAGAACTGGAAAAGCTACCAGACACTTGTCATTAATGGCTTTGAACCACAAAGAAAGTGTTGATTAAGGCGTAAAGCCTGAGAAGTGTTTTGCCCATCATAAAACAATCAATCACTTTAAATGTAATAAGACCACATTTTTAAACAAAACATTTCTTTTCATTCTCTTAAGAGTAAGTACCACAATGAAAACATTTCAGGGGTAATTTCAACAAGACAAGCAGCAGTTGTCTGTTTGATGACCGATAAAATTGCTGACTTTAGGTTATCTAAAATATGAATTCAACTGGAGCTTTGGGATTTACGGCTTGTTTTGTTGCCAAGAGAAAGTATTGTTAGTGAACTTTATCAGTTCGCTTTACATAGCGGCCGTTCAAGTAGATAACCGTTTACAGAACGTACATCAGTCTAAGGTTTGAACACACTTACTCATTCTTTATCATTTCTAAAGTCCATATTTTTATAATAGTCAACTATGAAATAACATAATTTTGTTAAGGCTGGAATACACTACAGAACTAGGCATCATATACTTGCTGACTGTACACTTGTAAATGGTTACAGATCAAAATTGGGCATCATATACTATACACACTACCAGACTTTCAAGTTGTTACGAACACAACAAACTGTTTTAAAATCAACCCAAATATCATATATATTTTATATCCTCCGACTAGATGGAATCTGAGTCTTTGCGCATTATACAATATGTGGTTTTCTGTCATATTTGTCACCTCTGACTACCCAAAATCTCCATCTTGCCTATAACATTCAGCAACTTCAGTCGACTCCTCCAGACTGCAAATCAGGGTAAATATCGTGCGGTGTATTTTAGCTTTTAAGTAGCCAACCTTTGTCTAGATTCCAGCTCTGCGCACTCATTCTCTCCACAAACTTCATGAAGTATCCACCTGGGATGCTTTTTAAACAGTTCTGAAGGAGATGCCATGTCTGCTGGACACTTGTTAGCTGCTTATTCTTTACTAATAGGCCCCATCATCCATTTCTTTGCAGTTTAGTTTTGTTAAAAAAATATATATATTTTTTTTTTACATATGGTTTATAAACATTTTAAAACATTTTAAAACATTGAGAACTCTTGTCAAGTGTGCTCAAACATTTGACTGGTAGTGTAGCCTAGTTGAAGCGGCAGGTTTTTTGAAGACATTTAAAGGGATAGTTCACCCCAAAATGAAATTTCTGTCATTAATTACTCATCCTCATGTCATTCCAAACCCGTAAGACCTTCGTTCATCTTCGGAACAACATTTTTGATGAAATCCGAGAGGTTTCTGACCCCCAGATAGACTGCAACGGTTTCACCAATTTCAAGGCCCAGAAAGATAGTAAAGACATCGTTAAAATAGTCCATGTGACTACAGTGGCACAACCTCAATGTTATGAAGCGACGAGAATACTTTTTGGCCATACATTTATTTATTTATTTCCTTTATTCAAGGATTTCTTCTCTGCCCTGTCAGTCTCTGATGATTTTCACGTAAACCGCACAGTGCTTCCAGAACGCTCAGTATTGGCCGGCTCATACATGAACAGCGTCGGAGACTGACACAGAAGAGAAGAAATAGTTAAATAAAGTTGTTATTTTACCGCACAAAAAGTATTCTCGTCGCTCAACAACATTAAGGTTGTACCACATGGACTATTTTAACGATGTCTTTACGATCTTTCTGGGCCTTAAAAGTGACGATAACGTTGTAGTCTATCTGGGGGTCAGAAAGCTTTCGGATTTCATAAAAAATATCTTCATTTGTGTTTCGAAGATGACCGAAGGGTTTGGAACGACATAAGGGTGACACAATTTTCATTTTTGGGTGAACTAACCCTTTAAGACATTTTAACAAATAAATATATTTAATTATTGATTTTTTTTTAGGAGAAAACGGGAGGGTAAATCTTTGTGTAAATATATATTTTCAATATACAGCTTGTATATAGTATTTTTTTATATATATATTTGTAATCTATCTATACAAGTATACATATATAACAATTGAGAGGGTTTTTTAACATTCCTTTACCCTGAAATATTTTTTATGAACGGAAACACAAATATGTTGGAATAGACTGATAATATAAATTAAGCACCACACATTTCACCATGGAAAATTCATTTAAATATATAACATTTCCATCCAAAAATACAACACAGAATATTTATGACACACACCCACATTCATACTAAAACTAACAGTTGAAGATTGGCCAAATTGAGTTTTATATTCTCAGGGATATTTTAAATATTTATTAGTGGACCTGTTTGTCATAGACTGAAAAGTGACTGTCAGCAGAGGTTTTCCGGCAGTATTTATTTTAGTGGTGGAATGAGGACTGAAACTGTGTGATTATGGTTGTGTGTTTGTGGAATGTCACTGATAATTCGTATTACTTTGAATGTTCTTTGACATGTTATTTCAAGCATGCTAATCATGACCCATTTGTATTCAGTCTACTGCAAATTTTCAATTTGTCTGAGTGCCAATGTGTTTTTGATGAGCCTTTGTTAGTCTGTTTCACCTGATTCTTTAGCTGAAGCCGTTATTAGCACACTATGTCTCCACAAACCTAAAAAATTATGATTATCATCCTTGGGTCTTTCATTTGCTGGCAGTTGCATTACATCTACAGCTAGGCCATGGTTATGTTTTTGATAGAATTTAAAGGTTTGTGATTTGAATGTTATGGATTATTTTATAATGCTTTTATGCATAAAACATTAAAAGGTTAAAGAAAAAAAAAAGAAAAAGAAAAAAAATAAACGTTACAAAATTCAAGCATTACAAAACAACATTTGTGATATTAAAAACAGTGCAAAACAAAACATCAACAACAACATAAAAGTCTATTAGTGGATTTTTTTTCTGTATAAACCACACAATCGACACGTGAAGCAAATAATAAATTACCCATTTGCAGTTAATTTGGCCCATCAGTAGGCTTGTTCTCCCCTTTGAAGTCCAGGACATCCCAAAGAAGGGTGGGATTTTCACAGTTGTGCTGTGCCCTCCAATGCTCAATAACTTCTGGTCTCTTATTAAACACCTTACTGCAAAGAATGCAGTTAAAGTGAGATCCCACCCTCAGGGATATACCTTTATTGAGGCCGCTTAATACGTGGCCCTCCTTACCTACCATTTCCTCTTCTTCGTCCTCCTCCTCCTCCTCCTCTCCTCGACTCTCTCTAGCTCCTTGATGGTGAGAATGGAGGTGGCATTTGAACTTGGAAAAGGAGAAGAACTCCTCATTGCAGGTGCCGCAGTGCACTAGGTTACGTTTCTCATTGAGTTGCCTCCAGTAATGTGCTGCATGCTTGACCAGCTCATCCTCTGCTTCACGGCCCCCGCGCATGGCCCCATCCCTCGGTCGGACCTGGACCTCCTCTCCGTGCACGTACAACAAATGCAGCTTCATGTCTGCAAAGGTAGGTGTGATGGCCTGGCAGCGCCCACACTTAATTTGTAGCTCGACTGGGTCAACGCGTTGTTCTGAGGCCTGTTCATCAGCATCTGAAGACCTGCAAGACAAGGAACATCTATGTCAAGAACAAGAAGGCTTTAGCAAGAGTCAACGCTCAAGAGTCAATGTTTGTTACTTACTCTTCTACGGACATGTTTTCTTCATGTTGACTGATGGATGGCTCAACGGTGAGTATTACCCGGTGTACCTCTCTCAAATGGCTGAAGTAGACACCCACATAGCCAAATGACTTATCGCAGAATTCACAGCAAAGGCTCTTCCGGGGCCTGCTTTCCGCATGGTGCAGTTTCATATGAGTGCTAAGACTGCCCGAGTGAGCATAGGCCTTCCTGCATACCGGGCAGACATAGGGCCGCAAGTTACTGTGGCTGTTCATGTGGCTCTGCAAGTGATGCTTGAACTGGAAACACCTGCTGCAGGTGGGACATCGGTACAGTGGACGACTTGTGTAAATCACACCTCCATCACCTTTACAATCTGCCATAGGCTGCAGATCAGTAGCTTGTGAAGACTGGGGAGCACTCAATGTTTTTCCTGATATCTGCTGTCCTAATAATAACTCCTGATCAGGGTTCTCTGGTGTTGACAAAGAAGGAAGCGGTACAAGTTGTGGAATAGCGGTTTCCATTACCAGTACCGGCTTGGGACGAATACTACGATACTTTTTGGATATGTCCAGCAACTTCTCTTGAGAGGCAGAATTTGGAACACCAACCGGAGGTTTCTCAGGTACCCTCCTACTGAAAAATGACAAGGATCTCTTCTTTCGGGCCTCAAAGGCCAGAATATCCTCCATGGTTTTTCTCTTTCTCCCACGTTTCTTGCCTGGAGTTTTCTTGAATTGGGTGTTGTTGTGGTCTTGGCTCAGTCTTTCACTTTTAACTTGGCTGTCTACGGACTTGATGTTGTTGTCTGGAGGGCTTTTCAGGCTGCTTTTGGCTCCACTCACAGGCTGCTTGTCTGAGAATGGGGTGCTGGCAAGGCTGGTTGGTACCAGGAGGGAGTTCTTCACCTTGGCATAGGGCAGGATGGGCAGTTTTCCCTTGGGTGGAGATGGAATGATCTGAACAGCTTTGCTAAAGATAGTGGGAGAGAGAACTGTGATGGCACTGCCAGCCGAGGCCGAACCCTCTATTTGGGTTTTAACTGGTGAGATTTTCTTGACAGGGGCAACAAGGGAGGTTCCAGAATGGTAGTGCTGGTTTTTGAGTGGACGGGTATCGCTCTTTTGTTCCATTTTTCGATCCGTCTGTGCACCTGGGAACAATGGTGCAATGTTGATTTCAGACGAAGTAGGAGTGTCTATTATAAGCTGCTCAGACACTGGGTCTGAACTCTGTTCTGATTTCACAGCAGATGATTGAGCTTGTGTGGTTGCAGAAACCTTGGCTGGACTCAGCAACTTGCTACTGCCTTTTTCTGAAGCGCTCTTGCTTCTCACCGGTTGGTATCTAGGAATAGGCAGCTTAAGGTTCTTCTGGATTGGCTGTTGCTGTTGTGTCTGAGGTAAGGCCACCAATGAGAAGGTTCCCTCTTGTCCAGCCACCTGCATGAGTGCATAGTTCTGGGCAGGGACCAGGATGGATTTAGGGCTGACAGCCGTGGATGCTTCTGGAAGGGCTGAGGGAGGTTGGCAGGACAGAACTGCAGATGATGGGACCACTGCTGGGGCTTTGGGTGCAATGCTGCGAAACTGGAGACCCTTAATTTGGGAGTGGGGCCGTGCATCACCTGTCAAAACAAGATAAGATAACAACTTTAACTTTGTCATTTAAGAAATCAGATGTACAGAACTAAAGCGAATAAAAAAAGGGTCTAACCCTGTTCTCCTTTTACATTGTTTCTTACACACATACACCAATTCACCCTGGGGCAAAGAGTTTGATTAAAGCTCAATGTATTGCTCTTGTTCATGCTGCAGCTCTCTTATAACTTCTCATGCTTCTAATTCACGCTCACACACACACGAATTACCCTACTTTAAAGCATAAAAATGGCCCAGCAGAAGCAGCTTTATTACATGAACAGGAATAACCGTTAAACCATATTCAAAACACATCATGACTGTGAACCTTGCGGACTTCTGTCTAATATAACGGCTGCCGTGAAAAATAACTAATGGGAATTATATAAAAAGCTCAGCAGTGACAAAAAAAAAGTACATTTACATTTATCCAAAGTGGCTTACAGTGCATTTAAAATTTGCATTTATCAGTTTAAATGCATCAGATCATCAGATTTCTAATGATGATGGAAAAAATGTAAAAGATGTTTCCACGGTTTTTCAGACGTCTGTATGTGCAAAGCAGGGTCATTCCTAATCCCATTTAGGCAACTATAGAATTAATTAGGTTAAAAAAAGAAACATCATACAGAGCTGGCTTTCACCAGGCCTAAAAGGGGAAGATGAGAACAGCAGAAGGAGTGGAGAATACTCTATTTTAGGTGAAAGAAATAGGGACTTATTTTTAGCCACAGTAATGTTCATGAAGAAAAAGAAGAGCATCACGGACCAATTAGCAGAATGAAAGGTGAAGAGTTCAAAGGTGAGATCTGGTGTTTATGTTAGTAGAAAGGTTACGCTCCGGCCACCACATATATCTGTGTGTAGGTCTGTTTTTTTGTTGTAAAAACCAGAATGTGTTTGTGAGAATGAATTCAGTGTGCATACGTGTGTGTTTACACCTCACCCATGCGTAAAGGAATGCAGGCCAGATGTTGGTCAATAGGTCATGGGGACTTACCTGATGGGCTAACGTTACAAAATTGCCTAATTTTGTAGTATAATTCTTTATGACTTCTAGGGATAGACAGGTACAGGAGTACACGGATATTACTTTTCAAGGGAACCTTTCTTCCCCTAACTTAAGACATTTCACATTGATCTAAATTCAGTAGTAGTTATGCACACACATAAAAAAAATTGGGCTAATTTTAGTTTAACCAATTTTGTGATCAGTTACAGTGTAATTAATGTTGGTTCTTTGTGGTCAGATTCATCCGAGAACAATTAGAAAACAAGTGTCAGGATTAAAGGACGTTCACACAGAAAGCATTATTTCTTTTAATGGATACAGTGAGCTGAATGGAACAAAAAATGTCAGTATGATGTACATTAAACAATTAAAAAGTACTCTGCTAATTAATCTATATCCTATGAAAGCAGACAACATTTCCAAGACTACAACTGCAACAGTATTATCATTTGACCCTAAACGATGTGCTTCATAAGACTGCATATTATTATCTCTATACTCACTCTGTGTGTGTGATTTCAGAGGGCTGGAACGGTGCTCTTGGGTTTTCATGTCTGCCACACTGTCACTGAAGATCCTGAACAAAAAAACAAATACAGAGAACAGAACTGAACCTCTGCTGTGTAATTAACACAATAGATTCTTTAAATTACAGTGTTTAGATGTGTCCGCCTGCGTCGTCCCCCCCCCCCCCCCTCGCTTTCCTGACTATCTCGATCAAAACCAGAGGACATTCCAGATGTCACGCAGGCTCAGATTAGAGTCGAGGCAAAGGCAGAAAAACAACAGGAGGGGAAGGATAAGGGAGGGAAAGATGGCTAACCAAGGAGGAGGGGACCCTGGAATGAGCCAGGTGAGATGGGAACCAACCCTAATGTGTGTGTGGTAGTGGGACAAGGATTGGGGGGGGGGATGTCATTTGGCCTGTACATGAAGGTCCTCATCTGTGGCAGTGAGATAGCAGCCTTGGTGTGCGTGTGTGAGTGTTGAGGGGGACTATATTTTAGGGAGGGGGGTTGTCCAGTACCCTGTAGGTCTGAAAGGAGATGAAAGGAAGGGATCTGCAGGAGATAAGAGAGGTGGACACACACGGTCGTTCTGGCTAGAACATCCATATCCAGCGGCCATGAGCTCTGACTGCCACAGATACGCACACTTACATGCACAGCACATCTGTCATATCTCTACGCCTCTACAAACTTCCCGATCTCTAAACACAACACAGGTCTGTCGTACCATATTTTCGCTTGTTTAATCAAGCCTGTGTTGGCTAATTCCCCTGTTGTTCTGGGCAAGCTGTGAAGTCGTTAACACGTGTGAAAATAAACAAAACAGGGAAAAGATGAAGAGACAATAAACTGCACATGCTAAACATTCTAAGCCAAGTTTCTTCAGAGAATTTAACGATAATATCCCAGCTCAAAGAGAGGCTCCACTGATCTGTTTGATATGAAAACAAAAAGAGTGTTATTATTTCACAAATTTACCCAGAGAAAGCATTTTCTGATCATTTAGTTTTTTAAGCTTTCCTACTTTATTTTAATCCTGAACTACACTACCAGTCGAAGGTTTGGACAAACTTGCGCATTTTTTATTTATTACAATTTCCCATACATATTCCCTTCCGTATTGTGACGTACATTGGAGTGAAAAGGAGTTTAAGCAAACTAAATGATTGGTCCATAGGGAATGTCACCAGAGAAGTCATATCAGCAGGGTTCCTACACATTTTCCATTTCAAAATTCCATACTTTTCCAGACTCAAATTTCAAATCTTCTCTATAGATTTTCAGACCATATTCAAAGTGCCCCTATTATGCTTTTTCAAATATTCCCTTTCATGCAATGTGTAATGCAGCTCTCTGCAAAGGTATGAAAATGAAAGAGCACGCAATAAATTAAGTTATTGTATCTAAAAAGAAAGAATCGACTTTGAACCACTTAAAACGAGTCATCAGGAATTTTTAAATCCCACTTCCGTGACGGCTACACGTCACTGGGTAACCAACCCGGTCACACTAAATGTGTCCCTAGCAACTATTGTGTTTTTACCGTGCAATTTATACGCGAGAATTAGTTTTTACGTGCATAGGATACGCATAGGTAGGTTAAGTAGTGGTGTGGGCTTCCGATAAGCACTGTAAGTGGTAGACCAATCACAGCAGAGTAGGCTCGTGACAAGGAGGGATTTAAAGAGACTGAATCATCGAACCTGTGTGAGAATCATGAAAAATGTGGTGATGTGCAATGTATATTATGAGAAAATGAAAGCGTTTTTTGTAGGAGACCTCCAAAGCAAAATTAGGATTTTCACCCCGCAAAAATTATTTTAAGCCAGTTATTGATATATTCTGCTGTAGTGTCAGTAGACATAGGTTATATATAAAACTATAAATTGTAATGTGCAAGCGTGCAAAACAATTCACGTGCACATGTGAATAGTTTCTCGAGGGCACAAAAAAGTTTATCATATACACTACTGTGCAAAAGTCTTAGGCATGTCAGTATTTTCACCCCAAAAAGTGGATTTAAGCCAGTATCACCCGTGTCCCATCATGACAGTTTCACAGCATCCCTCCACCACCCCATCACCTCACTCTTGGCTGGTTTTCTATCCCAGTCAAAGGGGGGATAAATGACTATATCTGATTTCATGTATGTGTGAACTCGTGAATGCACAGCATTTTTTTATTATTATTATTTTAAATTCATTAGATTTTCTATAATAGAAAACTTAACAGGGGCAATAGTCTGGAAATGCAAATATTTTTCCATACTCTGCTTTCTTTTTTCCATACTTTTCCAGACCTGGAAATTACTCAAATCAAATTCCATACTTTTCCATACTTTTCCAAACCCCGTAGGAACCCTGTATCAGTTATGAGATTTGATTAAAAAAAAATGATGAAAAAAAAGTGATATGCATGGGTGAGTTATTCAAAATGAGATCAATAAAGTTAATTTAGAAAATAGTTTAGAAATACTGAACAAATACTGTCCAAATGCATTATGAGGCTACTGTATCCGTGACATCATCCTTAAATGCATATGAAGAGGTTACATTATCTCATAGCATTGTTGTTCGGATGTGTACGAGTACAAGTGTGTAGTGCGTGCGTGTTTGAGTGAAAGGTCAGTTGTCCCTCTCAGAAGACGAGACATTTTCATAGAAAACACCAGTTTGCTAATCTGTTTTATAATTCCGTGTTTGAAAGCGACTGCTTCTCCACAGCAGACTTGTGGACACACAGTTTTTGCAAGAACGTGACACACACACAAACACACCTGCAGTATCTTATCTTGTGACAGGCACAGCAACAAAATATTAACCAGAGGAAATGAAAACACAAACATGCCAGTACACCGTAACACGCTACGTACATGCGCCTGCAAAAAGACTGCGCTCTGCAGGAACAATACAACAGATGTTAAAACACGTCAGTCAACCAGAGCGCCCTAACAAAAGAACCACATGAAATAATATCAACTGTGCATAACACACGCATAAACACACTCTTGAGTAATTAGCTGTCACCTGAGCCAATCAATGGGGAAGGGAAAAAATCTATTCCAATTTCAAAACTACAGGCTTGCCTGTACACGCAGATGTGGACTGATCAATAAGGAAAGCATCCCAAGTCAGAAAGACGAGAGAATACAAAACCAAAATAGTCTCAATGACTGAACCATTTCGATGTAAATCACTGGATAAATAAAGGAGTCTCACCCATAAATGCGGCTGGAAACAAATACATTTTATAGAATATCCTGGCTGTGCTTTTTTAAATGGTGGAAGTCAAATGGGAAGTGAACAACACAAAAGTATTGGATAGTACGATTAATGCAATATGTTCCAATGTTTTTGAAACTAAAATTATATTTTTTTTCGTGAGGAATAGAATTAAATGTATTATTCAGTGAAAATCATAGCAACTTGCAAATCGCTTCTGTGTGCATCTAAATATAGTGTCAAAATGCGTCACACCAGGTTTGATATCACAGAAGACATGATTTTATATGAATATAATTTGTTATCCAAATCAAACTTAAGCAATATTTTTTCATAAATAATATTAGCAGTAAACATATCTGGATTCTGCAGGAAAGTATGGTTGCAGGAGCCAAAAGATAACCGTGTGTCAATTTCTCTTGGCAGTGATGTTTTTTTCTTGAAGACGCTGTGGTGAGGAGCCTCATTTCCGCAGAGCCGACCAGACAGGATGCTGTAAATCAAGGTATTGAACTTTGACCCACGGAATGCAGTCGCCAAGGGCAACTTAGTGTGTGTCACCTCCACGGTGAAGTGTTGGATAGGAAGTGACTGCGACAGCCAAAAAGATTCTCAGCACTTGGGTTGATGTTGCATGAACGTCCACAGTAGGAGGGAGCCAAGTGCTACAATTTTGAATTTAGATGGGTAATTTTAGCTCAATTTTAAAGTCGAGAATAAAGAAGCGAGAAGACAGATCGCACAGGATTTGTTTTCGATAATAGCATTCACCCAGATGAAATGATCAGGGGGTGTATGAGGAAGGCCACGAAACCGTAATGAAAGTGTGAAAGACTGTGGCCAGAGGCTAAGTCTATGTGAGTCACCTTAAAGAACCTTTAAACGACCTTTTGCTGTGTGGTGTGACATTTGTATTCCTTAAGTAGGTCACACAGTAGAAACGACTGCATAAACCCTCACACTCCCATAGCATCTTTTCCTCGTTTCATCATTATGCTCTCATTTCCAAATTTCTGCCTTTCAGTTTGGGGTTGCATAGTATAAATGGTACTAATGCTCGCTAATGCTATCTTAAAAGGGATACTTCACCCAAAAATAAAAATTCTGTCATCATTTACTCACCCTCAAGTTGTTCAACACCTGTATGAATTTCTTTCTTCTGCTGAACACAAAAGAAGATATTTTGAAGAATGTCGGTAACTAAACAGTTGATGCACCCTATTGACTTCTAAAGTATGGAAAAAAATACTATGGAAGTCAATAGGGTGCATCAACTGTTTGGTTACCGACATTCTTCAAAATATCTTCTTTTGTGTTCAACAGAAGAAAGAAATTCATACAGGTTTGGAACAACTTGAGGATGAGTAAATGATGACAACATTTTTATTTTTGACAGAAAAAAAAAAATGCCAGCCCTACTTTTATTATTTTATCAGTTGCCCACAAAGAACAGTAACTATAAAGATAACTATATAATAACTATATTAGCGTCCACACCAACTGGCGATAACAGTGTTTTATTCTAAGAGCACAGCAAATGTTCAAGCTCTTTAAAGTCGGCTAGATTCAGATTGGCTGTCAATCGATATTTTTATTGTTCATCAACTGAGGGAAAAAATACGACATCATTCCTCTGTCTTATCACTATAGCTGTGGTGTGGACTTTCCTATTCTCATAGAATAAGAACTTAAGTTTTTTTTATTATTATAGTTATCTTTCTTGGTGCGAATGGGCCTTAACTCACTAAGTACCTTTGGCTTAAATAAAAACAAACAAAAAACTTACAAAGGTACAAAGAACAAAAGAGAGAAAAACAAAGCAAGGAAGGCCAACTTTACAGGAACATAGACAGAAAGACAAAGACCTGCATCAAGTTTTCCTGAGTGATGGAGGGTGTGGTTAAAGATCTCTGTCTTCAACTCTGTGTATAATATCAGAACAGAGAGGCCAGGGAAAAGAGGCCTGTTATAATATGCACATTTTTAATGTTAGAGAATATGAAACTGAGCATCAAAGCTTATGCAGATACTCCTGCCTCAGTACTTGTTCAGGTCTGGAGACCCCAGGGAGTTAAGAGTGAACTCGGGTAGCTTTAAAGAAGTAATAAGACGAGCAACGGTTATCTAGATAGGGTAGAACCAAAAAGAAAGTCTGTTTGCACATAAACACGGTTGTGTTTGCATGCGATCAGTGGCCAACGTTGCTTTTATATCCACAGACACAAGTGTATTCTCACTCTCTGCTCTCAGGGTTAATGGGATAGATCCCACAAAAATGAAAATTCGGTCACCATTTACTCATGACGTTCCTTGTATGACTTTTCCTTCCCATTACTCTTTTCCAAATATAAGAAAATACCAAAAGCATCATATAAGTGCCTTTTACACAACCACGAAAAGTAGAATATAGTCCACAACCAATATGAGCTATGAGATATCACTTCTGCCGCTTGACAGCCCCTTGTCAACATTAACCTACATTGTATAAGCGCAGCATGAACAATCTGGGGAGTAAATGATGGCAATTATTATTTCGGGTGAAGTATCCCTTTAAGCTTCGGCATGCAGTTTTACCCTCGGTCCCTCTGAAATCTCGCAGGAATCATGCACATTGTGTTCAACAAAGGCACCAGTTGTAAATCTAGACTTCAGAGCGTGTGTCATGTGATGGAGGAGCTGTCTCTCATTTCCCTGCCATAGAGAGGGTCTCTCTGATATAGCAGCTGCTTCTCTGATGAGTTGGAGAATCTGGGAAACATTGTCTGGCGAGATCAAAGTGAAGCGGGGCTGTAATTACCACGGTAACCAACAGTAAAGCTGTTAAATTAAGCAGGCTCAACCTTCAGTCTGTTAATGAGAAATTTCTCTCCACTCATTAGAGAAGGCATTTATGAGTCGAGTCAAAACCGCACACTGGGGTCTGGAGAGTTATTTATTGATTGAAGGCATTTATCATACCTAAACATTCAGTAAATAAAAGTGTTACGCAGTTACAACGGAACTAATCAGGTCAGAGCTACTCTACATACAAGACTACACTAAAGCCAGATTCAATTAATCAAAACAAAAGAAAGAACATTCAAAATCCCTTCAGAGAAACTTCCCAAGGTCAAATGTGCCTGAGAAAATGGAAAAACTACAGGTTCACTAGTGAAGTCTTACTGAAGTTTTAAAACTTCCATTTACCGTTAGCAGTTCCCCCTTCTTCCCTGAGCCATTACCTTTGATAATGGCCTTTGATTTTATATTTAAAAGCATTTTAAATAGCACATTACAATAAAACACTTGGAAAAATAATAGGCTACCTCAAGTGGTAGGGCCTAATCTTTTTATGTTACCTCAGATGCGTTTTCTTCGTGTCAGTCATGGAGAGCGCAGAAATGACCGCTCAAAATACAAACATGGTGTGGGAGAATTTTGAATTAGAGATAAAACTGAAAAAAATTATATAAACTGTGCCATTTCAAACAGGCATAATTCCACTAGAGCCATGCATAACCATATTCAGGACATGCACGTAGGTGTGATAGCCGAAATAAATAACCGAGCTTTAGAAGCAGAATTAGATTGAGCTTTATTCGCGTGTGCGGCATTTATTATGTGATTTGACTGTTTGATTCATAGATTAAGTGCTCAAATGGATCATATATACACAAGTCTTTAGAGGGTTTCTTTTAGACAAGTCGGTAACAAAACTTCGGTTTAAACGACTTTCAAATTAGTGATGCGCACATCCGTATTTGACAGCTGTCACAATTACTGATGCGCAGCTTTAAAACATTTCCAAAAGACCTAAAGCTTTGAAAGAGCTCGAGTTTTAATCTGTTATTAAATATATCAAATTTCCATTTTTTGTTTTGAAAGTGGGACTGAAACAGCTGTCTATTTTATAACGAGGTCGATGGTAGCAAAGGGAGTTCTCGGATCTCCTGAGACGCTCCAAAGGGGATTTGTCAAGGCCTTGGTCGCTCATTGACTGTAAACACAGGAAATGTACAGCTGGATCCAGAACTTAATAGTGTATACTATGTACTATACACTACATCACTCCCTTAAAAAAAACATGACTATACCTTAATGCAAAACATTCCACTATGTTACCTCGAAAGTGAGTGACAAGCATCAATGATGCACAAAGAATGAGACTGTATGCCAAGTAATGACTACAACAGCTCCCCATTGAGACTTTATAATGACTGGTAATGAAGCACCATGACCTATCAATAACAGCTTAGCATTATTGCAGTGGGCTGTGGTAACAGCAGTCCTAGCAAATCTGACCTCAACTATATCAGCTTAAATAAAGATCAACTGTGTCACTGTGCCACCAGAGAATAAGAATACTCTAGGAAACAAGGTCAAGTGATTGTTTTATTCAATGGAATATAAAACCGATCTGGCAGCCGAAGAGCAACAACTGCAATGGCAATGACATTTTAACTGTGTGAGCCAGGGGTTTCCAATCCTCCTCCAACCTAAATGAAACACCTGAACCAGCTAATAAAGGTCTTACTAACTAGGCATACTAAAAACTTCCAGGCAGGTGTGTTGAGGCAAGTCGGAGCTAAACTCTGTAGGACAGTGGCCCACCAGGACCGAGTTTGGACACCCCTGGTGTGAGCTTTTCCCAGTCGTATGGTCAGTAAATCACACCCAAGCTTAAAAGGTGCGATCACAGTGAAATTTTTGGTGACATTTCGCCAGCAACCTGGGTGACCATCTTAAACGCATTACAAAATCTGTGTGGGGAAATCTTTCACCCTCATGCACATAGATTCCTATTGAAATTACTGTATTTCACATGTGACTGCACCTTAAAGTTGGCAAGAAACAGAAATTGCAATAATGTTTTCTTCTCTACTGTGACGTATACAGTAGGGAAGCACCTAAATAAATTCTGGGCAGAAAACGAAAATTCTAGAAGCTTTTAAAAAAAGTTTTTTTTTTCTTATTTCAAATGAGCTTATTTTTGTATAATTGTATTAATATTATACTTTTGAATTAAATTAAATAATTTGAATGATACTGAATTTAAACATTTATTTATACATAAATAAAATAACACTTAAGTGTTCACAGTATAAATTAAATATAGATTAATCTTTGTTAAATCTGTGTTTTGTGGTTTGATTAATATTAATGACTCAGCAGCAGGTATTTATAGGCTGCTGTCACTTTAAGACCGAATGCACAGATCCAATATAATGATACACATCTGATTTCTGTCTCAACTCTTTATGTTCACTTAAGACATAACCGACTGTGTTAACGAGAATACTTGCAGAGACTAGTATTTTGACATAATTTTGTGTGTGTGTCCGTTCAAGCACACAAAGCTGCAAAAGAGGAATCTAAAACACACCTCTCTGTGAGTGTGCCCTTTGAGTTGTGTGGCTGTGCGCACCGATAACAGCGCACGAGTACCGAATTTATAGTGAAAATTCGCAATTAATCCACAAAACGCATGCGAGTGGAATATTGAGTGGAGCGCTGCGCCACACCGCGCACTGATAATGGCCAGGGCAAGAGTACAATCTAAGCGCTGAACACTGAGGGTCGGGGCGGCATACATTCTCGGCTCATATTTTCATATTTTCTGCCCAAAAAATTAATTTGGGTGCATCCCTTTATATATAGCTTCTTGAACAAGAAAAAAAAAATGTAGCGTTAGACTGATTTTGTCCATCATGATTTGACTGGATAGTTGGATTGTTTGAGAAATGCTGCGATCTCATGTAAGGGACAGGTTGCAGGAAGTACTATCCCACCCTCACACTGGTGTACACGTCATCAGAGAAGAGATGTTGTTGTGAGGGGGAGAGGGTAATGTTTTTCATTAAAACATATAATGTGCATGGATAAATTATTTTGATTTCATGGGGACTTTCATGGAGTGTACTAAAAGCACAATAGACTTCTGTATGATGTTCAGAAAAATACCCAAAGAATCTTCAGCGTGTCTGTCCCAAGACGGGCCACAATCCTCCTCTTCTCCTTCCACAGCCCTCTGCTCACCTGAAACAACCACAAAACAAACACAGTTAAAGCCCATTTACACTTCGGATCGATCGGATAGCTGTCCAATTGGGTATGCACAATCCATTTACACTCGGCTATATAAATGTGTCTCCACAAGTCAGATATAAATCTCATCTACTACTCCCATGCTATATGCAAACATAGTTCACTTCTGTGATAAGCCAGCCGGTGAAATTTCCCACATCATATGGAATTAGTATTTGAGATTTGCGGCCACTCTTTCTATGCATCTCATCCATGACTGTGTGACTTCCGTATGCTGTAACAGACTTGTTAGGAGTAAACTTGTGACACGTGTGACCTAAACAACCAGAGGCATTTACATTTGGTCTTTTCATGATCCTGTAATTATCCAATTATGAAAAAGGATTAAATGAATACCCCCGAAAAGGACCTTTTAACCACATAATGTGTCCAGCACACAGAAAAGATAGTTTGAGACTAAATAAATAAGAACTTTCAAGTAAATTATTCACTTGACATTCTTGATCCACACGGACTACCCTTGTTAGACAGTCCCTCGTGAAACAGGGATGTGGAAAGAGAAAAGTTTATTCACCTGTACGCTAATTCAGCACAACTATGTCTTCAGCCTCTGTGAGCATCTAAGACGGCACAGATAATCAGTTCCAACACCTTTCTTCTGATTTCGAAGCAGGGCATACTAATGTACGCAAGTACACAAACATGCTCTCGCACACCATGGTCTGAAAAGTCCACAAACACACGGAACAAGCCTTCACTGTAAACACGCTGCCTCTTTAAATCTTCAGCTGTAAATTATGAATGTTCTGAGTGTAACAGTGTGATAGACAAGAGCCCTGGAGTCCCATCAGGGTAAAACACAATGCTTACATCCCTCACCTTGGACGTGTGTGTGTGTGTGTGTGTGTGTGTGTGTGTGTGTGTGTGTGTGTGTGTGTGTGTGTGTGTGTGTAGGGGTCAAATGGAGTCACCACCACACAAGGACACAAGCAGATGCTGAAGCACTCAGTCAATAACGTTTAGCCCCCCAGACACTGTTGACCTCACCGGGAGGTCCGTATGAAATCGCTCTTTACCGTCTGTATGACTATAATCTGCTGTACAGTCAAGGGAGAAATGATCTCTTTATACGATGTATTACTGAGGTTTGCTTATTGATTATTCATAATGCTTCACAAAGTGGCTCTCTATGTCTCTGAATAATGCATAAGAGACTCAAATACATGGGTATTAAAATAAAACGAATCAACTTTAGGGCTTTTATTTGTGAACTTTTAGAAAGTGGGACATCCTGTGTTTTTGTAATGATTAGTATAATGAGCAATGTGTGTGTACGATGTTGGTGTGACAGTGCGAATTCATTAATCATATTAAATTGGCTTGCATTGATCGTTCATCTAAGTGATAATAAGAGCATTTAAAAAGAGCTTAAACTGAAGTTCATGTGCCAAATGAGATGAGGCCAAATATCTACCGTGCAGTGCTGGCAGCTGCCGTAAATAACAAAACAACAAGAACTCTGCAAATGGATTTCACATACAGTGCATGAACTGTGCTTCTATAACAAGAATTTATGGTGAAAACATACCAGATTTTTATTTTCTGAAGAAAATGTCAGCAGTGCTTGTCATGTATGGTGTAATGTAAGTCTATGAGATTTTCTCGCCTGTTTTATGGTTCACCAGGCGAAGTCCGCTCAACTCTTGCCAGAATAAGTCTGCTGCGTTTGCAAGTGTGGTTGTCTTCAGCAAAGTCTATGATTGCTTTCCATACAAGGAAAATAAAGTCATCATATACGCTACCGTTCAAAGGTTTGTGGTTGGTAATATTTTTTAATGATTTACAAAGACGTTTTTTTATGCTCACCAAGGCTACGTTTATTCAGAAATACAGAAAAACAAATTGTGAAATATTACAATTAAAATGTTTCTATTTTAATTTGAAGACTGTAGACACTGACTGCTGCTAATTCAGTGTCACATGATCTTTCAGATACCACTAATGCTTATTTGGTGCTCAAGAAGCATTCTTATCATCATCACAGTTGAAAACAGCTGTGCTGCTTAATATTTGTGTGGAAACTAGGGATGCATCGCTAGAAATTTTTTTCTGATTCCAATACAGATACAACTTTTGTCATTCAAATAGATTACTGTTTTGATTATGTTTTAAATTAGAAAAGTTAAATGTGTCCTTACTGAATACAAGTATTTAAAAAAAAATTGATTCTGCCCCTAACTTTTGAACTGCAGTGTTTATATATTCATAATTGCAGTAAGAAAAAAATATTTCTGGATGCCTGAAGTATACATATGGTGTCAATTTAAGACTTAGCCTATATAAGTCACAATTAAAGTGTGCAAACTGCATTTAAAAAAAACTTATTAAATGTAACATGATTTAAGCACTAAATAGAAACTCCAGCATTGTGAGCAACATTTGACAAATGACAACTTTGTCTTTACCTCAAAGCAACTAGTGGTCACTTGTTTTGTTTTTTTACTCTTATGGATGATGTAGTTTAGCGTTTCACCACAGTATGACACTCTCACCATTCATCTCCACTGTCAATATCACAATCATATCTGCCATACAGCTCCCATAGAAAAGTAATAGCACATCCCTCTATTCATGTTTGGAGCACAAATGGTCTATAACTTTAGGGTTTTGCCTTAAAGAAAAAAAAAAACCCTCTGTCATCATTTACACCCCCCCATGTTGTCGGGTCCTGTTGGTCAGTAAATAATCAATTTTCATTTTTGGGCCTACAATTCCTTCAACCACTATATCCACTCTCACACATACAGTAAATGACCAATCATTCACACGTACCCAATGGCACAAGGCCAAGCCACCTCCAAATGTAAACAATTACTCTTTGATTAAAGCTTTCCTCTTCAAACATTGCGTAGTGTTTACCCCAATAGAGCTGCCGATAAAATATCAGCAGGCGGCCAAGTCTGTGCATGTATTTGTGTTTGTCCACCGAAATGGTTTTCAGTGAACACGCTTATCTCAGGCACACACACACTTTATAAGCGGTCCTGTGATGTGACCTGGAGTCTGTAATTGCATAGGCTGAACAGTGTGCTGTGTGTGAATCCATACTGCATCATTGCTCAGTGTGGCTTCATGATACAGACACAGGCTTTTTTTTTGTCCAACTCCAACCCTTAAAGTGTGACTAACAACACTCTCCTGTCCAATTCCGATTCCTCAGTTCCTCAGCTTGACTTTAGTAACGTGTCTTTTTAAATCCTTCATGTAAATCTGGCATTTGTTGCACTGAAAGCTTGATCTTGGTAAAGTTTTAACAGCAGACAAAAATCATTCTGATGTTGAAAGCAAAATATTATAATTAACATTTAACATGACATAAAAAAAACATTTATAGTCTTTTAACACCACAGTAAAATGCTGCAGCCTTTTCATGGTCTATCACTGTAATGGCTGTCAGCACATCACTGAATAAAACAGCAGCAGGTGTTTTTGTTGTCGTTTAAAAACACTAGTTTAGCAACAGACACAAACAGATTTAACAGGGTATGGTTAGAAGTGCACACAGCTGTACCCAGGCCGAAATTAGACCCGACTGACTGCATGTCAAAAAGAGAAGCAAAATTATAGCCTTCAACCCTGGACTCTGGTATTAAACTTAAATTGGAGAGCTTCAATGATGTCAGTATTACCAGCATGTGACCAAAACGGAAGAGGCCCTGACTACACTAATGAAAAGACTTTTAAAAAAAGCAAATGTATTATCATGGGATTCAAATATGGATATTTTTAGGATTAAATTAAGCTTATCATTTGGTCCTAGTCTTCCACGGCTGTGGCCATTTCCAAAGGTGAAGTGTGTATTTTTTTTAAATGTTTGAAGTACTTCAAAAATATGCAAAGGTTGACATAGGTTTAAATAAAACAAAGTTCACCAATGAATAGTTTAAAATAAGACAAAAAATATGCATTACGAATGCTTTAATTTTATGTTGACGTCACAAATAAAGTTAAGAATATAGGAAAGAAAGTCAGGATTGCCACTAGGCTGTATGTGTATAGACACAATGTTTTGATGTTATTTCAAACCAACCATTTTATATTTAGCATTTCTAGTAAAACTCTGCCTGAACTTGTTGAGCTAAATTTGCTCCTGCGTTTTTAAGCAAGAGTGTGTCACTTCTGAAAATGAATCTGAAGATCATTTGTCAGAGTAGCGGAATCCGTTTCACCCCGACATATTAATACTGACTATAGTGTGGCAATAATATTAAAATATAATATTTATTCAATATATTAAAACTTAAATTGAATGAAAAAGTTGATTTTTTTAAAGAATAGAAATCCAAAGGGACCACAAGTGGTTAGAGCATAAAAAGTAGACAAAACGTCACAATGAATACTGATTTAGGTACAGGTTCTTGATGCCAACATCCAGCTGTTAAGAGTCCCAGGACTCAGCAAGACCATTATCGGTTCAAGAGTCAACTCTACCCATTAAGCTCATTCACCTCAATACAGATACTGTATCTGCCCTTGTTTCTCACACAATGGGTCTACTAGTAAGTCTTTGTAGAGTCACTGGAGATTCATGTCTTTACAAAAAGGCCTTTGCTCTGTCCATTTGCACTGTGAGCGCTAACAGCCGACAGCTTTCATTTCCTCACTTTTGTGTGAGTGTGTGCATGTGTTTGAAAGAGAAGATCTGCAGAGCTGTATGTGAATAATAGATTCAGGCCCGCGGGTTCCCTTCAGCGAGCTCTGCCTGTTTAAGTGAGAGTAGCCTACGGAGACATCTATTACCCTCCTGTCTGTCTCTCTCCCTCTCACTTGTTCTCAAGCACCACATTAAAAGGCAAAAAATTATTTCCCTTTTCAGAGCGAGACAAGGTCTAACAGAGTACAAAATCAAACATCACATCCCTCAGGGAGTTTTCGAAGCTATCTTGATTATATATTTTTTTCACTTACAGGAACATTTACTTTTTCACTGGAGCCAGGAAGTGGCAGACTGGACATAAGAACAAAGGCCCTCTACTGATTGGCAGATTAAAGACAAGACTGATCGGCTAACCACAAGAGAGTGGGTCGTCAACAGATCAAACTGACGCCCGAATGCATCTGGCTCTAAACATGCTGCATTCAGCCAACAGAGAAAACTAAGACAGGATAGGAGAAATCAAGGAAGAAAGAGGAAGACGGAATAACAGAGGAGAACAGGGAGGAGAAATCCCTGCAAATTGATCCCATAGAGACCCTCAAGGTTTCATTTAAGAACCTGGATTAAGCCCTCCAACAAATCACAGGATGTGAGGTAAGAGAGAGCGAGAGAGAGAGAGAGAGAGATGGGGGATGTGAATGAGAGATAATATATCCTCTGGCTCACATGGAAAACCCCACTGCTGATGGAGCACCATCCCAGTGATAGAAACTAGGTTACAACTTCATCAATGTTGAAAATAATCCAACGCTTTGAAAAGTTTTCAGGATAATATAATGGCTTAAAGCGTTATGCAGAAACTCCTCTGCAAAGTCCAGAAAATTAATATTTTAAAGAGTCTCTTTTTTCAAATGCATTTGATTAAAACAAGCGCCATATGTACATGAACCAGAAGCCACTGTCATGACAACACAGACCAGTGCAAAGTATTGAATTTCTAGAGGGATTTTGTCCATCTCCATCCAATTATAGTTTTAGGAGACTTTTGATGTTCCAGATACATCTCTGGAAAAAAAAACTAGGGTTCCTCAGAACTTGTCAACGCCATCTAGATGGCACCCCAGTAAAGTGTAGAAGTCAGCCAATCAGATTGGACCTCGAGATTTCAGCCAGATCTCACCATACTGTGTATGCATCACAGCTGATGTTTTCAGAGCATTCAAACGACTGCAGTTCAGGCATGAGATGCTCTGCTTGAAACAAAATGTAAGTAGAAACACATGCACCTGAAGGACGAGGAACATTGAGTGAGACTGTGTGAAAAACATGAGCAGGAGGGAGGGAAATAAATGCTGCTGTCCCTTGAGAGCCGTAACACACTGATGGAGTTCCTGTTGGTGGAGCTCCGCAACACAAGATCCTCATGATGCTGGGGGATTTTCGGTCTAAATTTGTTTGTTTGCCCACCTACAGTTCCTGGGCAAAACCCTTAAAAGCCTGCAACTATGAAACTATGTCATGTTCTGCGTGTCTAGTTATTGAGCAGCGGTAGTTTCCACAGCATGACGTGGTTCTCTGGTCTGGCACATAGACGCTGCAGTTTGACTTCCTTCAGCACTGCTATGATGGATGGCCGAGACTCAACATGAATAACTAAACAGCCTCATAAATTAGCCAATCACTACTAATATCATTACACCCACCCTCACACTCTGCCAACAACCCACCCACTTATCCGGCTGCCCAAGCTTTTCTGCTGATGTCTGTATTGTGCTTTAGTATCCTGAGCATTTAATTACGGCTATTGGAATAGGATTCCACATATTAAAATCAAATGCATGGAAAACAACAGGGGAAACGATGTGAAAGGCAATCGCCATTAGTAAAAGCTACAGGTGACCTCACTGTGAAGCAGAGAGATGTCACACGTTAAGCGTAGTAAATTGATTGTCCGCAGAGCAGCCACATCATTATAGCTAATTCTCAGTGAAGAGGTGCAGAATGTAAAGAATGAAATCACAATAATAGGCTAAGCTGATATATACGATATATATGAATGAATGTTATGAATTATTATACATAAAATAAACAATTGAATACTACAACCGAAACGATTATGTAAATACTGAAACAGTTATGGTTGTTTCGGTAGTGACAAGTTGTTTCGGTATTGACGATTCAACCTTATTTTGCCCTTATCTTAAAATGTGAGAACAGTGAAATGCATACATCAATGACTTGAACATTGAAAGTCACGAAATGAAAGTTATGAAATGAATGTCAACATTACATTTCATTTTTTTTGTAAGTATATCAAGTTTGGTAATGACAGTTTTTAAAAACACATGCAGGTTTTCTGACTTTCCAGCAATTTTTTTTAAATGTTAACTACGCACAATGTGATCCAGGGTGGGAAGACAGCTTAATTTGTCTTCTTGGTCACATGGCTTGGGCAAGTATTTCAGCAATCTAGAAGAAAATTTTGATTTGTTTCGATATTGACCAAAAACAAAAATGGGGACTATTTTCCTATCTAAATTAATTCTTATTTTTTTTTTTTAAAGGTCTGAAAAACCAAATCAGCTAAATTTCATAAGAACTTGACAAGGCACATTAGGATGAGGCGTTTAAAAAATAATAATTCAGACTGACTGAGCTGTTGTTAAATAGCCTATATACACATCTGTGACCACACATAAATTAAATTCTATATTAACGCAAAAAATTGCTCAGAAACAGTAAACATCTAAACTCAGTTCGGTGTTAGAAGGTCCTCGTCTTGATGTCTGCTGGCCACCCCCTGCTCTTTATATTGACATTAGCCAGCTCTTTGCTCACTGACCAGCGAGTAGATAAAAAAAAACAGCATTCACCCCTGTGTTAATGAGAAACCGAAAGCTCCATGTAATGATAATCACTTCCTCTGTAAAAAAGCTGTCGGGATACGGCAGTCTAAGGACTAATGCTGACTCATGACTTCTGCTTTCGTACATGCTTCCTTGTTTTGTCACTGTTTTTACTGCAACTTCCTGAATGTGTTAAAGCAGCCAGAGTGTGTATGAAAGACTCAGTGAGTGTGAACTATTTCAAGGGCAAATGAAAACCAATTTAACTCAATTAACTTATTATGCTTCAATTTAGATATATTATGTATCAATTTATTTAAGCCTTGAGTAATTTAGGAAAACAATTCTGGGTTACTTAGGCCAAATATAGCCAAGCTTTGGCCGATGAAATAAAAGAGGCTGTATCCCAGATTGCTGTCCGGAGGAGTGAACTTCACTGTCGTCAAGATAGACCTCATTCTTGTCCTTGTAAGAATGTAATGTCTAAATATAAATGAGCATTATGAAGGAATCTCGTCCTCTTCTGTGACTGCCTTTTCTCTCTTTGTTAATATAAAACCACCACTGAACATATGCTCTCCTTTACAATAGTATGTAAACGGACAAGAAGTCCCTAACCACGATGCAGAATGTGCGCTTGAATGAGAGCGGAAGAGACTCTCAGATCAAGCTGCAGTGTCATAATCACACATGCTGAAGCAGCAGAGGGCGAACATCTCACTCGCTATCAGCTGCTCTGCTCTACGGCTTTATTTAGCCGTGGGAGTTAGGAGGATATCCGGTGGGTGGCGGCCACTTCCTATGTGTGACCGCAGGTTAAGCTTTGGTCACAGGTTTGTGTAGCTCTGCTCGGAAGCAGGTAGCACACACAGTGTCTCGTGTTACTTGGCAGACAGAGTGCTGTATACTGATTGCAAAAAGAACAAGACAGCCACAGCGTTTTAATGCTGGCAGTTTGAGAAATCTTTTTACAATGCATTACTGATTTACTCAGCAAATATATAGAGTTGGGAACCAAGAAAATTCTTATTAGAATGATTTTGTCCTCGGGAATTGATTGGATCGTAGAAGGTTGGTCGTTCCTAACTAGAGGCGGATCTGAATGCCAGTTTGCAGACAGTTTTGGAGAGGATATTTAGTCCTACCCTCCACGAGACATACGTCATGAAGAAAGCAGATGTCGTTTTGAGAGGGAGGGGAGGTTAACGTTTTTGATTAAAGATTACGAGTGCATAATTTTTTTAAAAAATATTTGAATTGTGAATTTTGAAAAACGACTAGTCTTTCAGGATTCAGAACCAGTTAAACTTAAGATGCCCATCTCTAACAATCTAAGGTAGAAACTGGGTCCAAAAACTATTACCTTGGCCAAAATGTTCCGATTTCTCCAAACACTATTTAAAATGTAGTTGCTTATTTGTGATGCAAGGTTATAGAGTGGTGCAGGGTTGATGTCAAATCCCGGAAGACTAATTCTCCCCTTGTTCCCTCAAGATTTCCCTATGGTGTTTTATAATGGGATTTTTCAAATTGATGAATAAAATAAGGTCTGTGGTAAACATAACTTGATGATGATACTTGAACATTTAGTTCTACAAATGTAAACTGCACACAATCACACTCCAAACGTTCTTTTCTATTTAATTAGAAAGTTTTTTTTAAATAAACATAACTGCTTCAAAATTTGAGTTTTCCATATGGGTGTATGGTTCACGTTGTAGACCAAAACATTCAAGTACCGTCAAGTTAGATTTACCACAGACCTTGTTTTACTCATAAATTGAAGAAAAAAAAGAAAAGAAAAAAAAAACATAGGAAAATCTCAAGGGAACCAGTGGCGGATTAGTCTTCCGGGATTTGCCGTTATCCCTGCATCACTCTATTAGCTACAGTTAAAATGCAATGAAACATAAAAAAACACAATCTTTCATATCCTGTTCAAATTAACCCCACCTGTGTGGACAGGCACCTAAAAACAGAGAAGCGCTGGGTTCATCTCTATACGGATCTGCTCAGTCAGTTCTGCTCGTTCTGGTATTTGGCTCCGGCACAGCAGGGGGGCAGCAGTGACTTGACTCTCTTCGCTGTTTAAGAGGTTTCAGAGGCTGGGAATGATTACTGCTCATGGGGCAATTAGTCAGTACACCACGGGACTATATTTAGACCATCTCAGCAGGTCTATCACTGGGTCAAGCCCAAATAACATCGCTCTGTTTGTTCCGTTCTGTCCCAGGTTTCTATTTACAAAGACTAGTGTGTGTTTTTTTGGTCAAAGCGGGGGTGATCGCACATCCAAACCTCTAACCCGCTCTCTCAATCCATCTGTCAGGTGCTCTGAGAGAGAAAGAGAGAGAGTTGGAAGAGAATCGGTGGGAAAAGATAGCAAACAGGACAAATAGGAGGGATGAACTACAGGATTATAAAACACAAACCAGTTGCCTGACCATACTTCGTGTATTTTATTGAAAGTGTGCAGTTAAAACCTGTTGATAAGACTATTTTCTATTCTGACCCTACAAGAATTTTACTGTTGGGAAAGAGAGAGGCATTATGAACTAACTAGCAGATATTAGAGGTCGACCGATTCATCGGTTTTGCCGATTAATCGGCACCGATAGTTGACTGGTGGAACTATCGTTATCGGCAAAAATATATACCGATAGTTTTTGCTGGAGCGGCTGAGAAGCGCACGCTGTCATTCATTACACAGTGTAAGAGCTGAGAAGGGTCTGCTGGCATGATGCAGTACAAGAGCGGCCTCTAGAGGTGTAATAAAAACTATCGCTGATGCCTCGTGTTGTTTATTTCGACACGTGATTCTACGTGCTGCACTGAGAGCACATGCTGCGTGGAGAGCGCTGACATCAGATGCGCGTTCAAAGCACCGACAGCTCAAATGTATGTATACAGTACATTTTGTCATATCATTATAAAGTGATTAATTTGTTGACTAAATGCTGCATTAGTAGAGAAAGAACAACACAACAGTATGTTTGTTTGCCTTCGAGGCTGAGAGGACGCTAACATTAGTAGTACCTCAAGCGGTTAAAACACTGACAAACATAAACGTAAGTCCCACCCGAATGTTTAATGTCACAATTGTTACCTCTATTTGCATTAGTTCATATCCAGCTGGTCACTTTTATGCATTAAATATGCAGAGAAGTTGCATATTTAAAGCTAGAGACGTAAGCAAAATGATATGTTCATACCTACAGCCGAGAGAAACATAAACGAATCAGAAAAGCATTCGATTTCGGTTATTATTTTTTTTCATCTTCACTTTAATACAAATTTTGTTAGGCTACTTTTTTTATCAATTAAGTTGGCTTGAAAAGAACAGTTAAATAGTTAAATTTTGAATGTAACTGGTTTTATTTGTTATTTAGAGTATTACTTTTTGTTTCAGTTTGAATGAATGTCTTTTATTGACTTAAATATTTATTCACATTTGTATATTTATTTAATTTAGCATGTTTTCATGGTTCAATACAGTTTTTTTATTTTTATAATAAAGTTCAGCACTGTTTTACTTGGAGTGTTATGTTTGTTTTTATCCAGTATCAATTTTAAAAACTATCGGTTCATTAATCGGTTATCGGCAAGTATGGCCCAACCTAGCTATCGTTATCGGTAAAATCCACTATCGGTCGACCTCTAGCAGATATATTTTTTATTTCTGTAAGAGGTTTCCCCTAGACTCATCTGAACATTCAAAGCGAAACCCTTAACAGGATGTATCGAGTGTCATGTTGAGCTAAACATTCTTTATCACTAAAATTGATCGCAGGCCACCTCTGCTGTATCAGAGCCTTTCATCTATTGTCATGGTACCTGGAGTGACAGCTCCAAAACCCAATGATAGGCCTTCAAATACTGGAACATTTAGAAGATGAAATTCATGATGAAAGTCTCTGAGTTATTGCGTGAGGTATTTGAGAAGACTTAACATTGCTCACTTGAGCACTAAAACTTCAGTTTCGTCAATCAGCTTGGCCTTACTCTGTGCCAAATGACTGGTATGGATTTCTCAAATAACCGTTTTCCCATGCCTGCGATCAAGGAAAGCTAAAAAAGAAACCACGTTTCACCACCACCGTTGTCAGGAGGCAAAACGCGAGAGATTTCTATCCTTAAAAACAGGAGGTTCGCCCACACGCTCACCTGGGATCTCTCTTGGCCAGTGTAAGGAAGCCAGGAGGTTATGGGAGCCTGGGAATGTTTAGTATGAAGAAAGTGATCCGAAAGGAGCTGGAGCTGGGGGAATTGGACAGGAAACATGGAAAGTAACCCTTTCCTGTCTTAAGAGGGTGAGAGAGAAGGGGGGGAAAAAAACGCAAGAAAAACAAGGCATTAAGGATTTGACTTATTTCCACGCTAATGCAGGGTTGGAGAACTGTCAGCATAGGTACGGCAGCAGAGGGGAAAGAATAAATGCTGGTTTGATGAAAAACATGGAAACAGGCTGAGGCAAAAGACTCCACTGTGACCGTTTCATTTTCCACACCGTACAGGACACTAAACCAGTTAATGTTTACTCAATTTAAAAGCATAGCGATTTATTACAAACTAAGAAAATGACCAACACAAATTTTTTTGTGCTGATTTCGGGTGAAATTCTGGATTTCAACGTTGAAAAATGTGTTAAATAAAGCTGAACGTACTACAGTCTTATAACTAAAGGCACAATCAAATTAGCCAACATATAACAACTTAACTTTGTGACTGACATGCATTAAAATTCTGCAGATCTCTGCGGGCACAGACGCCATGTGGTCCAGTCTATCAGTAATCAAACCATATTATCAACAACTTGCACTTGAATGATATAACAGTCAAAGCAGTGCAGCGCTGTTCCTGAGAGTTATTTAGAGGCAGAGAAAGTGAAAGAGAACGGTCACAGGGGAGATAAGAAGACAAGTTAAGCTCTGCAGTGTGTTCTTATCGATTTTTATAAATATTTCAAATCAATTCATCTCTGCACTGCCCCGAGCATTTCTTTTCTTTAACTCTACGGCCAGAGGACATTTCTGCATGATATTGAACGTGACAAACATTACCTATGACAGCTCAGGAAACAGCTCAGCTTCATAAAGCAGTTAGGCAATGATCACAATCCTGCACACACTGTCACATGATCACTTCCTATAAGGGGAAAGGGGCCTATATGGTAATAAGGACAAACCATCAAAAATCAAAAAGGCGTTTTTTAAATATTTTACAGAAAAAAACAAGAGCTTACGAAATGCAACATTACAGTAAAATGACAGGAAATAGTCTAGTTATTAGTTCTAATCAGACAGCTAAATATGACTACGTCACTAAAAAAGGAGCAGGAGTCATAACTATTAGAGAATGACAACAAGATATATAGTTCACCCGAAGAATCACAGATATTTTTCATGCAATAGCAGTTCATGGTGAACATGGCTGTTAAGCCTCAAAAATGAAGCGGGAAAAACAATGAAAATTCAATGGTTACCAAAATGGTTACTAACATTTTCAAAATATCGTTTGTGTTACGCAGAAGAAAGAAAGTCATACAGGTTAGGAATGGCATGAGGGTTATTTCGAATCATTGAGTAAGTGAGTTGAACTAGCCTAAATCAGTTTTATTCGATTTGACAACTGGATAACTGAAAAGATTAGGGCTTCCCTTATACTAAAGATTTTTCTAGTTGACTAGTCATTCATTTAAGCTATTAGTCGACTAATCACAGGTTTATATTAATTGAATTACTTAATATACTTTATACTAAATTAATAATAGGCTATATGCGTAATATTTAGCCTATTCTGTGCTCAAGCCCACGGATAAAGCTTGCCACAAAGCACCAGCAAAAGTAATGATTATGAATGTGTCTGAAAAAATAGCAAGGAGACAAATTATTTATTAATAAACTAGTGTTTTCTCAGTCAAGTGATCGTGCCGCCACCTCCATGTCATGAAGCGCGCAATACTTTAGCTTCCACACTCCGCACAAACACTTGGATATGCGCCTAATAATAGCGCATATCCTGGTTAAAGGTGCAGTCTGTAAGAATAACAGCTAGTGGTCGAAATAGGTACTGCAGTCCAAATTAAAAATATCGGAGATCGTTGTTTTTTATGCTTTAGTAGACTAAAAAAGTTAGATTTAGCACCTGTAACGTTAGAGCGAGCAGCCAAGTAAAGTTGCTACTTACATGTTTCAAATGATAATCCATATTTGAGGTCGATGAATAATAGGCGAACATTTGGATTTCCTGCCCAACATACTGTAATTACCACAAGGACCCGCCGTTAATGATCTGTCCCTCATGGACGGACTGCATGCCTTCGCCACTTCCTGTGGAGGTTTTTTTTCTGTGAATAACCGAGTAATACAATTTTGGCTGACTAAGCCTCTTCTCGACGACTAACGTTTGGTCGACTATTAGGGGGCAGCCCTAGAAAAGATAACTCAAAATAACGATTCTTTTACTGACCTGGTTGACTCGATTCGTTTACAGAGGTTCTTGAGTTAGCAGCTCAATGCAAGATTATACTCTCTAACACTACACTGTGTGAAGATTGTTTAAAAATTAACCTTTTGTTTTTCATATAGAACAGCAAACAGATTTGGAACAACATAAGGGCGAGTAAATAATGGCAAAATGTTCATTTTTGACTGAACAATCCCTTTAAATGCAGTCTCCCACATGTCCCACTCATACAAATCCTGAAACCCATCTAGAATTACAGAGCTTTATGACTTAATCACAAAGATAACATTCTTCCTCAAAATAACATTGAGAATCCAAAATTGGCATGTAGCGGAGAATAATTTTCTCTGGAGAAATCCCCATGAAATATCCAAAGAGGAAACAACGTGTGTAGGAGGACAGAGAGAGAGATTAAGTGAGTGAAGGAATGAGAGAAGAGATGAGAAGAGGTTACTTTGGCAATCTGACCAGGTGATAAAACAGCAGACATGCTCGATGGACAGCATATAAAAAATGTTTGTTATTTATCAGTCAGCTCGAGCGAAATGAAATAACAGTCTGCCCTGCTTTACGCTGTTTTGTGTATGGGAAACCGATTCAAGCATATCCTTGGGGTGACATAATTTATTGAAATAAAATTCAGTTGACTTTAAATATGTATAACAAACACATCATGAGTAGGGCTTACTGAGAGTACATGTAGCATGACTTTGGCGCTCTTTTCCCCGATGTCCCGACTGACTGAGAAATAAAGGGGCTGTGATAAGAGATGATTCGTGACGTTTTGTGTCACTCAATGTATCAAATATGAGTATAATATTTTGCAATGGTCAGCTTGCACAAAACAACTATGATGGCTTGCTATAACCACCTTTGCTGTTGAAGAGGATTGTGGTTCCTTTAAAGGTGCAGTATGTAATATTGACATATAATAATATTAATATTAGCTAGTGGTTATAATATTAGCTAGTGGTTAGGCTATAATGTAATATTGGCTAGTGGTTAAACTGGGTACTGCAGTACAAATTGGAAAACTTGGAAATAGTTGTCCCCCCCCCTCTGACTCAACGCTCATGTAGGTTGCCAGATTGAGGACACGCAACAGGAGTGAGCGTAATTGACATAGAAGGCGAGGAGACTTACAAACTTTAAGTTGTTGATTTATCCGTGTTTTAATATGCTCCCGTTCATAGATTTTTAGCTGGATGCCGAGGCTTTTTTGGGTCTGGTAGAGTCTACGATCTCTGACCCAGTTCGTTTGCTGGCTTCCATGTTTTCCGCAGATATTTCAAAGTAGAATAACTGGCTGTAGCATTGTTTTTCAGAGAAACAAGTATGTGAACTTAGCATGATTCCTAAATATCTGCCAACATATTCTGGTATTTTTACGGTTTAGTAGTCAAAAAATTACATACAGCACCTTCAATTTGCGCATTTCAATGGCCCATGGAAACTCTGACATGTACTCTTTTCTACATCCAAGAAAGAGGGAGATAATCTGAAGATTTATGTTTTATCATTTTCCAGTGATATGAGTCAAGATGTGGATACAATATCCTTTTTTTAAGATAGTGCTCATATGAGCATACAGGGCTCAACAATAAGGATGATATATATTCTGCTTGCCCGGTCAGGCCAATATTTGACATTTTCACTGAACCTAAGGCAAAAAATGCTAAATAAAATCTGGTATTTTTTTTAGGCAATAAAAAAAATATGTCAGACCAGAAGTACTTTTTTGTATTATTAAACATTTAAGCGTATTTTTCAATTCGCAATGAGAATTGTAAAGCACTTGAATGCAACTAAATACAAGACATCTCACATGAACAAATTCATAAACACATGACATGAATCGATATCCAAAAGAGAACAATCATCTGATTCCCATGGAAGACCAAATCCCAAATAGAATAGTTTTTTTATTGTTGCAGTAGTCCAATGTTTATATTTATTGTCTCAAGAGTTAAAAAAAAAAATCTGTTCTGAATATTGGTCATCACACCACTTTAATGTAAAAAAATTATGTATTGTTACTGTCGTAACTTTAAATATGAAAACAACAAAGACTGATGGAATAAATGCGCCATTGATCCAAGTAAAAGTTCTGTCAACTGGCCTGAACCTCTCTAAAATGCCTATGCCATTTTAATCTACAACTGAACTGACTACTGAACAACCCCCAGATGACTTTGATTCATTCATAATTTGCTTTCATCAGCTAGCCGCATCATTGCTGTCCTCAGTTAACTGACTGTGCTGTAGTGTCTCCGGCTACGTAATGTGGACTACAGCTGGTCATTGCTAAACTTCCATTCTGGGTCATGTGACCTAGTTTGGAACCGGGATGGAATTTGTTACTGACCCCTCCTTAATCCACTCCTCCTCCTAACATACACACACTTTGACACAAGCATGTGTGTACGCACAAACACAAACCCACACAGACACGCAAATAAATCCAGAGACGCTAGGTGGAGAACATGCCCACTGAGGCACCATGGGTGTGTGTCCACCTTTGACATTCCAGAGTGAATCTTACATTATAAACAATACAAACAGGACAGGAGGAAAGGAAGATACAGACAGATACATAGCAAGAGAACAAGACAGCGGAGGAGAGGAGAGGAAAGGTAGCGTCCAGCTCGGGCAGCTGTGTGCTATTACTGCTCTCTCCCACCCCTCCTCCCGCGGCAGGAAATGAGCAATCATTTAGTACTGACAGGTA
This sequence comes from Phoxinus phoxinus, assembly GCF_949152265.1. NCBI lineage: Eukaryota > Metazoa > Chordata > Actinopteri > Cypriniformes > Leuciscidae > Phoxinus > Phoxinus phoxinus. The sequence continues at coordinate 12,590,574 of NC_136896.1, forward strand.
CACACCGAACCACGCCATCTCTCCCTTAAAACCCTGAGAATACTTCACCACAGCCGGCCAGCATTAACCCTACAGACCACCACACGCCGGTGTCTGCCTGGGTCAAGTACGTGTGATTATTTATAGTGTTTAACAGAGCAAGAAAATCCACAAGTTGAGTGGTGCCCAAACTTTCCAGCCCACAAACAATCTTCAATCAGATCAGAATGTCCAAGCACCATCCAGTCACAACAATGAAATACAAGTTGGCACTTTTGGACCTTTCACACTTGAGAAATGTTAACTCAGGGCCTTTCTACACCCTTGTAACGCAATTCACGGTTAGTTAGGTTTTGGGATGTACATTTGTAAACCCTGGGTTAACTGTCTAGTTTGCATATTCATGAGGTCAATAACATTGATTGGACAAACACAGCTTGCGTCAGGCATGTGACCTATTAACATTGTCCATCTCTGAAAATGTCACCATGTAGTTAGAAAAAAATTCATTTATTACATTTGTTGTCACCTTTGTACATTATCAGTTTTCTATTACATGCTGAAAATAATGAATTATTCAAAGTGAGTTTTTTACCAGATAGCCAATTAGAAAATGAATAGTGCTTATTTTATAAAAAAATCATGAACTTTGTTCAGTCACTCACAGAAACTTTCATACACTCTAAAAAATGCTGGGTTGTTTCAACCCAATTTTGGGTCAAATATGGACAAACCCAACCATTGGGTTAAACATTTAATTTAAAAATGTAACCCAACGGCTGGGTTTGTCCATATTTGACCCAAAATTGGGTTGAAACAACCCAGCATTTTTTAGAGTGTATGAAAGTTTCTGTGAGTGACTGAACAAAGTTCATGATTTTTTTATAAAATAAGCACTATTCATTTTCTAATTGGCTATCTGGTAAAAAACTCACTATAAAAAATTCTAGCACCTAGGCCTATTTTATAAGAGTGCACAAACAAGATCACTTTTGATACATTTAATGATCCCTTGCTGAATTAAAGCGTGCCACAATTTGAGAACCATAACACTAGCTGAAAGTTCGTTTCTCGTTTTTGCGGGATGGCGATTAGGTCCAAGACGTCCCACAGTCAACTATGCCAGGTCTGGAATCAAAGACTTTACACACAACTGACGAACAAGCCGGGCTTTACTGAAAACAGCTTAAGAGCTTACAACCATACAGCGTTTCCAATAGCACCCTGACATGATGAACAATCACTCTGTGCTTGTCACTTCCAGGTGAACATCCAAAGAGAACAGGCTGCAACAAAAAAGTTAAATAAGACCCACACAAACACATTTTAATAATGTAGCTGGCAGAGAGCATTCAGACAGAAAAGCAGCCTGCCGCTTATTCATGCATGCGCCTGATGCAGAGCGACATAAATGTCCTCATTACAACAGCCAGGTTGCCTCTAAACAGCCTGTGCAGACTGAACTTCATAAGAAAGAGGAAAGATGTGTTTGGTGCTGGAAGAATTCTACATTCATTCATCCGAGTTTTGCACAGAATGCCTTTATGGTCTCATGGATGATCAATTTTAGATACGTCCGCATGCTGCCTAAAACCCTAGAAACAAGATCTGGCTGTAGACAATATCATAGGTTTTAACTGCATTAGTTTGCTTTACATTACATGCGCCATTAGAAATGGACATTATGAACAGTAACTGGGTCGCGGTTATAGACAGGCTTATAGAAGACAGAAGTGCTTTATCTAGCTTAATTTAGATGCTTTCAGTTTAACTTTAATAGTAAAATATTTATATGTATTGAGAAAAGCCAAAGTACAAATGAAATGCAATTAAATAAGTGCTCTTAATGTGCTACAGACCCCCAGCTTGGCAAATCGCTCCGATTAGAAAGTAGTTCTAGTCAGCAGTTCAGGTACCGCATACTGCAACAATTCCTCAGACATGCTGAATTCAGCACTGTAAACTGCATTTCACTGGAGAGCAAGAGACGGGTCTATCTGCAAAGCAAACCGAACAAAAAATAAACAATATCGGCCTCCATATTGTTTGGTCTGTAGCAGACTACTCCCTCAAGCTCAGAAACCTCATCTTAAGAGACAATTAGCCCATATATACCACAGACAGTACAACTGTGTCAGAGCTGTACATGCATGCATTTATTCTGCATGGGCTGTCACAACATAACCTTACACCTACATTGTCTTTTTGGTATGAAAGGCTCTAATGTTTAGATAATAAAACATTTCTGAATCAAAAGGCCAGTTCAGCAGTATTTCAGAATGTGTGGTTTCAAGCAATGTTGGGTAGAATAATGCGTCAATGTAAACTATCAAGATGAGTAAATCCCAGCCTAAGAAATAGATGTTGTCCATAGCATTGTTCAGAGATGGGGCTGCTGATGAATGGATAGCATTCTAAAAAGAAATAATATTTAAATGTAACAAATAAAAATAGAAGCTAATGAATTACATATTTTAATGACATTTATAAGTAAAAAATAAATAAGCAAATAAATAAGCAAGCAAAGGAATCTGCAGAATGCGACATGATGATGTGATAAATTGAGCTAAGATTAATTTACTACACAGGTGCAAAAAGCATGATAAAATTAGCCACAATATTTAATAAACAAATGCACTATAGGGAAATACGTCAATCGTAAAACTTGAATCACATGCTCGTCATACACTCTGGAACTCTATAGCCCATATTGTCTTTCTCCTTGACATACATGCACACACATTACCCTACTGGGTTCTGAGGCCATAACATGCATTTATGTAAAGACAATCTTCATATTACAAAAACAAAAAACAGTGTTGCATCCCACACCATCCACTCTCTCTTCAGGCCACACCCTTGTCCTTATAGGCCATTCCAAAAACCTCCCCCCCCCACACACACAATGATAACTTTCATTCAATTTAACGTGGAGAGGGTGGACCACGAGTCAAAGAAATCCGTCATTAAGGAGAGGGACAGCATTTCATAACCATTAAACCATTAGTGGACTGAGACGTGGCTGAAGGGAACAGCAGAAGTCAGGTGTAGAAAGTTTGGGGAACGTGAGCTTATTACTACTAAGAAAACCGTGGGCATGAGCTATCATTGTTTAAATGATTCTTAAAAGTTAGTGTAATATTTTTTTCAATGTTAAAATACTTTCTCCTGTCTTTGTTTAAACTAGGCTATGTAATTTTTCGCCACTAGAGGTCATTTATTCAAAACAAAGGCGTAGCTTGATGACGCCTTGATTTCCCGGAATCATGGGGGTTGTTGTCTTCACCTCTACAACCAGTGGAGAATACGAAGGGACTCATATTCATGGATGACCGGTTATGTATTAAAGATGTATTAATGTAACGAGGGCGCTGCAGTGATTGCTAATGAGAGACAAGCACGACACACAGCTCGAGAGCAGAGGAGCTTTTATTACGCCGCAGACGTTGGGTAACGCAGCGCTGTTTTATATTAGATACATTTGAGTGTGATGAAAGTTCCTATAATGCTACTCTGTGCATTCACTCGGCAGCTGTTACATGAGACACTTGTTGCACACTGCAGTGAGTTAGATCGATATTAAGCATAGTAAATATGGTAGGCTACTCGCGGTAAATAAATAAAAAACGAAATTTAAACAACGGTGTTGACTGACTAAACAAAACTAAAACTAAACAGCTGACTAACTGTGTTGAGCTATATAATAATGATTTGCTTTCTGTCGATGAATGTATCCAAACAGTTGCTCACCTGTCTAATAAAACACATAATATATTAAAGCGTCTTTGGTGTTTCCATGGTTTGCTAAATCGAGAGAAACGCGCGTATGATGTCATTGATAGGCGACACAAGGACACGGCCTGTGTCCTGGTTAAAACTGCTTATTTCTCTGGATTTAAACAATCTTAGAAACATTTGGGATAATGCAAGTACATAAATCAACAAAATATATAACATTGTTGTAGTGATTTTTGGATATTTTGATCTAAAAATCTTACATAGTGTGCCTTTAATGTGGATAGACAACTGTAAGAAAGTCATTTATAAGTTGAATTGATGATGAAATCAAATGTTTCTAAATATAATTGATTATAATATAATTTTTATTAAAACATTTTTCATGTTATGGCAGATAAACGGTATATTGCAGATAATAAAATAGGCTATTATTTTCTGCCAATAAGTAACAAATTAAATTGTTTAATTAATTGTCATTTTAAATGCTGCAAGTGATATTAAAATATATGTTTGTGTAAATAAATAAATAAATAACAATCATTTAAAGAACTAAAAGTGAATTTAAGCATCACAACATAATAAAAGTACAATATGTAAAAAAAAAAAATTACAACTGTTAACGACCGTTTTAATAAAATAAAAAAATCTCAAATTCGACCCAATAACTGATATAGGCTAGTACCGATATTTTGTGCATCTTAAGAAATTATAAAGTAACATCTAAGTAACAATTTATTTCAAAACCGAGTTTCTTAATTATGATATTATTCTGTAAAAAAATAGTCCTTAACCACAATTCTCACATTTGAAAGAGGATTATAAAAGGCAAGTTCTCAGATTAAATACCACCTAGGGATCCAAAAAAACAGGCCATTTCCTCTCTTTAATCTCTTCTTCCATCCTCACAGCTACACGTTTCAAAACCCTATAGTTGGCATGTGTGTATGGGTTCGCGTGGGTTAGTGGCAGTAACAGTTTATGTGGTTTGGGCTCAAGTCTTCTGAAGTCAGAGAAGGCTCGAGACGGTACTCGCTCCACCACAAAACCAGACTAGGAACAAGTGAGTCACTCAACAGTCACCTCCTCAGGTGGACGAGGGGAAGGAATGAGTGAGAAGGAGAGACGGGGACAGACGATGACTACAAAAGAAAAACATCATGTTGAACAGTACAAACAAGAGAAATGTTAGAAATAGAGCTACGCAATTCTGGAGTGTTTGAAAAACAAGGACATGCCACATCAAATTAATTACAGATTTAAATCATGTAGAATAGATCCTGACATGGACAAAGAATACCAGAGGGATCTGTCATTACGGTGTTTCACTGTTTCCTTTCATTCACTTGAGTAACACTGAAAGCACCTATAAACTAAACAGCACTTCCTTTCTGGCAAATGTTTGTCATCCTAAACGGCTAGGCCTGATTTTCACTGGAAGCAGGTCACAATGTCGTAACAATATTGTAATATAAAACAAATAATTGTGTCTTTTATTTAGTATTGGAGCTACACAGCCAATTTCCTATAAGGGTTGAGCAACACGGATTCTCAAATGAGCCGTAAAAAGACATTTTGACATTTTCCCAACAAACTTTTGGCTGTTTACCTGGATGTTAAATTACAGTCATCTCTGGAAAACATCATTGTGCAAGATACTTGTACACTAGCTGGGAAGGTGGGCCCAGATGTGTGTAATCAACAAAAGGGATTGATTTATCTGATCAAGTTCCATATGCAACTAATCATTCACTTCTGAAAGAGAGTGGAGACATATGGCTTGTGACTGACTGAAAAGTGCACTTCATTGGTTTGTGGGAATTTTGCTGTTTTAACATAAAAAGTCAGGCTCCATGCATGTTAATTGCTCTGTAGGACTAGAGCTGTGATGTCCAACTAATATATATATATATATATATATATATATATATATATATATATATATATATATACACATTTACACACACACAAACATGCATACATACAGTATATATAAATCCATTTTAAATCCCTAAAATCAGAATAAAAACAGTTCCTAACTTGATTTGACTGCTTGAACCAAATCTGAGGCTGAATCTGAAATCGCCGGCATTATTTGAGGGGACAGTTATTTGTAGTGGTGTCCGAAACCATAGAGGACGTTATTGAGTGCACTCATTCTATCCCACATTGCGTCGCAATAACGAGAGTACAGCCGATGTACACTCAACGGCTGTCCGAATTTGCTCACTCGTTTTCATTTATTTCTTCAAGTGAACTGTAATGGATTAAGTGATTGAGGGTTTAGGGGGCGATTGACACTCACTTAAAGGGATAGTTCACCAAAAATGCTAATTCTGTCATCATTTACTCACCCTCGTGTTGTTCCAGACCTGTATGAATTTCTTTATTCTGCTGAACACAAAAAAAGATCTTTTGAAAAATATGGGTCACCAAACAGTTGAAGGGCCCCATTGACTTTCATAGTATGCAAGATAGTCAATGGGGCCCATCAACTGTTTGGTTACAGAAAAAAAAAATCTTAAAAATGTCTTTTGTGCAATTTTTTTTTAAATTCATACAGGTTTGGAACAACTTGAGGCTGAGTAAATGATGATTGATGACAGAATTTTCACGTATGGGTGAACTATTCCTTTAAAAGGTAGGGTTGGTAATCCTGTTCAGAATTTTTTTTTTTATACTGGGTGAAATGGTCCTTCCATTCTGATAGTAGTCAATACATTATGTGTTCTGAAAAAGGAATGAAAAAAATCTGACCTCTGTAGCAGCTGTAGGACAGTAAAAACTCTGACCAATCACTGCCATTTGGTGCGAATGTAAAGAACCAATCAGATGCCTTCATGTCTCGTGCCCGAGCACCACTGTGAGGCACACACGCACACTAGCACACACACGCAAGGTCTCGCTCCCTTTCTCTGTTGTGCGCGCGCTACCCATGCGCGATCTTGCTCGCTCGATCTAGATTCCGGGAGATTTGAACTAATTTGCGGACAATTCTGAAATTATCGTACATTATGGGATTTTTTCATTATTGATCGTACAGAGGTCTAAATTATCGTACAAATACGATGAATATCGTACGTCTGGCAACACTGAGCTGACTCCAAATGTGGATGCGCGTTCATGTTTGTGGGGGGGGCGTAGCTTTGGACGGAGCACTGACAGGAGGGGGCGGAGCTTAGAAGAGGTGCCACTTTCAAATCTGGCTAGCTCTCCAACATTACCTACCCTAGCTTTAAGTATTTGTACCTTTGTGGATTTCCCATTACACACACACACACTAAGAGATGCTAAAATGAAACCTTCTCTCTGAAGAATTCCCTCGAAGACTGCAGCTATAAGAAATGCAATAAACTATAAACTATAATACATAGTAGACCATATATGTCTGATCGGGAGCATGCAAATGAAAGTGAATTGGAAAGACACCATCCCCACTGTGAAGCATGGTGACGGCAGCATCATGCTGTGGGGATGCTTCTCTGCATCAGGCCCCGGAGTAGAGTTTGATGGGTAAAATAAATGCAGCAAAAACACACGGGAAATCCTGGAGGAAAACCTGATGGAATCTGCAAGACACCTGCAACTTGGAAGAAGATTCGTTTTCCAGCAAGACAATGACCCAAAGCACAAAACCAATGCTACACATGGATGGCTTAAAAACAACAATGTTAATATCCTGCAGTGGCCAAATCCACTGTCCAGATCTCAAGCCAACTAAGAATTTATGAGTGGGCTTGAAAAAGCTCATGATCTCCATGCAACCCGACAGAGCCGGAGTAGTTTTAAAAAGAAGAATTGGGGAAATTGACCAGATGTGCAAAGCAGATAGAAAGCTACAGTGACACATAAACTCAAAACTGGTGTTCAAGCAAACTCAGGTCAGGTGTGCTTCAAACCAAACAATCGGAATTCAAACGGATCTGCCCCCAAATCTCCTGTGAAAGCTCCTTAAAATCAATGACCTCATTAGTACCCTGACAACAAAAGAATTTCTTAAAGTTTTCATGCTGCTGCAAGATGTAATACAGCAGCAAATGAAACATTCACCAGTCCATTACCAGCCACTCTGCCCTCAGTCCAATACCACCACATTCATAATTCACACTTTTATGCATTTTTCTTGTACAAGGTGTTGACTTTTTTTTTTTTTTTTTTTAAGTACTAAGGTGAGCTTCTGCTGCACAGACATTTTAGTGTAAACTGCAGCCTTGACACTCCTGCTTATTAATCAATGTACTCTTATAATATCTCAACTACCAGCCATGATTGGTGAGGTGCTTCCCTTTACTGATAATGAGAATGATGATGACACCGAGAAAAACTATTCAATGTAAATGTGCCACTAGTTTGAGTAAGTAGTAGTACAGACATGATTGATTCAAGAGGGCCTGTCTTTGAATATTGTGTGAATCCTCTCTTAAGGATAAATGCCTTTCTGCAGCAGAAAAAAAAAACTATAGCCTAATAATGTGATGATGTAAAGATGCAAATATCACAAGAACATTTTTCTAAACAGCACAAATACAGACACTGGCATTACATTCCAAACTGCACACATGATGTCTTCACAGGTGCAAGTGACTTAAAGCAACACTAAATAACTTTTCCTCTGCGGTCGCCCTACAGGTTGGAAGCGGAATTGTCCATTACCACTGTCGTAAATAATTTAGCCTACCGCAGCCTACTGTCGCACGCACGCTCGCTGTTTATACACCGGCTTTGGAATGAACGATGTCCACAGACAAGGTATGATGCATGATTTCATGAAAGTTATGATGTATTGCGACATCAGAAACAAAGAAAAACAAAATAATGACTATTGTAACGCTTGACGTAAATTTGTCGTTTTCTTAAGTTTCATTCGAACTACAGACACGCTACCCAATCTGGCAAACTTGCATAGTGCGGTTATAGCAGATATAGGACCGCAAAGCGAATCCAGAAGTGCCTTTCACCCTGTTACGACTTGATGAACCACTGATACGATTTTGGAAACATTATTTTTTTATTTATTATTTAGTATTGCTTTAAAGGTACAGTTCAGTAAAAAATGAAAATTCTGTCATTATTTATTCAAACTTCTGTCACCCCAAAACTATGCCTGTATTATATGCCCATCATTATTCCAGTCTTCACTACTCTTCTTCAGTGTCACATGACACATATCACTTCAGTGAAATTATCCTATGCTGATTTGGTGCTCAAAAAACATTTCTTATTATTATCAATCTTGAAAACAGTTGTGCTGCTTAATGCGTTTGTAGAAAGAAAAAATTTCAGGATTCCGAAGAATAGTAAGTTCAAAAACATTTGAAATCCTTTGTAACAATATAGAAGTCTGTCACTTTTGATCAATTGAATGCATCCTTGCTAAATAAAACGTATTAGCCTAACTTTTGAACAGTATACCGACATGTCATGTGCTTAGATTATTCAATCTATCTATAAAAGCAGTAAACTGAGTGTATTTAGCTTGTCCAGGTGTAGAGAAAGGGGTGAAGTTTGTGCATGTATCTGAAACAACAAAAAAGGGGGGGGAAGTGGATTTGTATGCACTCCAGTCCATAGCCTGTAAAATAAACAGAAAAGCATGAGATTTTGCCATACGACCTCTTTGAAATCTGCATATGTCAGATAATGGTGGAAATTCTGAATCTCGATCACAGCAAACCTGACACCCTTGAACAAAGAGATGAATTGCTCATAAAATATGCACAACTCCATGTTCGTGTGTTTACTTTGGCCCCACGTCGCACCTTGCTGTGAAGCTCTGCGCTGTTACAACAAAGACATTTGTTCTGCATCTGCTCAGAACAATCCCAGTAATTACAGTGCAGTTTCCTCCACAGTTTTGATCCCTAATTGTGGAAAGCCATGTATTTCTGACCACACACATCTTTCTCGAGCACCGTGCAGATAGGTGAACGGTCTCCTGCGAGTAATCACTAGCCTACAAAGTCACAGACCAAGAAGTTGAAGGAGAGTTTAAGATAGCAATCTTTTTCTAGCTATAGGTTTGTGTGCATGGGATAAATGTGTGTGTGTGTATGTAGTGATGTTGACATGGTTCTGATTGACCGGAAATGTTAAATAAGCATCTCTGCTATGAAAAGGGTCTCCCTCCCCCTCTCTCTCTCGCCACATGTGAAACCACACAACGTCATGACAACTGCCAAAATAAACCTCAGCATCCTCCAAATGGAGAGTGCGTGTGTGCGCTTCCCTGCCGTGCAACACGGCCATACAGCGGTGCATTTAATAACCTTTTGCAAATCCCTGAAAGAATGTGTTCAGTGACACCGCAGAAATGAATTTCGACTGCCAATAGCTACACCATAACCATCAGAAGATTCTCAGCGATCCTCTAAATTTCTCTCAAGAAGTTTTAAGTTTAAAGTCAAATATTTTGATGAGGAAAAAATGTTACTTGAGCTGAAAAAGGCTTTTCTCAACTCCTGTTTTTACGTTCACCCTTTCTAAACGTTTAACTCTGTAGCTGATGTGAGTACTGGGGTGTCAGGCACCAAAAAGGATGCAAAACACCATAAAAGTAACACACTATGGCCTGGATTCACAGACAGGGCTTTGATAAAGCCAGGACTAGGCATTAGTTAAAGGGCACCTATTATGGAATTTTGAAATTTACCTTTCATGTAGTGTGTAACATAGATCTAAGTGAACAAAAACATCCTGCAAAGTTTGAAATATGAAAGTGCACCGTATATAAAGTTATTGTCTTTCAAAAGTAAGAGTCGACTCTGAGTCATTTTTATGAATCGTTAGAAGACCGAAGCTTTTTCTCTGACTAGATGACGTCAACTTGTAAAGTTATTTGAATACGATACGCCCACTTATTGCGCTCCAAGGCCAGGGAAAATGAGACGAGACGCTGTGTTCTGAAGTGCGGCTCAAGTGAAGTCAGCATTTGAAGACTAAGTGGCTACAATTCATATATACAACTATACCACAGAAGTATATAGTCCGAGCCTTGTGCTTTGTTCGCGCCATTTTGAAGACGATTGCTTTACCAACTTAAATGCAATCAAACTTGGATTCGCGAGCCGGCTGATATTGAAGGAAGGTTCAGTTCCAAGTGTATTTGCATCAGCTTCCTCCTCCGTATCACTACCCATGTAAGTGTTATTAATAATTGTTGCTTTTATGTTTTATGTAGCATGCTTAATAATTATTTTGTCTGTTGTGTAAGCACCGTTTAGCTTCTAGGTCTTCAATGACAATTGTATTGAAATATGTGAAGTGTTTGTCGTTGTTTTCGGAGTTGTCTTATAGAATAGATTAATACCTCGTAGTAAAATAACTGCATTTTTTTTTTTTTTTTTTTTTTTTGTAAAAACGTTATGTTTATGCATCGGGCTAACGCAAACAAAGACTGATTGTGCTTTTACAATATGAACTCTGGGCTATGCTCGCTAACATAACATTAAATTCTTTATCTTATTTTTAGTTTTTTACTACAAACTACAAAGCAGTGGACTATAATCATTATTATAACACAATTTAATTGATAAAAGCATCATTGTACTCCGTGTTAAACAATAAGTATTATCTCTGTAAACACTGCTGGGTCATCTGACCAATCAACGCAGATTAGCGTCGCGCAAAGGCGGGGTTTGGTCGGTGAGCAAATCAGGTAAAAATAAATGCATATTATACGACAACTAAAGTGTTTTTTGTCATTGCATGCATGTAAAACTGTTGTTGGGGACTCCCAAAACAACATTAGGAACATTTTAAATGTCATAATAGTTGCCCTTTAAATTAGGACATTTAGGCTAAATAGCTTTAATTAACGTGCCTTAAAAACATTACCAGTGTGCATCTTGAGACAAAACAATGGCACTGACATATTTTAAGCTATGCAAGTGCAAGTTGCTTTCAGTTAAGACAGCTCAAACGTGTATTTTAGTCTGAGGCTTAAGCCTTGTCTGTGAAACCGGGCATATATTCCAAGTCTTAGAGGTGAACTATGCAGGTTTTTTACCTTTACTGAACAGCTTCGGAGTCATTGGAATGGTTATATTACTTTTTTTCGGGTTGAATGGTGGTCGTCTCGCACCCCCCTATCGCCTGTGAGCAGAAAAACCACCCTTGCAACTTTGGGCCGGCGGGTCGTGATATCAGGTCTCACGATGTAACGAATTGCTTTACGGCAAAATAAATCTGCTAAAATGATGTCATTATTCCGCTCCCTCACGCTGTTCGAACCCGAATGACCGAATGTCCCGTCTGCTTTGATGTCGTTGATCTACAAGCCTCTGGTATGTGAGAGTCGACAACAAGTTTTTCGACAGTGTTGTCAAATATCTATTCCGAAGCTGAAGGGGGAGCTCTATAGAGAAACCTGTGAGCAAAAAGCGAGAATACAGCGAAGAAATTTCACGAAACTGCTTAGCCCTGCTTTAAGTCATACATCAACTTTTTGTGATGAATAGAGTAAAATTTACCTGCAGTCAATTACATTAGGCCTATGTGTCTTTCGAAAACATGCTTTAACACACTTTCTTTAAAGTTCCGTTACAAATCTCATAACACAGCAAATAGAAACAGAAAAGCCTCTTTGTGCAAACGTTAAAACTCAGGTCCCGATAAACAACTAAATACAGCACAAAAACACATAGGCTACAGTGTGTCAAATGTTTTAGTCATGTAAGCAATCTTTAAGCCAAGTAGGGGTGTAACGGTACGCAAAAATCACGGTTCGGTACATACCTCGGTTTTAAAGTCACGGTTCGGTTCATTTTCGGTACAGTAAGGGATAGAAATGCAAAACATTAAACTGCTGGTTGTTTATTATAAACTTTTTTTAACAATTTGTTTACACACTTTTTAATAAAATATAACGTTAGGCTAATAAATAAAAAATATATAAAATAAAAAAAGAATAAGAAATAAAATACTGCTGCAAAGTTCTCCACTAAATAAAATACTCTCAAACCAATATTGGCCGTGACGCTAGCTAGCGAGAGGCTGGGCTAAAGCGAGCGTGCCGTGTATGTTTTGATCTTTATTTATGCGACATTTATGTCCGAGCCCGACCCGAGAGTTAAAATCCATTTTTTTTTTCTCATACTAATGACACATGTACGTTTGTTTGTGTGGAAAGCCCGCTTTTAACAGAAAGGCATTCGGAAATGTCCACAGATGAGCGCATCAGCGATCTTAACACAGGCACGCTTGCACGTGTTTCGTTGTCACAGCAACATAAACAAATTTCCGCACACAGGAAGACAGATGTTATGGTAATATTTTACATGTATTTGAATAAAAAAAACGATTAATCAGATTTAATCAGTGCAATGCGGAGACTTCCGACACTTAATATGTTCGTGTGGAAACTCGGAATTGATGTATGTTCCGCACACAAAACTTGCCTAATTTACGTGAAAGATTGCATTCGGTGCACATGTGCACAGTACCGAAAGTCCTGTACCGAAACGGTCCGGTACGAATACATGTACCATTACACCCCTAAAGCCAAGTAATATAATCACTTGAAAATGGACTTGCTTATACAGTCAGGCTAATAATGTATGATTTTGATTTCCAAAAGATCTAATGGAATCTTATTGTAAAGCTTTTGCTGTTTCAATTCATCATCACCAGTGCCAATTCTCAACACCAAAAACAGAGCGTCTATGAATTTAACAAATTTCTCAAGACAATTTTCCTGACACTGCTTTTAATTTAGCAAACCTTGCCATTATAAATAAGAGGACGTTCCAATGTAAAACCTGAGGCAAATTTCCAATCTTATGTCTAGAATGAACTTATTATTGTCCAACTCCAATATTTCTAGCTTAATAAGGCCTGTTTCACCCTCCATGTGAAAGCAGCAAAACTTTCAGCAACAATATCAATAGGTTACAAATTTCTCATTGCCTGTCTAAGCACAGTGATACTGTTTATCAGAAGTGTATATGAGAGTTGTGTTTCAACTCTGAGCCTATATTTGACATGTAGGCTAGCACACTGAACTTAGTCAAAAAGATGCTTCCAAAACTGATGCTATTTATCAACACAGCACTGCAATATAGGCTTATGAAGCAACATAACATGCACAATAATCGCAAAAAAATTTAGCAAAATGATTACATATTATAAAAAAAAAAAACACCTGGGTCAATGCAGTTTACAATTTACATACAGTGACAGGCACAAACATCACTTTCTTATACTGTCGGTGTGAAAGCTGATTCAGTGACAGTGTTGCTTCACATTAACTTGAGCATGCAGTGTAAACAGGCCTTACTTTCAAATTAATTTCAGGGCAAGCAATGTAAATAACCACAATATGGATAAACGGGATTATAGCACCTCATTTAACAGGCTGCCCTATGATATTTACAAACTGCTAGCTGACGCTCACACAAGATATTACATTCCCCAAAGTCTCATAATGCATTAGGTAAGTAACATACACACCCAAAGCAAATATTAAAACGTCTACCTTCTAAAAACTATGCAAAAAGTGGGTGTAACACATAATGCAAACAATCACAATAACATGCATGCTACATCATCAGCACACGAATGTTGTCATTATACTTCATCCACAACAAAGTTTATAGAGAACAAGCTATTGTAAGAAATGTCTAACATTTTCCAATCCCTGCTATAACCATTTATACTTCTTCCAAACCATTATCACTAACATGCTTACAAGGAGAATAGTAGCCTAAGTTACCATAACAACACAGGTAAATGTCAACACTGATAGCACCTGTTGACAGCCATGAGTGTGGGAACTATCACAAAATCTGCGCAGAAATTGATATTCTGGGAAATTGGAGTCCCACGTACACACATAAAAGATTAAAAGTAATTCATAGTTCATACAACTTTATGTCACGAGATGATTAGGCTAATCAACAAAGAAAACATATCGCAGTGCAATTAAAGAGATACACTATGCCTCTGCAATCACACGGTACGCAAACAAGTAACTTATTTATTGAACTTATGGATGTAGCGAAGCAATTACTATTCTATCAATACAATATGCCACTTTTAAACCGGTAACGTAGGCTATATGACATGCGAACTGTATTCACTCTGCACAGAAATATGAATATCTCCGTGTGAATATGAACTTTGCAATGCTTTTAGGAACGTTTTGTTGCCGTTTCTGTGCTAAAGACTTGTTTCTATGCAGTATTATGTTCAGTGTTGTGTTTTATTCAGCATAAACACATCTTTGAAGGCCCTGGCCTGTGATCGCACTGTGATTCCTATTGGCTGAAAATAAAGTCGTAACACGACTGCACAGTGAGCCCATTGGACTCCTCTTTTCTGCACGAAATAACGAAAATAACGGAACATCTTGTGCCTCACCTTCCAGGAATGTCCTCCGGCTCGATCAGAGGACTCTTGGTTAATTTGGGGCATGCGCCACATTAATTAGGTGAGTAGATCGACACATCTTCATAACTGTTTCTCCACAGCCATTTTTGGGCGAGACCTCGAATCCTAAACGGTGGGTGTTACAAAGTGGAAGTAAGGGATATTTATGTTAAACACAATATAGTGCTCCCGATACTATAATTTTTAATCAACAATAAATATATTTTTGGTGTAAAGCGTCATTTGTAAGCAAAAGACCACATATATTTTCTCACCATCCATAATAAAGTTCCACATCCACCGCTTTTAAGAAATAATGGTACAGCTCATACAACACCGGTTTGCTTCTGTGAATGCAGCCAATCAGAGACGACGAAAACGTCCCCCGCCAATCAGAGCACCTATGACGTGGGTACAGTTTTTTTTATCAGATTCAAGGAACTGCGGGAATTCTGAGGCAGACGACGTAGCCAGTTGAACAGGAATATGCTGTAATCTTCTTCATACATGTAAAAGGGTTGTACCCAAAACATACTAATTCAGTAAAACTAGTGCAACAGGTTTTCAAGGCGACAGACAACGTTGCTTACACATTTAACTACATTAAATAAACTAGAAAGTGGATAAAAGGATGTTGAAGCTCCTGGGAGAGTAAGTGAAGATATGCACAGACAAAGGCTAATTTACAGGTAAACAACAAACGACGAATGGCATATTTATCAGTCTCACTAATCGGCTCTCCTCTCACTGTGGTGTGTGGTAAACTATGTATTACTCAGTTTGTTCTGTGTATGCAGACACTGCAGTATTATTGTAATGACTCAAAAATGCCATCTGTTGCCATTACACTTCTTATTGTAACGTAAAGGGGTTTAGCAGAATATCCAAGCTGCTTTTTTTAAAATACACTAGTGGGGTCCAAAAGTCTGATATCGTTTGCCTTTTTTCAAGTATTATATTTTATTTTAAGTTTTCTTTATAGCAATTTTTGAATAAAATCCTGAATTAAGATGAATTTGGAATTTGTGAGTAGGCCTTTTTGGTTCCCTTTTACTTTAATAACCAGTGTTGGGGGTAGTAACACATTACTTTAGCGTGAGAACTTGTAATCAGATTACTTTTCAAGTAGCCAGTAAAGTAACACATTACTTTTAAATTAACAACAAAATATCTGAGTTACTTTTTCAAATAAGTAACACAAGTTGTTCTCCAAATTATTGACTGACACCTCTCCTGTCCCCACATTAAGAGAAATCAGGAGTGAGGTGCAGGCGTTGTGTGTGTGCATTTACTCACTGCCACAAAAACAGATTCAGTATTCCTCAAAATAAATAAAAATAGTCAAATGTCAACTCAGAATATTACGCAAACCTTCAATAATTCAATATTATTGCATATGGCATAATATGCATAATGCATCAAATTAAATATTTTACACAGACTTATGACCAGCTTCCTCTCCATACTGTAATGAATCTGATCTTCAAGCAAAAGGGACTGGATGAAATATTGGAATGCTGACAATCTGATTTCTGACTTGTGATGTAACCTCATAATCACACAGTGTTCGTTCATTGGCCAGAGAAGAACTGGTCACCTGACTTTTTATTCCTTTTATACCTCAACAATATTATTGATTTGACTGCACTGACACTATTGGATGAGAACTGAACTGAGCTGGACGATGACATCACTGTTTTTCTACAGAACTGCTTTATAGATGAAATCAACTAATTTAATAATTGATGATCTTTACAACATAACTGAATCAACACTGAACTGACTTCAGCTGGACAATGACACTATTTTCTTTTAGAGCTGTATTGCCTAAAATTAACTGTTTGTAATGTATCATTAAATCATTTTCCTGCCATTACTGTAAAGCTGCTTTGAAACAATCTGGATTGCATTTCCTTCAGCCTGAGGGTTATTCATTTCACTTTTTGTGTAAGAGAGCCTTTACATTTGCCAAAAATAGAACTTTTGGGATTTGTTTGTAATTAAAATCAACAAGTCAGCCCAGATGAGAAAAAATAATACAAAAATAACGTGACGCATTATTTTCTCGTGATGCACCCCGATTTCAGCTATACCAAAGTTTTGGGCCGAAATGGTTTCGGAGGGCCTAAATCAGTGACCGTGAGGGACTGCCGTCTTTACTTTCGTTGTTGTATTTGTTTATTTATTTTATTAAAGTTTTTGAATGTTCGCCAGTTCCCGCCTCTTCCTTCCCACAACATCAAACATTGTTACATACACATAATAAAACACAACATCAAATAAAATAGTCCAGGTCTGGTCCTCTCTCTATCTTCACGATCGTCACTCCTCCTTTTATGCTTCCGCTCCTCCGTGAGAGATATACAAGACTGTCGCTCATTACCAATCACGCCACCGGCCTCGCGCTATTCTCTCACGGCCCTCTGTCTTGTCCTGCTCGCCACATTTATATTTCACCAATAAACTGGAGCAGAAACAATTCTGTTATTAATTTTTTAATAAAAAAAACTGCCTTATGTGCAAGTTAAATGTTCGTACAACCCAGTTTTAGCTATTTGAGTGTTGATTATTAAATAAGTTTGATTGATTAATTGATTATTTCGTTTAGAATTTAGGCCAAGTGCATCCTGAATTTTCGGTTTCGGCCCAGAATTTACATTTCAGTGCATCCCCATTATTTTCCCAAAATAGTTACTAAGTAACACAATTGCTTACTTTTTTGGGAGTTGCGCAATATTGTAATGCATTATTTTTAAAAGTAACTTTCAACTCTGTTCATCACTAGCTCTGGCCTCCTACATACTTCTGCTCAATTTTAATTTTTTCATTTTCCTTCAGTAATACGTCTGGGTTTCTGGTATATTCTTGGGTTTTCTCCGGTCAATTTTTTACCGGTCCAATCAGCGAACAGAGGGAATGGCTGAGAACGATGCCGTTGAGGACGTGCACTAGTTTGAGTTGAAGTTTCGTCACGACCAAACGTTAGCGATTGGTTATGGCAGATCCAGAGTGGCTAGTGGCTCTGGGCAGATCCAATAGTTTTAAACTTCAACAGAGTACCCGCCTACAAGGAAGTTAATGCTTGTCAATGGAGAGTGACCAGACTCTCTGTACAAATGAAATGTAAGAGAGTCTGGTAGGACCAGGCTAATTAATCACGGCATCACTCAAAGAAGTTTACATGGTCAGTATCACAAATTTGCCTATTTGATTAATGACCTAGAAATAGTACAATAGTGAAGAAAAATCTTTCATATTTCTTTATTAATTTAATTTTACACCTTTGTATCCTTATTTTAAAATACTAATACTTAAAATTTTCAGATTTAAATCACTTTTTGATCGATGTTTTCAATGTGCTGTTGCAAATGTGCATATTTCCATATGGCTTTTCACTTGTTTCAAAAAGTTTTAATTTTTTTAAGTTATATATTTAGTATTTTGCTTGTATTTGATAGGACGGTTCCCAACCATGTTCCTGCACATTTTGCATGTCTTCTTACTCAAACTCCTATATCATCAGCTCATTAGTAGAGACTCCGAGACCCGAAATGGTTGTGTCAGACAAAGGAGACATGCAAAATGTGCAGTGTTGGGGGTACTCCAGGAACGTGATTGAAAACCACTGTGAACAGAATGGGTAAAAAAGCAGGGGTGTCCAATCCTGATCCTGGAGGGCCACTGTCTTTCAGCTCCAACCTAGAGAATAGAGCTTCTGGGCTTATCAAATATAAGCATCAGTAACAATCCAAGTTGTGGAGATGGTGGTACCATTGTATTTTTTGAACATTGATTTGTATTAATTTGTTAATTTTTTCTGCTTCTTGTGGTTGTTGTTATATGTTGCTACTAAGTCAAAGCACTTCCCGCAAAGGCTGTGACAATGACTCAACAAGTAATCTTTCACCAAACAAACACTTATGTGATCTATATATATATATTTAAACGAATATTTGAATAAATTACAAATTGTGATTTAGACCCCAAAACATCCTCCCTTAGGTTTAAAATGTTTTAAATCTAGACAATTGTATTTATATAATTGGCTCACAGTCACAGCCTTTTTCCCTGTATTATATGCAGGTTAGTTCACTTATGTGCGTACCAAATGTGGCCTGGCAATGCACATTCAGAGAAAGACCTCTCCTGTTTCTTCAAATTAGTGTCAACCCAATGTTTTTAATGAACGCCTTTATGTCTAGCAAATAGACGCGTAGCCCATACAACTCATACTGTACTCTTAATGAATAAACTTCATATAATCCTGTACTACATAACTGTATTTTCAACAGTTACCTTCATCATACTTAACATCAGTGTGAGGGAATCTGAGTTACGGTATGTGGTTCAAGGCTTAGGCTGGCCTATAAACACTGATCCCCGGTTTCACAGACAAGGCATAAGCCTAGTCCCATGCAGACTAAAATGCATGTTTGAGCTGTTTTAACTGAAAGCTACTTGCACTGACATATCTTAAAATGTCACTCCCATTGTTTTGTCTCAAGATGCACACCAGAAATGTTTTTCTTTCTTTCTAAGACACGTTTATAAAAGCTACATAAATGCCCTTGAATAAGGCCAAATCCTGGCTTAATCTCAGCCCTGTCTGTGAAACCGGGCCTGAGAGAATCAATGACAACACATTGTGTTCTAAACAATGAAATGGACTCCCCCTCCGTCATTTATTCTCTTTAATCTCTTTCTCCTTTTCAAGATATTTATTAAATAGCAAATTTAAGCGCTTGTGCATTGTGTTTACAAAAAGAAAAAGTGCCAGTAAGAAGTCAGATGAAAAGAAAAGGTTGCCTTAAGTTAGTTGGTTTACAGTCTCTTTCCCTCTTCCCTCACTTGTCTCAGGCATATTTGTAATGGTTTATGGTTGTCTGTTCTGTAACAGGAGCCATTTGAATGTTTTTGTCTGTTAAATCTGTCATGGTCATTAGAAAGGCAGAGAAAAGGTGAGTCAATGAATTGTTCCACTGGGGCCAGTAAGTGCGATGACCCGGCTGTTCATCAGACGTCTAACATAAAACCGAAAGCTTACGGGATTCTTTTCACTCTGGTCGATTTCAAGGAAACTTGTGTTTTGGCTTCTTCTGAAAATCTCTAAATGGCACATTGAAAGTGGTAGTGGAGAGCTTCCTCAAATAGTTTTTTTTCCAGCCTCCAACTTTGCCCTCTTCAGTATCAGAAGTACACCTGATAGCTTTTCAGTTGTATCGTCACCCTGGTTTTTTCCCTCTTTTGGACATATATTTTGATGTTTGTCCTTCGCACCCACAGAGGTGACATTGGCTCTCTGACACGGGCTATAGTCAAATGTAGTGAAAAAGGCAATGAGAGTGATTTTATTTATTTGACATGCTGTCCTTCATTTCTTTTCCTTTTCTCTGAATACATTCTAAATTATTATGGGTTGAGAGGCTAAATCTGTAGCAGCTTTTAGCAGCTTTCATGACCGCTGGACCTATCGTGTGTGTGTGTGTGTGTGTGTGTGTGTGTGTGTGTGTGTGTGTGTGTGTGTGTGTGTGTGTGTGTGTGTGTGTGTGTGTGTGTCTTTGCCTCTTCTAGCTGCTCTAAAATATCTTTCCCAAAAGACATTTCCTTTAAGTAATCCCACCTGTTAATCCCTACTCCTTCTCATATATATACTAATATTAACCTTTGGTCAAGAATGTGTAAGTAGCCAATTTAGGCCTATATCCTGTGCCCTGTTCAAGTTTACTGAACATCTCAGAATGTATTGTCTAAGAATATAGGCAATAATTCACCTACCATTGGACAGGGTTCTTTTTTTTGGGGTCAGTGTAAAAGAACAGGTGAGACATGTGACAGGTTTCTTCTTCCTTAAAGGTGCACTCAAGTATTTTTTGTGCTTATGTAATGCTGACAGATATATGGCAGTCGTCTTAGATTAATTCTGACAAGCAAGCAAAAGCAAAGCTTAAAACAAGAGCAAACATGATAACCAATGCCAGTGCTATTTGCAGTCATCAATGATTCATTTATTTATAATGATGTTTACTGAGATAATGTGAGTAGTATTCAATAAGTCATGTGATCTCAACATGGTGGCCACCATGAGGTGACCCACTCCATGTTAAAGCTACTCCGTGTCATTTTTTTAAGATGATTCTTAGCAAAAACCACTTTGTTCTTTCAAACGTATATGTGCTCATTAATGTATAATTCCTTCTACCAACTAATCAAGTATTCTCGTAAGCGTAGAATCTGCCATTTATAATACATACAGGTGAGCTGCTCGAATGGCGGAAGCCATGTTGCGCCTCCATCTTGAAAATACATTAGCCAAAGAGGGACATACCTGGAAATTCAAGCTTCGGCCTTTCGCGTTTTTACACTCAGTGGCACCGTGACGAATGTGAGGGGGAGATTAGTCACAACTGCCAGCAGATTTGAAATAATACGGCCACCGTAGGAGTTAAAGCGCCCTCGGAATGGGAGGGGCTAGAAAGTATTATTCAGTTGGTAGTCATATACAATTTCACAGCTAGATGGGAGTAATTCCTACACAGTGTAGCTTTAAGAAAAATGATTTAGAGGCTATAACATGACCTACATTTTTTTTCTTTTTTGTACTTTTGAAAAAAAAAAAAAAAATTATGTAAACATTTTTAATGAGGAAATATACACAGAGTGCATCACAAAAAAAATATTGAAAAGAAATTAGCTTCATGCTAATACGCCAAATCTATCCACAAAATGGCAGGAATTCTGAATGACTAAATACCTGCATACTAAACATGGAAATATCTAACCACTAATGTGAAGGGAACAGACTGAATCAGTGGAAAACAAAACTTAGGAAAGTAATGAGGAGGATGTCCAAATGCCTTCTGTGGAAAAAGTTCCTTTAATGAAAGCACCTGGATAACAACCGTTTCTCTCTATTGGTTTCTCTTTTTATTTCTCCTTTTCTCTCAGGTGTGTTCACATCTGCACCTAAATGTGGAGGATTCTATGATATGCAGAGCCTGATGTGTGTGTATGAGTGTGGGAAGCACATGATTCTCAGACATGCCAGCAGAATGAGCAGAAGAAAGATCTTAGTGTTCCAACATACACAAAATAAATTTTAGCTGTGGTTGTGAGGTGAATTTTTGACGGAACATTTGGAATGGATCTCAGCTAATCTGCGTGACAGACTTAGCTCACCCGTACAACCTGGATGATCCAGAAAAAATCCCGTCTCATACACACACACGCACATCAGCTATGCTACTTCTTCCCACACACTCGTTTTTTCCCATCAAAAAAAAAAAAAAAACCTGGGCAGTGGGCACGCAGATGTTTGCTTTTACTTACTAATTTTGAGTCACACATACTTTACAATGAACAAAATATTTTTAAGTACATGAAACAATATCTGTTTACACATCTTTGTCATTTTCAGTTAAGCAGTGAACGTTGTATACCAGTTTTGAAATACAGACTTTAAAGAATATGCTTACAGAAAAAAAGAGAGTTGGTCATTTGGTAACATTTACAATTTCGATTGTATGTATCTATAGATAACTTATTCTACATTAGGCTACATGAAGAATTTGATTACAAAATTGAGTTGTAGAAGAATCTGCTGGCTCACTGGATGTTTTGTTTTGGGAGTGGCCAAATTCTCCTGAGCGTCAGTCCTGTCCAGGGACACTCCAAAGAAGAGGAAGTGAGATCATAATGACCTTGTTCTTGGGAAGGGGGTGCGTAGTGTGATTGACATCTCAATCTTGCATTCAAAACATTCCATTGTAGGGCCCTTGAGTTTTTCTGGGCTCTTGAATAGTTTTGTCGCCATGGCATTAGTGTTTGCATTTTCCATGAGAAGCAGTAACTTCAGCATAATACTAGAGCTTATGAAAAAAATATTTTGATCTTGTCTCAAACAATCAACTTGTTTTCTGGCCATGTAACTGTAGGACTCAGAAATCACTTTTGAGTTTCACAATTTTTTGCACAGATGTTTCCGCCATACTTGGCTCGCAGCACAGGAGAAGACAGCTTTCATTTGTATGCACTTTATGTCCAAAGTTTATAGAACCACATGAAATCCAAATAGTTTGAATTGTTTTGTGGACATTAGTCCATGTCAATAAGTGCCGAGGTTATTAGTGTATGCCTACTTCTAAAAGTTGACGAAACTATTTGTTCTGGGAAATAGACCAAAAATATGGATAACTCATCTTGCACTCACAAGTGCAATTTGCACTGATTTGCATATAATAAAATGCTCTGGAGAATGAGAATGTCCCTTGTCAATAGTGTGTTTTACAGTATGAAGCACAGCTCACACATAATTTACTTTTAAACCAATCAGTTTTTGTTGGTGAACATGGTAAAGCCGCATCATGATCAGCTTAACCCTCTGAGTGGACGAATATTTCGCCCTCACAATTTTTTTTTTTTACTTGCATGGGTTCCATATAGGAAGGACTGGATTTTGCTTGTGAAAATTTGCTAAACAATCGCAAATGCAACCGCGCCTTAATACCACTTAACTGGCTAGCAATAGCTAATTGTGCTTCTGTGACATAATTAAAAACCTAATTACTTTTTTTTTTTTTTTAACAACCTAAACTTCCTGTTTAATGTCAACTCAACACAATGCACATCAAGCCATTTCATGGGGTCTTCAAATCAGTTTATTTTCTGGCAAATGCCCATTAGTTACCTTGATCTTTGATGGTCTGTCCCTAGTTTAAGATTATTACATTTTTGTTTACTGTCATTCTGTAATGGAAGATGGCTAATGCCTCATGCTGAACACAGTCCCAAGGGTTGCTTTAGTTTCACCATTTTTTTTATCTCCATCCATCATGATCACCACACTCTTTCTTTCTTTCTTTCTTTCTTTCTTTCTTTCTTTCTTTCTTTCTTTCTTTCTTTCTTTCTTTCTTTCTTTCTTTCTTTCTTTCTTTCTTTCTTTCTTTCTTTCTTTCTTTCTTTCTCCACCTTAGTCACTAACGTGTACCTGTCAGTTTCTGCCATAATCCTCTGTTTGTTTTTCACTCTTTTTCTGTTTCTGCAGTTGTACTTGCCACCTGTGTTTCTCTTTCGTACCTCACGCTTTCTGTTCCTCTCCTCTGTTTTCGCCACTTTAAATCATCCATTTCTTCAACGTGTCTGTGTGTCAAATGAGCCTTATACAAATAACTTTTAGCTGATTTTACCTCCCTCTTTATTTTTATGTAAGTTTTCCTGTTTCTTTAGCAGTCCTTTGCATTTCCATTTCTCTTCCTTCCTTTTTCTTTTTCTCAATTCTCCCCCCCCCCCCCCCCCCCCCAACCACATACACACAACATCTTCTCCCTTCCCCCACACAGCTGGCGCCCTGAGCTGTTAGTCCAGATGGTTAGGAGGGGAGGCAGGGGCTTGTTCTCCATGTAGCCCCACAGCAGGCTCTCTGTCCTGGGCAGCTCTGAGTCAGCTCCCCCCTGGACCAACTGGAACCCCCCAACACCCCCCAAACAGCACTGCCAGCATTAATCTCCTAAATGATCCCGCCAGGAGGAGGATCAATACTCATTTACAGAGACGCGGCCTGATCCCTTAATGTAGAGCAGTAAGGATAGCTTTCTAACCCCCCCCCCCCCCCCTCATGTTGCTGTCTCCCCTATCTTGTCTCTTCTTTTGCACTCTTTCTTCCTGTCTTCATGCTCCATTCATTCTCTTTCTGTTTAGCCCAGTAAAAGAAAAAAAAGGTAAATGAGACTTGAATAGGTAACAGGTGAAGAAATGGACGTACAGTGGAAATATTAATGGATAAATTGCTTGCAGTATGAGGTCAGTTACTTTAAACCTCCTTTGATGAAGTCACCACTCTGCTTCCGTTAAACTGCCAGTGGATGCCCAGTGGATTAAAACCAGCAGCTCTTGGATGGCAGATATTGTTGAGTTTTAATTTGGTCCAGCTGGGTGGTCCTGTCACCAGTAACCGGGAATAGAGGCTACTGGCATTCAGACTGCTATTTTAATAGCGTAGTGAGAGCTATTATGCAGTTTTAATATTAGCAGTAGCATTATTTTTACTCTTTGTTTTCCGTCGTTGCGAGAAAATATGACTTCATGTCGAAATGGCAGCATCCAAGGAAAATGGGAATAGACCGGACTTTCCACAGAATAGCGTCCCGTCTTTTTCCAGTCGGTTAGCACCAGCAGAGAGAGAGAGCGTGTGTGGTTTTCAAAATGCCTCATCATTGATCTCTGATGAAGCCTGCCCTTCACTGCAATGCTTTTCTTCTTTTTCTTTTCCCTCTAGCCAGGGAACGTCTGTTTTTCACCTTCACTCTGTCTCTGAGCTCACCCGCAGGCCCGCCTGCTGGACCGTAGTGGCACCTGGAGCCAACTCAGCTGGGCAGCTGCTCTGGTCGCTGGGACATGGGGAGAATTTGACTGGTGCCTGGTCAATAACAAGCTAAACCATGCAATGACATTTTATCATTTTGCCATTCCAATCCTCACCAAGTCAGCACAATTTTGGAGATTTCTTTTAGGACAGCATCATGTACCAATGAAATTCCCGAGGAAAGTTCAGAAGGATGATGTTCATTTAATCCCACCAGAAGCCGCTTACCTCACTTCTTCCAAAAAATTCTTTCAGCAGCTCTCCTCTACCTCAGCTCCCAATTATTGCGATGGTTATGGCCAGTAGGGGAACATACTGTAGCTCAAACCCTTTCATTATGGACCGTCAAACCTGTCCACCCTTTTCCACGTCGCTCTTTTCCATTATATGCATGCGGTGTGTGAATAAATATATATAGGAAGGCAGAAAACCGAGTACTAACTCTCTTAATGTGATTCTATGGACATTAATGCTATTATTATCTGTTACTCTGTAAAGCCTCTGCACAGCCACAGAGCACTTTGTCCTGTTGAATAATTCACTGTCAGCAGCCATAGGCAGAGCAAACTGGCTTAATGATGAAGGGACAGGCACCTTACTCAGCTCTGTCTGTTGTCTGTTTGATGAAGTGAAAGAGGCCATGGGTTGGAGAGGGTTAGACAGATGACAGGGAGGGTATTTGAGGCTTCTGCAGGGGCATCTCTAAACTAACGTTGGGTTTTTCTCTGCAAAAGATTCCACTATGTACTTAGAGGATATTGCTTTCAACACAGAGCTTGTCTTCTCTCTAAACATTTAAAACGAAATTGCCCTGTCATTTGTATCCTAACCATTGTTTCATTTCCCTTTCCACTTCCTGTTCTCATGACCATAGCTCACCTGTAGAGCGTTTGCAGATTTGATTAAACATAGACGGCTTTGGAATGTTTAAGAAGGTCATAGTTCCTTTCAGACCTTATTATTTGGTACATTTTATGGAAATCATTTTCCTAGTGTGATCATACTGCAGTTGACATGCAAAATGAAAACATCACAGGATGTTAAAGGGATTTGTTAACTTAAAAAATGACAATTCTGTCATTATACAACGGAGTTGTATTGTTGTTTCAAACCTGTTGGACTGTTTTGTACTAAGGAACAAAAAATTAAGAGAGATTATGAATAAATTACTTATGTTCCACATACATCTACTTACTTAGTCAGGTTTAGGGTTAGTTACTTGTAATTCTGCATAATTTACTGTTATTACTTTAGTAAGCACATATAGTAACATGCAACTAAGTCACCTTAAAACAAAGTGTTACTGAATAATTTACTCATTATTTTCTATTACAGTTACTCATTACATTGTGTCAAAAGCTAGTAGAAATTACAATCATTGGTACTGTCTACACTTGATGCCATGTGAAGCGTCACCATAAATGGATTTCCCGTTCGCTTGAGCTACTTCTGACACAAAGGACAAATGAATTTGAAACGTTTGCTTTGACGCGTAGACAGTATCAAACACTTGCAACGCTACTACACATGAAAGAGTTCATGAGAGAAGTGTGAATTATTAAACTAATTAATACTCATTTGAGTTGGATCATTTCACTTAATTGATCTGATAAACCGAATCAAAATGAATCAAATAATCTGATTCACTTAATTGATCTGATTAACTGAATCAAAATGAATCAGTTGATATGATTCACTGAATTGAATTGAATTGAATAAAAATTATCTGAATGATTCAGACTGATCTGTTCAACTCACTGACTCAGCAGATCATAGTGATTCTTGATGAAGATTATTAGAGATAAAACACAAAGACATCAGAACACTTACAGCAAATGAATCACATGGGCCACTTTTATGGTTCTTTTACATCTTTTTTAAAGCTGTAGTTCAAATACATTGTAACTGCATGGAAAAGAGTGACGGGTACATGATTTATTAAACCTTTTGTTTAATAATACGGATTTGGAACAACATGAGGGTGAGTAAATAATTTCATTTGATATTTTCCAATAGGTGGATTTTACCAGTAAATATATGGTAATTATTATTTAATTTTACAGTGACTATTTTTCTTATAGCCTTGTGCAACTCACTTTGATTCACAGCATATCATTGTGAGATTATATAGTGTCTTCACTCAATCAATACGGACTGTACACTGCAGTCCCATGCTAAGTACACCACACCCAGTTGAGGTCTGACAGAAACCTGATAGTCATCAGGTACAAGAATAGCCCTATCCCGCCATTGCTGCAGCACTCGCTTTTGTGACCTGTGACAGAGAACGGCAGACCTTCAGATAGTAGCGTGTTGGTGCTTCGGTATGAATGTGCTAGCTGCTATTTTGGCTGCTGCATTCATATTTCTAAAGAAATGCACTTAAGCAGAGAATCTTTTTCATTGGCCATTATTGATATTTGGCATTGGATGGCACAAAGCTTTGTTTAGATTGCATCTTAACTCATCCAGTATTATCTTAAACATTTCTCTACGTCAAACTTTTCTCTGGCCTTCAATTTCTTTTTACTTGGTGTCAGTTCTCTCTCTCTCTCTCTCTCTCTCTCTCTCTCTCTCTCTCTCTCTCTCTCTCTCTCTCTCTCTCTCTCTCTCTCTCTGTCTGTCTGTCTGTCTGTCTGTCTGTCTTTCTCTCTGCCTCTCACGCGCTCTCTCGCTGGTCAGAGTCAGAGGAGTAAACATCCCTGGGGAACAGCGAGCTCTTTCTTTGGGTGGAGGACTGAATCATTGCAGTGAGGGTCCCATGATCCTCCCTGTGCCTTGGGACACACACTGCATTCCTCCTCCTTCCTACTCAATCACACACACGTACACATACTCAAACACGTATTTTCTTCATTCTTGAAAACTAATACAAATCACAGTCTCTCCTACTGTAATACACATCTAGATGCGTATACATTTATGCCAGTAAAGAGATGGCAAAGGCAAATAGCATTAGACCTTATGTCACAGTTATTTAGAAAGCTTTTGCCAACCTGAAAAATTGCCAAGTGCATTAGATATGCATATTTCACTGATGTGTTTGTCAAATATTACATTACGATTAGATGTGCACTCTTTAAAAAAACTCAGCCACTGATAGCATCAGTCATGTGGCATGATAATTAATAATTAATAAATGAATGGCACTACTTTGAAGTTCCAACCATGTTCCTTTGAATTCAATATGGACTAAATAAAAACAGTTATATATAATTCAAAACTTATGGGGAAAACTGACTAGCATATAAAAGATTTAAAACTGTCTGAATGATCTTGTCAGATACAACCATTTGGATTTTTTGGAAATTCTATCTGAAGTAATATAATTATAAAGTATGTAAGAGATACTGGGTCTAGTTGTCACAATGATTGTATGTCAGAACTGTGATGTTCTGAATCAAAAGCGGAGTCCAAAACCTTGTTAAAAATCATCTTAAACTAGTGTAAGTTTTGTGAATTTTATCATTTAAAGTAATATTCCAATGTCATCATATTTTACAAAAAGCTTTTTGAAAAAAAAAAACACTTAGCCTAATAAAATACACAAAGGCAATGGTCAACTATATTAGTGTTCTCAGGACACTGTTTTTATATGTGAAGCCAAAGCAGGTTGTCACATGTTTTAAATATTGTAATTTTATAGCGTATTTACTAATTACAGTAGCCTACACTAAAAAGTCGTTAGATAATTTGTAGCCTATTTTACCTTTGACTTTTTTTTATATATATTTTGTGAATGTTTTGCACTGTTCATTTATTTATTTCATTATTATTATTTTTTTTTACAAAAAGCTGCTTGTTTAGATTGTGACAACTTACCCCATACCTGGTACTACTGCATATTGTCACAAAAGATTTATGTAGGGCTATGTTAACCATATGTGTTTTGTCATGGGCAATAACAATGGAAATGTTAAAAATAGTTATATACTTAACATTATAGTCTAGATTGGATTAAATACTTTTTGGAGTAAATAGTGTGACAACTAGCCCCAGCGTCCCCTATGTAAAATGTTGCTGTTTACTTCTTGCTGAGGCTAGTTTTATGACATGCAGATTTCTGCCTCATCATGAATAAGAGAAAGTTGCAGATTGTGTCGATGTGTATGTGTGCTAGTGTTTGAGCGCGCGCACCATAAACAGGTGCACGCGTCAAACTTTCCCCGCCCCCACAATTGACTGTAAAAAAAAAATATTATGACGTTTGATTCAGTTTGAATGTTTACCATTGCGCTTTTTGGTTGTAGTACAAGCTTGGACATGTTTGTTTTGTCCAGACAATAATGCTTCCTTTGAACTGTCAATCAACATACATTTTGAAGTCCTCTACGTCTACGTGTGCATGGACAGGTTGATCAGTGACCGTTTCGGACAGGCAGCAGCGCCACAGGGAGCGCGTGGTGTGAGGGGCGGGAGTTGGCCAGAGACGGGGGTCTGCGCGCCAGAGAGAGAGGTATAGGAGCCAGAAGGTAATGTCGTAAAGCCGAGTGTCGTAAACCAGGTGCAGGGAGGGGAGGTGGAGTAGAAGGGAGGGAGGGGAGGTGTGGGGGCGAGAGGAGGTGACTCTCCAGCAGCATTTAGACACAGCGAAAGGATCATGGCGGATGGCCCCAGGTGTAAGCGCAGAAAGCAGGCGAACCCGAGGAGGACAAACGGTGAGTAAAAACCCTTCGCTTTGCTTGGCGACGGCTGATTTCATTCAACTCAGGACTCCGGGTCGCTGGCAGAACTTCTCGAGCCCCAAAAAGTGCTGGAAAGTAGCGCTGTGTTATAGCCCCTATCTGGTGTACCGTTATACCTGCCGCGCTCGCGACTCTCTCACCGCCTAGTGGTACACAGCGCGAGCGCGGACCGTTATACGCAGCCAGTCCCATACAAGTGAATCTCGCTTTTGTTTCCCCTTTTATTTCTCTCCGCCTTGAGTTCACTTTACAAAGCTTTATAATTAAACAAATTAATTCGATTCGAATCTGTTACTCCCGTTGGTCGTTATTGTTGGATTTTCCTCTTTAGATTCGAACGAAATGAAACTTATTTTCTCGCTCAAAATGTACCTGTTTGGTCCGATGCGGGTGATTTGGTTTCGCATGAACCAGTTTGAGCGATTGAAGTGGTGGGAATGCTTTCATAAATACGTGTTTGTGAATAGAGCTGGTGCTTGGGAGGATTTTGTTTTATTTTCGTTAACAACAAACTTTGATATATCTGCAATGGGCTGTTCCGCTGTCTGCGTGGTAGCAGGTAGCTAGCGAGCTAGCAGAATTCTAAGAATAACCTAATAGTGTGTATGTAAACATTTTAGCGTAGTGTTTATGAATACATGGGTTTACATCGCCGATGTGACAGTTTGGTTGGTTTCACTTGCTATGGTACAGCTACGAGTCCCACTTTTGTAATGTAGCTCATAAGAAACTGCCTTAGAACAGCAGCACGCTTCTCTGTGTTGCTGCTGCATTTGGGGAAAAGGGGCATGTATGCAGTTCGCGGTGATGTTTGACAGGAAAGTTTCTTCTTGAACTCCGATTGAAGTTTACAAAGCAAAAAATAAGGGTGTGTTTATGTAACAGTCCTGCCAGTCTAGGCGTCCCTCAGGGACCGGGGCTCAGAGAGCTCTGGAGCACGATGCCAGTTAAAGCAACCTGTTTGTTGCAGCCAGCCTGCCACATTTCTAGTTGGGTGGTAACACTGAAGAGAAAAGGAAAGGAATCTGAAGGGCTGTCTGCTGCTAGAACAACTGCTGCAGCCTATATAAGGAATGCGTATACATCCCGAGCAGCGCAGAGAATCCTGATAAATCGCGCTGCTGCAGCTGGACTTACTGCACTGACAGTTTATTTGTTTTGGGGACTTTATGCATCCGCTTTGTAATGCACGTGTATGTTTCAGGTTTATGTGTGGTAAATAACTTAAAATCGTACTTGCGTATTTGCTCTTGAATGATAACGATTGATCTGGTGAGCTGTGTCCAGAGCGGTATAGACGTGAGCCTTAGTAATTTTACTAAGGAAATCGATAATGAGAAATGCGAGGGCGTGCTTTACTTCTCGCTTGCGCGCGCGTGTGATGGGGAATATAAACTCGAAAACACTTTTAAAATCATTTTTTATTCAACCACACTCCGTCCTTTGTAGATTAAAGTGCACCGTTCAACATTCAGACGATTTATCTGCAGAGTTAAGTGTTTTTTGATAAAGAGATGAGTGAAGAAAGACACTTTTTCTCAGGCTGACGCCATGCGCGCGCCATGTAGCTGTTCTCTCAGCGTGCGCGCGTTAGAGCGACCTGTAAATATGTGCTTACCTGATCGGAAGGAAAGACAAAAATGTCACTTAGGTTTTTCATAGATGCCATTTGACCATCTCGCTATTGTTTTTTTTGCTACCTGAACTTGCTGACAAAGAAGGAGTCTTTCTTTTTTTCTCTTTCTGAGATACATTGGCTCATTTTGAAAGCAGACGGGAGGCGTTTCTCGTGCGTTGCAGCAAATGTCAACTTGTGCAGGTATAAAAAAAGATGTATGTGCAGTGTTTCTCGCATGCCTTCTCACTCAGCTGCTGTTGTCGTTTGTTTTGAACTGCAGAACGGATGGGTGCCTGTTATCATTCGGCGTTCTGTAACGCTCTTAAAAGCATCGCTATAGTGCAAAGAGCATCCTTGGTACTTATAGGTGCTGAAGCATCGCTCATGATCTTTTTTCCATGCGGTAAAAGCATAGGCGTGTTCTGAAATTGTTTCGAAACCTAGAATGATTTTACACCGTGAGGCTTGAGGGCATTTTGCACCGCTTTTCTGCAGTGTTGGGTTGATATAAGTGCTTTGTCATAGAGCGTTTGGCATTGCTCACCGCACTGCAGGTATCTAAACGCGGAGACGCACCTGAGCCGTGCAATAGCACCTGCTTCTACCTATTTTATCTTATGAACACCATAGATTTTGATGACATTATGTCATTATATTTCAAGCTTAATTCTTCTGTTTTAAATACAGCTTGTTTTATCATTTTGATCTCAATCATATAAAACTGTTTCAAATGAAGCAAATTCATTTAAGTTTGTTCTCCTTTAAATGCACGCAGGCGCTTTAAGCGTCCTGACCGTTAATTATTTGAAGTCACGGGTTGACCTCAGAGCGCACCCGCTCCCGGTGCGTGATGAACGCTCCCTGACTGTGCGCGTCCCTGCGTCATTAGCATACGCCCCTCCCCCTCCGCGCCCCCGTAAGGAGTGTTGATCAGACCGTGTATAATTGGAATGTGGCCCGCCTGAGTGCTTCGCCGTTTCTTGTAAAGGCCAACAGTAAATGTTCACTGGAGGCAAACTGTCTTCTAGATGGATTCACCTTGTGTTTACCAGACTTACTTTCACTTTAATTACCATAATCAAGATGAATGGAATGTTTTTATTTCAACTCACTTACTTTAGGACTATTTTAAATCAGCCAGAGAAGGCTTGAATTGAACACTATGAATTCTTGTAATGTTTAAAATCTACACAAGGAAATATGTTGCATTAAACTGAAGTGCCTGTTTGTTCATAACATCTTCAGCTCTAATTATAATTCACATAACCTTCACCAATTTAACAATCCCACATAATTAAAATGCCTCCCTTAGGTCTTCTATATGAAGTTGCTTGATTGTGGCTCTTATCAGAAGGCCTAATTGTTGGCACCATTGCTGTCCTGATAAGTCACTGATGGGACATGTTGCCCTAATGAGTCTTACGGTTATATGGTAACACTTTAGTTTAGGGTCCAATTCTCACTACTAGTTGCTTAGCATGCATTAGGATATTGGCTGTTTATTAGTACTTAAGCAAATATTATCTGTATGAACATATTCTACATCCCTTAATCAATACCTAAACTTAACAACTACCTTACTAACTATTAATAAGCAATAATTGGGAGTTTACTGAGGCAAAAGTTGTAGTTAATAGTAAGTTAATAGTGAGAATTGGACCCTAAACTAAAGTGTGACCACAAATGCAAACAAAGTTGCTGTATTTAGAAAAAAAAAGAAGAAGAAGAATTACCAAACTTTCCTTTCCTCTGTCGTGTTGAAATGTTATGGATCATCACTGGGTAACTATCAAAAATTAAAAAATTAAATATGTGAATATTTATTCATCCTACTTTTTTTTGTCAATCAATAAAATGTTATTGACTCTCATGAGTCAGATTGCAGTAATATGCCTTCATTTGTAAACGTTACAGTGGTTCCTACACGGCGGCTGAGGGGGGAAGGGAACGTTTTTTCAGTGCTGAATCCTTTACACGGTGAGCATGTGACAGCAGCACTTCACCATCAGGTGAAAAATCTGTGATGTGCCTGTTGCTTTGGCTAAAGGCAGGGTGTTAACGCCGAGATGAGCTGTTGGGAAGGTGAAGAATGTTTTACAAGGTAGAGAATTCATTAGCTCTCTTTGACTTTTGGCCTACCTTGCCTGAATGACCTACCCTGAAAAACAGAATATGCTAAACCCTATAGAGATATGTTTTTATCATAATATCTTATTGTATCAGGCAAGTCTCTAGTAAACTCAGTAAACTTGAGGCCCAGGGAACCGCCCACAGGTTTTGACTCTCTGTAGAGTGGAATGCTAAATAGTCAACAGTTTTTCCGAGTTTTTAAAGCTGTTTCAGGTGAAGTTATCTGTAGAATGTGAGGAAGGTGAACGGTGTCTAAACATCTTGAAAGCTGTGTGACTGTGCAGTGCAGCCTTAATCGATCTTATTTAAAAGCACACTGCTTATATCACCAACTGAGAGTATCTCAAGTATGTCACTAAGAACTTCTGAACATGCAGATTCCCAAAACGGTACGATTCTTGAAATCCTTATAAAGATAGGGTTCGGTTCTTTCTAGAAGATGCTTAAACTGTGTGCCAGTGTGTCTTTTTCTTCACCTTTCCACATGGGACTCATTCTAACGACATTCCCGGCCGCTTGGGGTTCTCGCGGCGCGTAACATGAAGGCGATCGGGACCTTGAGCTGTAAACGTGAAGGTGCTAATAGTCCGGAAGACGACAGGTGTTGTTCACAGGGCAGCTCTCCTTCTGTCCCTTCCTCCTTTGGCTCTCTCCAAGAGTACTGCAGGGCAATTTGAAACCTCTCGGTTTGGGAATAGAGGAATGTGGCTGACCGGTATTAGCATGGCTAAGAAAATAAACATGGCAGCGGCTGGTGAGCGTGCTGTGCTTTGTAGTGGCTTTCTCTTACGTTTCAAAAGAACTTTAGCAAGGCTGTATTTTTATACCGAGACATTTCAGGAGAAGGATTTACACCTCTGAAATGAGCAGAACCCGCAAAGTTTTACTTGACTGCGTTTTTACAAACACTCACAGTGGAACACCCAACGAATGATGAGAAATGTTTAGCTTGTTTACTGTCATTACCTTCGGAGAGCTATGGCCAACGTCAGGCCACTGCCAGCTCTGTGATAAAATGGGTGTAGCGGAATTTATTTGGCTGATAAAACTTTAATTACTGCGCTGGGCTATTTCCACACCCCGTACCAGACTTTCTAGGGTATAACTCAATAAACACACATGCTTGTTTTTTCTCTTACTTGTGCACTTTAAGGTGACGCTTTATAGTTTTGGAAATTGTGTTGTATTTTTTTGCATGTATTTGTTTTTAGGTATATGTGACTGAGGAGGAGGAACCCTTTTTCTTCGGGACATGCTGCTAGGGCATTTTAAACGCCATCTGCTAACATTTAGGGTCTCTCCCTGGTGCGTGAGGTTTAGCCGAGGAGGAAATTTTCATTTATCCATCATCCTTTCGTTGACTTCCTCCAAAAGTCCATCTGAAATGCGCTCTCCACTCCTCTCTTCTTCTCCTCTCCTCTTTTGACTCTTTCTCTAAGACACAGTAGCAGGGTGATGTTTAGTGACCTCTGCCATGGGCGCCCATGCATTGCCTCAAGTATGACTTCACTTTCCCCCCCCTGTGCCATTGTGAGGCGTCCAGCGTAACAAATTGGCTGTGTGTTAAAGCCCCCAACACACAAATACACACTCTGTGAATAGATCTCTCGGTAACAAAGCTCAGAAGCAGCCCTTGTTTTTTTCGTCTTACCCCCCATTCCCTTTCAGTTCCCCCCCCCCCCCCCCCCCCCCCGTGTGGAGGTCACATGGGGGAGGGATTTGTTGAAGATGGGGGTCAGTGTTTTGGAGGCCTGCTGAGGTGACAGTGAAGGACTGTTGTAAACTGGCAAGATAGCTCCTCTTCTCTCCCTTCCTGTGCTTTGCATAACAAACATGGCTTTTTTCTTGTGAAGGGCCGGTGTGTTAATGTGTGTTTAAGCACGTGAAAAACACTGTATGTGAGTGAGAACTTTGTAGACAAGAGCGTGGTGGTGCATTTCTATTTGATTGAGGTCCAGTTTGTGGTTTCTCTCGGATTGTACGCATTTGTCCGCTTTCTTTAGAAGGGTCAGAAAAGGAAATTGGCCCTTTTGTTTTGTTGATTAGGTGAATGAAAAGAAAAGAAAGGGAAATAGGACTCCATTATTGGCAAAAGTGATAGCCACTCAGGCCTATGACATGACAATACACACAACATGAGACAGCAAACACAACTTTTGTAATGTGACTTACACTAAAGTTCAGGACGGTGGGATTTTTAAAATGTTTTTGAAAACAAATTCAGTAATATTGTTTAATATTATTACAATTTAAAATAAGTAACTGTTTGTATTTTTATATATTTTGAAATGTAGGCCTAATTTATTCCTGTTATGGTAAAGCTGAATTTTCATCATCATTACTCCAGTCTTCAGTGTCACATGATCCTTCAGAAATCATTCTAATATGCTGATAAGTGTATCATTGTTGAAAACAGTTGTACTTCTTAATATATTTTTTTCAGGATTCTTTAATGAATAGAAAGTTCAAAAGAACAACATTTATTTGAAATAAACGAAAGCATTAATAATTGTCTTTATTGTCCTTTTGAATAAAAGTATAATAATTTTTTCACAAGAAAATCTTTCTGACCCCAAACTTTTGAATGGTAGTGTATTTGTAAATTAAACAAAACTTTCAATATTAAATAATGTAGGGCGGGACTTAAATTCCTAAATTAAGATTGAATTGGATTGTATGGTTTATTGGATCGACATTGTTATTCTTGGAAATGCTCTGTTTATTGAATAATATTATTTTTCACTACATATACGGCCTTGATTATGCTAGCAGAAATATTGTTTCAGAGTTGGAGTGAAATAAAAAAAAATATTTTGAATAACCTACACTATTGAATTATGTTCCAAATCACCATGAACATTTATAGTAAATAGTGTCAATTTGAGCTTTATTTGGTCTTAAATAGGATTCTTTTCCTAATCATCCTCTGGCCTGTAAAGAACCGAGATCCGTATACGGTTCATTACAGGTGCTGCTTAATTCCTGCGGCCCTGTCCAAATTTGGCTCTCAGCAAACAGCGCTCCAAACATCTCTATGCTTTTACAAACGGGGATTAATGATCAGCCTGGTCATTGGTCCCACGGAAGGAGAGGAAGCATTACTCCTAAACAAAAAAACTCCTTTTTATTTCCCTCTCCTTCATCTCTCCCTCATTTTCACTCTCCCCAGAAGAGCCCATGAACCCCCTTTTTAGTTGTGCACGGTTGTACTTTATTGGTTGGTTTGTGTGTGTATTTGTGTGTGTGTGCGCGCGCTTAAGTGAGCTATTGTGTTTTAAAGCTTGTGAGGGGGAGAAAAGGGGTTTTGCTACCTATGCAGCGGGCCACTATCGGGCATAGAGGGGCTTAGCGGCAGAAGAAAAGGACTATTGAAAGAGTGCAGAGAGGGAGGGAACACTCTTTCTCCTGCTGCCTGTGGGAAACTACTGCCCATGCGGAGACATGCATTTGCATATGACCCATTCTCCTCCGAGAGGAAGACGAGATGTGGAGGAATCCTTGTCTCTCTGCGTGTCAGTGTGTAGGTGGAGCGTTTGTCTGCTTGAGATGGAGGAACAAGTGTTACAGCGAATGGGTGTCAACAGCGCTGGTCCCAGGACTAAAATATCTTAAAGGTGTCTGGATGGTGGAGAGGCACGTACACACTCAGGCAAAAACACATCTCAGTAACACTTAAAGACTGAGTGATGTGTGATATCCCCAGATACACACATCTATTTAAATTCATGTTATAGACTTTTTTAATATATGTAAAGCTAAATATTATTAATAAAGACTAACCTTAACCCTACACCTAAGTAAACTTTTATTTTAGAATAAAAATACATTCAAGAATGCACAATACATCTGTACTGCATCAACTTTATATAGATTATTGTATTGATAGTGGATATTGAATTGTGCATGCTCATTTATTATTTTTTTATAATTAGTATTCTAATCCTCTTAACATTAATCTTTAAATAACCTAATCATTTAGTAACACTGTTTTAACCCTTTGACTGTCACCGTCCCACAGGTGGGACGTTTGCCAGTATATTTTTAAAACAATAATATCTTAGTAAAAACCTTAAGTAATATTGACAAACTATATATCATTTGAAAGCTTACAATCTCTAGTTTTCATATTTGGTGACTGATTTTCAAAATAAATTACAGAGGAGCTGTAATTTATCAATTTGCAACAATAATATTTTCATACTCCTAAGGTGTTCAGTCCTTTATTTTGAAATAGTGATGAACATGAAAAATCATGAAAAAAATGGTAGAAACCTCAGTTTGTTTTCATGCCAAGAGTTCAAAAGATAGCATTTGTTCAATTATTTTAGAAAAAAAGGTCTGAAAATGTTTTAGAAATAAAGAAAAACCATATATGGAAATGGAGGCGCCCTTATATGGGCAGTAATGTCAACTAGTGAAAAAGTGTGGTACTGCGCCCAAACAAAATCTTACTGAAAGCTCATTTTTTGAGATATCAACCTAAAATTTAAAACACAACTTGTTCAGATTTTTGGCTTTGATTTTTGTGCAGTTTTAGAGTTACCCAGGTTTTGAAAAAATATATTTTATATAAAATATGAATAATTATTTTATTTTATTTTATATTTTCATAAACTCAAACTTCTATAACTTTTTTTCTGTTACACTTTCTTAATTTATTTCACTTCTACAAAAATCTGCCAATTTTCTTCTTAAAAACAAGACCAATCTTACATCCATATTCCAAAGCATTCTTGAGTTACAAACATTTAAGTTCGGAAAGTGCATTTTCATGTATATTCAAAAAAAGGGGCGTGACATTAAAGGGTTAATGTCATTTAAAAAAAGCTAATCTAAAATTAAATATATTATTTTTTCATACTGGATGTTATGAAGTTTTGATGCTTTAACTCACGTGTAAAACTTTAAAAGTTTATAGAGTTTAAATTTTTTTTTTATTAGAAAATGTTTAATATTTTATATCATATTTAAATATAAAAACATTTAATTTAATCATTTAGCGGCCATAGCATTAATATAATATACTTATTAATATCAACCAAAATTTTAATCTGTGGATTTTTTTAGACTACATTATGCATTTATTTATATTATTTGTTAATCAGGAGGTTCTCAAAGGGAGACAATTTCTCATGACAATTTTGTCATTAAAGTATAGTTAAGTAAACCCGCAAACTAACACACTTACAGCTCAGCAAAGTGTACAGTACCTCCCTGCAATAGCAACAGCCAGTTAGGATCATTCACAAGTATTGTGCCGTCTGGACTCAGCCGCACACATTCCACAATGTGTGTGTGTGTGTGTGTTTCCTATCAGTCTTATTTTTCTGCTCTATGTCACTGTGTTGTGTTGATCTCATCTAATAGAGTGTGTATGAAATAGATTCTCTGGATATAAACACTTCCCCGCAGATCTCTTGTCAGTGTGAGTCACATGAACAGGTGTGTGAGGTGTATGACCTCATCTAATACAATCATCTATCCCAACAAGTGTGTGTGTGTGTGTGCGTGTACGTGCGTGGTGGGAAGGTCGCTGCCACATCACACAGGAAATTAAGACTTCGCCCTCCTTCCCCCCTTTCTCCACTACTTCACTCTTTGGGGATATTATGTTTGTGTGTACACCTGTCCAAAAGACTCCGATCGGAGTCTGACAACTTAAGTGGCGTGCTCTTCAGGGATAAGCCTACGTGTATGTGTGTATGAGCGTGTACACCTGTTAGGGTTTCTTCAGTCCACCTGAGAATATGAGTGCTCGTAATTGGCTTGTGTGGGGGGTAATTTAGTGTGTCAGTTGTGCTGATACATTTATTGTTTTTAATAATATGACTCGGGACTACTCTTAAGGGCTATAGGATAGTCACTGGAGTCTCTCCCTCTCTCTCTTTCATGCATCTTCATAACTGGCCTTAAACCCAAAGTTTGTGTTTAACTGTTTACACAATATAGGCATACAGTGGACCTTTCCTCGACTGTTTTCAGTAGATTGTGGTGTAATCTAGTAGTTAAAGATCTGGGCCGGTAACCAAAAGGTTGCAAGCTCAAATCCCAGAGGAACGATCCATGAACGAACACCATTGTGCTCTGGAGCGAGCCACTTAACCTTAGGTTGCTCCAGGAGGGTTGTTCCTGTAACTGAAGGTGCAGTTAGCCAAGGGATTTTGATGCCAAGGAGGACCCCTGAATGTGATCGTTCCCTTGGGAGGGATTGCCTCGCTAAAATATAGAGCCAGCTATATTATTTACTTTTAAAAATTGGAATAGTAGGTGATGTCGGATAGTTCACCCAAAAATGAAAATGTTGTCATTATTTACTCACCCTCATATTGTTCCAGACCTGTATGAGTTTCTTTCTTCTGTTGAACACAAAATAATATGTTTTGAAGAATGTTGGTAACCAGACAGGTGGACTTCCATAGTATTTTTTAGTATTTTTAGTATTTTCTGACAACCAACATTCTTCAAAATACTTTCGTCGCGTTGTGTCGTGCCTCTTGTGTAGAAGACGCGTTGTTTTGGTAGTTTGTAAAGTAGATTCACCATCTGCTTTAAGTAGGGATGGCCCGATACCACTTTTTCCAGGCCGAGTCCGATACCGATACTTTCATTTTTGGTACTCGCCGATACCGATACGGTAACCGATACCTGTATTTTTATTTTCAATTAATTTAATTAATGCATTTGTCATTTTTAAATGTATTGGTAGAGATACTAAAAGAATGTCAAATCATATTTGTTTATTAAATGTAAACTTAATTTGTTCATCAAATATATTTAATGCACTGCATATTCATTACTGTATAAATTAAATATAGATGGATCTTTTTGTGAAGTTACAAAAAAGGTAGCCTATTTAGTCAAGAGATAATCCTTTGTCTGGTTAACATTAAAACACAGCAGCAGATTAATTCAAGTGCTGCCCCTTTAAGACCGAACGCACGGACCCCATTTGAATTATACTGTCTACGTTCACTTGACATATACTTTGTTTACTAGGATACTCGCCAAGACGGGCGTTTTTACATAGTTTTGTGTGAATTCATCCGTACAAGCGCAATAGTGAAATAATTCCACTCAGTGTTCGCGCGCTGTCTGAGGCGATGGTTTTCGGGGCGCACGCTTTGGATGTTTGAAGTTCATGTAACTTCTTGACCTGCAAATGTCCTGTAATAATGTCGTTAAACATACATAAGGTAACAGTTCATGTTTTACTTACATATACGATTTAGTTTTAATCCAAATATCCGTGTCGAGTGAACGATCAGCAATCCAGAGCATTCAACAGAAGTGCGCTCTCTCTCTCTCTCTCTCTCTCTCTCTCTCTCTCTCTCTCTCTGGTCAGTTAATGTTAATAATAAGCTACATGCCTCGTT
The DNA here is from genome assembly GCF_949152265.1 of Phoxinus phoxinus. Taxonomy (NCBI): domain Eukaryota; kingdom Metazoa; phylum Chordata; class Actinopteri; order Cypriniformes; family Leuciscidae; genus Phoxinus; species Phoxinus phoxinus. The sequence continues at coordinate 12,631,815 of NC_136896.1, forward strand.
TTACTTTCTTTGCCATTGACATCCGACTGAACTACAAACTTTCCACTGACGTCTGATGCGCTCGACCAGCTCGCGCTTCGGTGCCGCGGCGCGCTCAATCCACTGCGCGTTTTTCTCTTATCAGCTCGCGCACCACAGCTATATAGGCGTTACTATATTTTGTTTAATATTTCACTAATATGATACATTTACTTCATAGACAGTCTTCTTTTATCCCCATTATACTTTCTGTTGTCAGTGCTTCTTTGTCTGGACACAAACACTGTACACACGCTGCTTGGTATCGGTTGTTGGTATCGGGGCGTTTTTACGAGTACGAGTATGAGTACATGAGCTCAGTATCGGGCCGATACCCGATACTGGTATCGGTATCGGGCCATCCCTAGCTTTAAGTTCACCTGATACTGGATGTCCTTTCAGGAACTACATTCTAACTGCAGATTCATACATCATAAATTTATATTTTTACTCGGTGGCTCCCTGCAATACTCAATTCTGATTCTTCAATCGTGCCATAGGCTTGTGGTCTGTTATTCCACGACTGAGAACAGACCGCTCGAGCGGGTACTGCAAGTCATCTTGAGGAAATAATTAATATTTTGTGTTTAATTATTTACTGTGGAAAATAGCCTCAAAATAAGCAGGATCATTTTCCAGTAGGGTCTTGTATCACCCTGATGCTGACTGTGCACTATCCCTTAGCCTTGCCACGCCACCCCATTATTAGGAAACATTTTGTTAAAAAAAAGCAAAACTAAAACTACCTTTAACATGTTCTGGTCTATTCCATTCTGTTCAGTGTGTAATATGGACATAGCAAAGGATGAGCAATGGAAGTCTTATCACCACCCAGAGTGTTTTCTTATTTTCACCCCTGTGTATAAAGAACCTGCTAAAAACGAAAAGCTATATTTCTCATTGCTTTAATCATACCAGCTTCACTCTCGCAATCAATCCCATCATCCCCATATTGCATCCATAATAGGCAACAACCTGCAATATCTCCTGATTGATCCACAAGGCATGACAGAATATAACACACCTTCAGCCGTCGCCGTTCCGTTTTCAACATTTGCAGCCCTGTTGCATCAGAAAGTAAAATTACAGCTAGAAATAATGCATCCTCATTTAATGCTTTCAGCCCTTATCACATCAAAACAATGCTAAGAAGATAATGATGAATATGCTGTACACTTCTATCAGCTCGTGGGCTCTCGTGGCCTTATGAATACAGCTCTTATGCCGGCGAGCGCCTGCACTGATAAGGTGATCTATCAAAGTGATGTATGAAATGTCAGGGATGCTGGGAGGCAGCGTGAGATCTCTGTTTTCTGAGGTTCTGAGGAGCTCTGCAGGGTTTGATGCGTTATGATTTGAGGGGGTACTCGTAATGCATCTCTATCCACGGCTCCCTGGAGATGTGTGTGTGTGTGTGTGTGTGTTTGTGTGTGTGTCCTTGTCCATCTGAACTCCCTGGAGAAGTAGGATGTTAGCTCATACTATGAGTGTGTGTATTAGTCAGATTGTGAAAGGCTTTCTGCCACAGCGACCGTCAACACTGGTAAACATCTAGAAAGATGTGATGAGGGAAAAAATGTATAAAAAATGCTGCATTGGCCATATGAAATGTATAACGAATACATCACTTTGTGACGTATTACAGCCTCTCGTACACAAAATATAAAACAAGATGCTGTCACCCCAATTAAAATGTTTCTTAAGGGTCTATGCGATCTGTAAGCTTTAAACATGCCTGTGTGTCGGCTTGACATGTGATAATGAATATGTTTAAGCGGTGTTTAGTAAACTGTTTGTTTCTGCTCTCCAGCTCCATATGTTTGCCTCAGGTCCCCACAGATTTCCTCTGATGTCATCTGTCCATGTGTTAAATGGCATCCCGGGAATTTCTCACCTCTGCTAGTAATAATTATCCTGGGGTCCCGTGCGAGGTTGGGGGGATGTCATTGCAACATTGCCCTAATGTGAACCAGATTTGGTTCCGCGCTCTCTCTGTACGTGATCTGGATATTTTTTAAGCTGTGAGCGTTCACCTCTGCTGGTGCTGTCAGACTCCCCCACCCCTCCTCTGTCCGTCTGCACCTGGTACCTGATGGTATCAGAGCTTCCCACTCCATGTTTCAGCCAATCACAGCGCAAGGAGTGGTATCCCTCCTGTATTTGCAGTACACAGTATTTGGCCTTGCCAAGTTTACCTGATAGTTACCTGATACTGAACTGGGGTTAGACATCAAGAGCAAATAAATCTTGTGTAATAATTTTGTTCTGTGCCTTGATCCGATTGGTGGTTAATATCTTGGCGTCGACTGAAATGACGTTCGTAACCTATTTTACTTCTGAAATAGAATATTTAATGACAAAAACTTGAATTTATGTATCAGGAATTGTTTGAGGCTGAGGTTGAATATTACAAAAAAAGTTTTCATTTGGAATGGCTTGGAAATGGAATGGAAAACCATAGTAAATAAGTTTAATTTTGTTTAATTGTAATGATGATCTTGTGTTTAGTCACTTTTAGTGAAACTGATTTCACCCAGCAGATGCTTCAGCATTCAGGTGTTAATGTGTTTTGTTTTATTTGTCCTGTGTGTGTGCGTTAGCTGTGCTGGCAATGATGCTCTCTGTCCAATCTGGCAGATTAAAGTCCACCCGTCCTGATTCAGGTGTTTGCAGTCAAAACAAACGCTGACCTTGCCATGGTCACCTGTGCGCTGTGTTTACCTGGTTACAACACCGACAAGAAGTGATGACTGAACTCGAGTCCAAACATCGGCAACAAATAGGAAAGTTTTTCCCTGTGTTTGCACTTCACATGAAGTGTATGTTCACCTATTAGCATTTCATTTTTATTTATTGTCATTCGTTTTAGAAACACTTTACAATACGGTTCAATTATGAATAGTAGATTTTCAGCATTTAATAATCAAGATCAATTTCTACATACATTTTATTAACATTAACATTATTGAATGTTAAATGAACAATCAATAGGCCTAGTATTTTTTGTAAAAAATTAAGATGAATACATTTAGTGAACAATGTTGTTAATTGTTTATTCGTCATACCTAATTCATTAAACAATGTTACGAAATGTAATAGTAAAGTAGCATCTCAATTGAATCGTCTTTTGTTATTCTTTAGCTCAGCTACATGTTTTATTCTTAAAAACTCCCAGGGTACACTTAACATTTTTGGCACACTTTCATAATGTGTTTGGAAACGTTGTTAGACCTTTTTGTTCTCACAAAGCTTTCACAGTTCTTCTGCAGCTCCCAGCTTCCCCGAACAAATCCACGACACTTTTTCAATGTCCTTTAATGTTCCCGGCCTCCCTTAACACTTAAATAACATAATCACAGTGCTTTCACAACATTTTCTCTGCTCTCACAGAGTACGGCAGCTGCCGCTCGACTCCCCGTCCAACTACAGCAGGTGCTGCAGGCTCACAGGAATTCCGCTACACGTCTCATAAATAACACCTGACAAAAGAGAGAGAGAAAGAGAGAGAGAGAGGAGACATGGTACCTTTGATGAGTTAGACTGAAAGACTTCATCAGACATGGATTGTGAACTACTTTGCTTTTAAAATACAGGGCAAAGAAACAGGCGGAGGAAAGGAAAGAGGCTGTTAAAAATGCAGCAAAAGGAATGATGCATGAGGGTGTGTCAGCAGCAAAGAGAGGGGGTGGAAGTCAATGCAGGACATTGGCTCCATCCAAAACCAGCTGTCCAGTCAGCCAATAACTTCACAATACCTTCTACGTAAACTGCTTTTACAAAATCTGAAAAGTCCACCCGTGAGTCATAGCATCATGTTAAATGATCGAGATGGAGAAAACCAAGCACTACTTATTTCTCTGAGGAAATTTAATCAGACGTTTATTTTTGCTTCTTTCACGTGATTGTGGGATTTCATAGGCAATGAAGGACATATTTAGACTGCATACAACAATTGGAAAAAATATTGTTTTCATTATCTGCCAATTTTGCATTTTATCATTTGTCAATTTTTTCTCGCTGCCTTAAATCAAGCTTTTAAGCTTGGTATTAATTGAAAACGTGGAGGTCACAAAAAGTTTTTTTTTTTTTTTTTTATAAAAGGCAAATGGATGTGTTTGGTTAATGGATGCAGATGAGAACATGAAAGAGTGCTTGTGAATTCAAATCAAAAAGCGGGGAGGGCATTGTTCTGTTACTCTGGCAGTTTATAATTCCATAAAAGAAAACCAGGCGACTGTGTTAATTTCGCTGTTAAAAGCCGTTAACGTCGTCGGGAATGACATTGAATGAGTGTCTCAAAAAGTGGCGGGATAATAATTAAGAAGTGCACATTAATCAGGTTAGATTGGGCATGAATAGACATGTATAAAGTGATTAATTGAATCATTACTGTGGTCCTCTATACCTATTTTGCTTTTTTCAGAGGTTATTTACAAAAGGCTGAAGTTACTGATGCTTGGACGTGGCATATTTTTTGCTAAATGAATCATTTCATCAATCTGTCTGTAATCTTGTCCTTCGCGGATGGTACCAGCTGGTATCACACTCTGATGGGAATTTTAATTTCTGTTTGAACACAAGCTAGTGATAGTGATGGTTTTTCCAATAGAAAGAAGAATCCACCGTGTACAATGAACAATGCTAAACACTGCTATTTTGTGAAATCCATTTAGGGACTCAGTAGGGATGGGCAATAAAGTAAAAAAAAGTTTCAGCCTTTGGAAGATTTTCAAGATATACAAATGTCCAAAAGTCTTGGCTCTTGATTTTTTTAAACTGTCTGGAAGTAATGTAAAGAAGTATTTTATGCTTACCAAAGCTGAATTTATTTGTTTAAAAATACAGTTAAATCAAGTACAATTTAAAATAACTGTTTTCTGATTTAAAATATTTGTAAATAAGGCAAAACTGAACTTCAGTCACATGATCTTTCAGAAATCATTCTTGATAGTTATGTAGGCCTATTCAGTCTGAAATTAGTTAAAATGTTGATTTTTGTTAAAAACAAGACATCTAATACAATACAATGTTTTCTACATAATACATGTTTTCAAAAAAAAAATTATACACTTTATTTACTTTTTATAAAGTACATCTGCATTTTAATGCGGACATCAACATTTTAATAATATTTAAATCTGGGACGCTATTTAAATAGCCCTGACTTGTTAGCTAAAATAATGTTTCATATATTTTAAATATATGTTGAATGGCCCGGCTCTAGGACCAAAACATACCCTGGATGATCAGTCTGTGCCTACTTTCAGTGACCCCCATCCAGGCCAATGCAAACAAAACCAGGAAGAGACAAAGACAGATTACTTACCCAGGATGCACAGTCCCAAGGCCCTGCCCCCCCCCCCCCCCCACCCCCACCCACACACACACAAAAAACAAAGCAACAAAAAAACTAAACAAAACTAACAAGGAAGTGCATGTAACTTTAGGATAAGTGTGTGATTGTTGCTGACATGACAATGGAATCAGACTTTTAACACTGCAGGAGTTTAATTATGATTACAATATTAATAGAATCAGACGGTCTCTCTCACAAAGTGTTTTGAAATGATCCCGTCACACACTGGATCTCTGTTTCATCCAATTCCTCTCACTAATACCAAAGTCTTGCAACTCTGCTTTGGAGGCAACACTGTGTGCATGCCAACGAGCCTCTGTCTTCCTTTGTGCTGTTTTCACTGACTGGCCTTATTCACGCGCTGGGATAAATAAGCCTCATTCATGACCGCTGAAAGCCTGAGTCTGCCCTCGCTGGCACAGACGGGCCCTCTGCATGTTCCTGCCTGGCATCCGCTCTCCTGAGAGGGCACTGCCAGCCCGCCTCACCGCCCTGCCATTCTGATTGTGCAAAGACTATCAGTAAGCAAGTAATCAAGCTTTATCTGAGTCATCAATGCTCATTTTTGAAAATATAGATCTAGAAATATAATTGTAAAATATGGCTATTAAAGGGATTGTTCACCCAAAAATGAAAATTCTGTCGTCATTTACTCACCCTCATGTCGTTTCCAAATCTATATGTCCAAATCTATTTTTTCCATATAATAAAAGTCAATGGGGTCCAACAACAACATACTATAAAAATAAATAAAAAGACAAATTTTTTCACATGCTCCATTGACGAAAGAACGTATTGAAATAGGCCAATTTCACAAGAGTTGGAAATTACATCTCCACTGTGTAAAGTTACTTCCGCTACGGGTCTGCGGGTTTAGTCTGTATTCCAAGTTGCTATATAGTCTTCAAAGAAATTAATTTGTAATTGTAACTTAAATGGCCGCTCAGACCGTGTTCAAATTTACCGGGAGGTGGTTTTAATTCAATGACTGTCATGTCACAGAAATCTGTACTTATTCAGTAATTCCCCTGCTTGTATCACCATACGAGCATGTATTTATAGAAAAAGTAAATTCCCAGTTCATATGCAGTTATATACTATATACATGCTTGAAATATATTATATAGCATCATGTATTAATATCACCTCATTATATCCCGCATCCAAGCATATATTATGACTGATCCTGACAGATTAAAATGATGAAACTAAGACTAATTTGGTCAGATTTTAGATTAGGGTCAGATTATTAATATTAACTAACTATTAACAACTTTTGCCTCAATAAACTCCTAATTACTTCTTATTAATAGTTAGTAAGGTAGTTGTTAAGTTAAGGTATTGGGTAGAATTAAGGGATGCAGAATAAGGCATTAATATGTGCTTTATAAATACTAATAAACAGCCAATATCCTAGTAATATGCATGCTAATAAGCAACTAGTTAATAGTGAGAATTGGACCCTAAACTAAACTGTTACTCATCATTTATTTCCAAGATCACATAGTATACAACATACATTAATCACAGCCTTTGCACTAAGGCCTGTTGCCACCAATAAGGGTGACTATAAAGATCTATAACGATAACTAAATTAGCGTCGATTAGACGACAATATTAGACGATATTGTTCTGTTCATTCTAAGCGTGTTGCAGTTTTGTCGTCTGTCGCTTTAAATGCTCAAGCTCTTTAAAGCAGGATAGATTGTGATTGGCTGTCAATGTTTTACAATATAATTTATCTGTGCTGTTATCATAGTTGTCGTCCTTGATGTGAACAGGCCTTTAATTTATTGCAGTGCAACTATGAAATGTGCAACAGCAACACAACTACTACTAATGGGTTTGTTAATACTGTGCATATTTAGAGATTTTAAGATGTTGATAACAGGAGCATATGTGAGGGAAATGAGATTAAATATTATTAAGGGATGACAGAAGTGTTGCTGTCCAGATACGCGTCCAGGATGTGAACGGTCTGTCTTCTCATTATGAATCAGCGGATCAGGTTTGTGTGAGAAGGGAGCTGCCAGCTGATGATTTCCCCAGCACATTGCAAAAAGCGCTGAAGTTTTTACATGGAGTGTGATGATGCACAGCCACACCAAAGAGACAGAATGATATTACCAAGTTAAGCGGCGTCATTTTGATTTAGTTCTTAAATCCAGCTCTTAAGATTTTTGTACAAAGACTTTGATTGGCGAACTGGTTCTTGTTAGGCTGAGACACCGTTGTTACCGGAAATAAGTTTACCCATGCAGCGTAAGCCAATCCGGTAGCCATAAACCTGGAAGTGATGACATGCAAAGGTTTGGAACAACATGATGTCGAGTAAATGATGACAGGATCACTGTCTGCACTCTCATTGGTAGTTTTGTTTCTTCATATTTGCATAAAGTTGATTTACCTTTTAACCATAGTTGCTCATGTTGCCTGAATTTTCTGAAATTTAATGACTTTAGGTCTCTTGTTCACTGATTTTGAAGACTTGTTTATAATTTTTATTCGACAAAGAAGCCAGAGTCTTCCAGAGTGTGTGTTATGTGAAAAAAGGGAAAGAGAAACATTAAGCAATCATTTGACAGGTAGAGGACAGTAAGAAAGACACCAGAAGAAGAGGAGGAATGAAAAGAAGAGGGCAACAGAAATGGTTGAGAATGGGAATGCACCCATGAGATAAGCGTGTGAGACTCACATGGTTGGCTTGTGTGTGTGTGTGTCTGTGTGAGTCTGTGTCTGTGTGTGGGTGGATGATTTGGTTTGTGCATGCATTCCTAACCTCCACCTGAATGCTGACCTTACTCTGAACTGGACGTGCATCTTCTTTTTTTCTCATCAAAAACCCTGTTTACCCTACACTCCCAACGCACTAAGCACATTTCTTCATAGCTATGAACATTTCTCCACATTTCTGGCTGAGATGCACTCGGAAAGGGTGATAAGATTTAAAAAAAAAAATGTCTCTGCTATGACAGCAGGAACAACAGGAAAAGTGCACGATGGAGGGAATTCTTATTTGAGACCGGACGCTGGAGATAATTGCTGTTTTCTCTTCACCTCCACTTGTCATTTTTGTGGCATCGTTTCTTCTGAGGCTCCCATTTTGTGACCTTTTTCCACCCACATTTTCGTTCTAGTCATGACTCCATTTACCACCAAAGAGCACTGTCAGAAAGCACAACACAAGCGGAAAATTGAACTGTTGACAATTAAGTTTCACCGGCCTAAAAACCTGATACTTCTCGGATAATGAGAGCGATTAGGGATGCCGTTAGCTCAAGTCAAATCTCTGAAGAGTGGTAGAGGGGTCTGGGTCTGTGGTAAGCAGCCGAGGCAGACTATACTTACCCTTTAATTTAGCTTCTGTGCAGCCAATGTGCCCTCTGCCTGAGCTGTCATTTAGAGCTGAGCCCTCTCTCTGTCCTAATCGAATCAAAGCCTAATAAATCTATTAAATCAAGGAGAATCTCTTTAGCCCTACAGACGCTGGGGATGTCTAGACGTTTATGGCTTGTGTGCCATGCTGGACCTTTGGAATTCACAACCATTCATTCTCATCTCCTGCTAGATATGAAGTTGCAAGCCGATATTTGGGTTGTTTTGTGAGATGACATTGGCCGATAACTTAGCTTGATTGCTGATTAACAGAAGTGGTCATTTTTTAGTGTCACATTATCTTTATTTTTTCATAATTTAGTTATTTTAATGCAAATTTTATTTGTATTCATATATTATAAACGATTATATATACATATACATATACATACATACATCATATATGTATTGTGTGTGTGTATATATATATATTTTTTTTAATGAAATTATCATTTTTTAAATAATAATAAATGTAAAAATTTGACAGTTATTGACTTGCTGACGAGTTAACTGTTTTTCTTAATGTTTTTTTTATGCCCCTCTCTCTGCATTTCAACCATGCACCAGGTTGTCCCATGGAGTCATGTAGCACTGAAGCATCCCATTTAGAGAGATTAACTTACAACAACACCATGTGTAATGATGATCTTGTGGCCTGGCTGGTTATTAATACGTAAATACGGCGGATTAGTCTGCTCGCAGGCTCACGCTTGGAGACCAGGATTACGGAAAAGTGCAGGAGTTTTGCTGCACGCCGCTTGCCTCATACACACGCACATGTGCACGCAAATACACAGACCACCTGAAGCACACAGAGAGAGGATGATTAGTTCATGGTTAATCTTTTCTATTGAGGTTGATCTCTGTATGTCTGACGCCACCCCTCCCCCAATTACACTCAAGTACGGCTCGCCAGATAACGTCCGGGTCAGACGCTCACATCCATAAACACGCTTTTATGCTAAGCCTTTACATCAAACACTGTCCATTGCCCCTTTTTTTTTTTTTTAGGCCCTGCATTACACATAGATTCATATACACTGAACATCTAAACAGCAGATGGAACGGAGGACACGGGAGGGAATCTGCATCAATTTGTCCTCCTTTGATAACTGTATGCTTGTTCGCATCAGCCATAGGCTTCCAAACTGGCTCACATCAAAAGCCACGTCTCTCCCGTCACATGGTCTGCACAGGAAACATGATAATAGCTCCAATCATGCTGATTCAATCAGGGCTTCTCCTCGAGCATTCTGGAGCTAAATAGTTCCTTGTTGACTACATACACTCACAACTCTGCAAAAACCACAGAAAACTAGAATCCGAAGCTCTAGGCTAATGTACAAGAAACTTTAGGGAAAAGCAATGGGATTCAGTAAAATCGCTCTGTTTTTTTCAGGTGTTCTTTTTAAAGACAACATGAAATCAATATTGTTTAAGTTGTCAAATAAATGCCCACGCTAACGGTCGTCTGATTGTGCACGATTCATCAGTGTGCATGTTATTCTGTAAAACAGTAAAATCAGTAACATTGTGAAATTTTATCTGCGTATTTAAACTTTTTTTTTCTATTTTAACCCTTAAATGCAGGAATGTTTCAGCTATCATTATTACATATTCGGGTCTTTAGCGACCCGGTTCTATATCTAACACGGATGGATCTCTACCTGTCGCGATAATATAAAATTCTCCTGATATTACTGTAACAATTACAGAAGAATAAAATAAAGCATATTTTGTTACCTTTTGGAGTTTGGAAGGGTTCAGTTTGAGCAGATGTTTTATACCATCATCATCACTGCCCTCGTCAGAGCTCATTTCCCAGTACATTCAGCAAAACATATTCAAACATATTCTGAAAACTATCATTTTCAACATCTTCAAAATCAAATATAAAAAAGGCTAATATACATAATTTTTCTATATCAACCCATCTGACCAAATAATCCAGTCAAATCATGATTCATAAAATCAATTTATCCCACTTATACTGCATTACTTCCAATTGAACATTGTTTCACTTAATAGGGCACATTATGTATGTTAAGCGCACTCCGAATGCCGTTGTCAAAGTGGGTATTCGTGTACAGTGAGTAAGGGATAATGTGCAGTTGGTCATTACCACAAAATATCCAATAGTTTATTCAGAACCCTGATGCCAAGCAGATTCGTTTAATGTAAGCTGAAATGATTTCATTAAGTATAAAAAAGAGATCGCGGATTAATAGAGACATAAAGCTAGAACAGCTATAGGAAATCGGTGTCCTGGGACAATGGTCAATTATTCAGTTTAGCAGCCATTATACAAAAACATTTGACTGCAATTGACCAATCAGAATCAAGTATTCCAGAGAGCCGTGTAGTAATGAACAAAACTGCTTAATTGTCAACTGAGTGTGCGGTATGGACCATATTTCAGTCTCTTTTCACGGTAACAGACTCACAGGGTCCTTGCGTAACCCTGCCGCGGCTCCGCTGCCGTGGGTCGGCCTTGCGATTAGTGCAGTTCAATCCATCTACGTTATGGCTGAAATAGCTCCACATGAAGTAGTAAGCACAACCTCCTGACCCAAAAATGAGGGGCTTAAGAGACCAGCTGTGTGTGTGTGTGTGTGTGTGTGTGTGTGTGTGTGTGTGTGTGCGTGTTCGCCCAGGAGAAAGAGAGCGCATGTTTCAAAGGTTAAGCCTTTATGTGTGTGTGGGAGAGATTTGTAAGAGAGGAGAAGAACAGGTAAAAGTATAGCGATAAACCCTATTTATAAATCCCTCTTCCTTTAGCGTCTATCTCTCCTAATCTCTCTCTCTGTCCTGTCTTTCCTTCCTCTCGCTGTGCTTCCTTTCGCCGTTCCCTCATTCACGAGAGCACCTTCATAGATGTGCGTAGCTGCATTTGTGTACCTGAGTGGAGTTTTATCGCCTTTCTGTCGCCATCTCCGGGTCGTTATCATGCACGATTAATGAGGTCGTTGTATGAAATAACGCAGACTAACTGCTAACACATTCATCCACCCTATCATCACAGGGTGTGTCATCCTGGGAGAGGACACAGGAAATGAAAGAGAGACGCTGCGCCAATTAAACAAACGCTCTTCAAACTGTGTGTGTGTGCGTTTCCATCTACTCAAAATGTAGGCTACTCATCTCCTCTTTTTTCATTCACACTCTCACTCGCACTCCCACACACTCAGGGCGGCATCATAGACAATCATCGTGTCTGAGGACATGGCACAGGAAATCAGGGTTGTCTTGGAAACGGGGCCTTATTGATTAAGTGGTCATCATCGCTCAGCACATGTGGCTCAGAGGTGGACAGGGTTGTCCAACTCTCTCTCCTCTTTTGTTCTGCGTTCATGTTTCTTTTCCATTGTCTTACTCATCCAAATCCCCACCAGGTGTTTGTCACTCCCACACGGGTAATTTTGATATTTAATTTGTTTTTGTTGTTTTATATTTTTGTCTTTATATGATTTTGTGTATCATAGCCATATAGTATTGGATGCAATATATAGGATATTATTGTGAATTGAAAAAACAAAATGCCTCAAGAACTAAAATAGAATCACCATGACATTTAAATAGTTTTTTTGTTTTGTTATAAAACTGTATAAAAAAAACTGAAATATTCTGACAAACTTAAAACTGAAACTAATTATATAGATTAAAAACATTTGACATTTATCTACAGTTTCAGTTTAGCTTTTTTGTTGTTTGGTTTCTATTCTGAAAGTAGTTTTTCTATTCCAATTTAGTTTATTTTTTCTTTCACTTTATGATTTTTTCAGTTTTTTACGAGCAAACATAATCAAAGATTGAAACTTGTGAAAAATGAAACTAAATTGGACAAAAACTAAGCATTCAAACCTTGAGAATGACTCATATAAAGGTCACACTTTAGATTAGGGTCCAATTTTTATTATTAGATTAATAATAAGGTTGTTAAATTTATGTATTTGGTAGGATTAATGGAATATGGTCATTCAGAATAAAGCATTAATATTGTGCTTTATAAGTACTAATAAAAAGACAATATCATTATAGTTAATCATGCTAATAAGCAACTAGTTAATAGTGAGAATTGGACCCTGACAAATGTAAAATGACAAACAGTGGTTTCTTAACTAGAGTTAGCATCTCTGTCACACACACACACACACACACACACACACACACACACTATTTGATGACATGATTCTACAGTTCCTTTTTTGACATTATCTCTCTTTTTGCAATTGTCATGTGCTTGTGTTCACTCCCTCTGGCTCGTACTGATCTAGAGTTTGACTGTCATATGTCAGATGTTTTGATCTCTGTTGTGGAGCAATGAAAGGATTTTGGCATGCTAGCTTTGGGATTTACAATAGGAAATCGGGACAGAACCATGGCTGTTTTTTGCCGTTGGCTGGCAGTAAGATATTTTGAGTTTAGACAGATTAAGTCAGGGTCCTGAGGTCATTTAGATCCTGAAAGAGCTTTTATGGTTTATATGAATCTAGCTTCAGGCCACAGGTGTGTGTGTGCCTTGTGAAGACCAGCCAAGCTAAATAAACAAACAAACATGTCTTAATGAAAATCTGAGGTTTATGTAAAGGTTAGGGGATATAAAAATATCATTAGCTCAGTTCAAAAAAGCAATAGAACAGTCTAAAACAATAGAAGTGGATTGAAAGCTCTGCGTGTAAGAAATTTAAAGGGATAGTTCACCCAACAATCATAATTCTGTCATCCCTTCAGGTGTGTATCAACATCTTTGAAGTCTGAATATCATGTGACAGTTGCATAGATGTAACCTCACTGAACAGTCACTGTGTGTGTGTGTGTGTGTGTGTGTGTGTGTGTGTGTGTGTGTGTGTGTGTGTGTGTGTGTGTGTGTGTGTGTGTGTGTGTGTGTGTGTGTGTGTGTGTGTGTGTGTGTGTGTGTGTGTGTGTGTGTGTGTGTGTGTGTGTGTGTGTGTGTGGTTGTAATAGTCCATTATCTCCTCTTCTGATGTTTTGAAGGACTTGAGACACTGTGGAATGTAAACACTCAAGCAAAATAAACTGCTATTATCGAAAGTAGCCGGTGTGTTAGTGCATGGATGTGAGTAAAGAGATGCTGGAAGTCGCCGTTAGTAGTGTTCCTGTTTAAATACTGTATCTTAATGTATCAGCTTGGAAATCACAGGCCTCACTGTCTGAACTCCCATTGGTAGTCACCACATTTGCATAAAGTTGAACTTAAGCTCAACTTTGTTGCATCCTTCCTGTCACTCATGTCACCTCAAATCACCAACTCTCATTAAAAATGAATAACTTGTCAGCTGCACAAGTGTGAGTTGCCCTTAAGAGAGTAGGCTATGTGCCATGTAACATTTTTGCAGCACTTGCACAGATCAACCTTGAATAACTCAATCCTGAATAACTCAATTATTGCAAAATAATCTGATGGAGCTTTTTGAAATACTCAAATTTTTCTTAAAATGCTTGGTTATCAGATTTAGATTGAGAGTGTGGACCTTTTCCTGATTAATCTTGCTTCAAATTTAAGCTGCCGTTTAGTAGTAAATCGTGAGAGCGTTTGGGGAGTGAAAGTGCGCCACTCTTTTGAACGGCTGGGGAACATCACGTCATGGAAAAACTCGTATCGGGTCGTGGCGAGTTCAACAGGAAGTTGAGTTTTTTCCTGCCAAGGTCACGACCCAGGAAGTACATTACCTCTGATAAGGGCTGGTGGGATTTCGGCCATTGTGGCAGTGTCACGAGAAGAGAGGATGCGGATAGTATGAACTGTGTGTGTGAGAGGGACGGTGTGAAGGAAAGTTAAGCTAAATAAAGTCCGACATTGGATTCTCTGTTCTCTTCCTCTATATCTGGTGCTCGGAATAATAACGTGTTCACTGCTTGAAACAACATTTCATGCTAGTCTCATCCTGAGGCAAATTCTTTGCTTAGAAAACTGATAATGTGATTTTACAAGTTAGAATAGCATTTCTCTAATGAATGTGTGACACTTTACACTTACAGTATTGTTCAAAAGTTTGGGGTCAGTGAGTTTTAAAAAAAAAATGTTTTTGAAAAAAGTCTCTTATGCTAGAAGTTCATACGTTTCATTTGAAATAGAAATGTAGCATTATAAATGTCTTTACCGTCACTTTTGAGCAATTTAAGTACTTTTGAATGGTACACTCTAACCGTTTTAACCCAATTTTGGGTCAAATATGGACAAACCCAAACGTTGGATCAAAAATGCAATTAAAAAATGTAACCCAATGGCTGGGTTTGTCCATATTTGACCCAAAATTGGGTTAAAACAACCCAGCATTTGCAGTTGTTTTTGTATTGGCTTTTATTGAGGTAGGCTAGTTGAATTTGTTGTGTGCGAACATAAAATCACAGGCACCCTGAAATAGGCATATAATTGTATGATGAAAAATGGCTAGGACATTTGTAAGGTAATATGGATAGTTGGTAGGCTGCCTCTAATGTCTTTATCGTTCTAGTATGAAGTTTTAAACCTGTTTTATCATCCACTACGCAAGTCTGATCGCTTAAAAAATGTAATAGAGCACTTTTCATCAAGCTGCATGATTTGAGGTATTAATGATTGTGATAAAAAATCAGCTTATTACAAAAACAACGATTTTAATGTTTTTTTCTTTTCCTCGTTGATTTGAAAGAACCCCTAAGTATGAGCAATATAGTGATGCTTCGCAAACACCAGATCTCACAATGCTAAAAGCCTAAGATATCTTCTTGCATGAGATGCTCAGCCACTAATATGGTAGCCTGACCTCTCTCTCTCTCTCTCTCTCTCTCTCTCTCTCTCTCTCTCTCTCTCTCTCTCTCTCTCTCTCTCTCTATCTCTCTCTCTCTCTCTCTTTCTCTCTCTCACTTTGAAACTGAGACGTTGATGACTTTGGTGTGTTTTTCTTTCCTTGACTCTGTTCTTTTTCTTGCTCTTTTCTTTTGCTCTCTTTCAGTTCTCTTTTCCACCCTTTTTTAATTTCTCCTGCTACATCAAAGCACAGGCTGATGTGTAGGCGGTTAAATATGGGCCCAATGTCAACAAGCTCTCTACTTTCTTCACTTCTCCTTTTCTTTTTATTCCTCTTCCTAGACCTGGAGGATATGCCCTCCAGCACAAACACTATGCATTCTTCTTCTTTCCCAGTAAAACATCCCTTTCAGTCTTTTCACGTAGGGGAAAAATGTCATTTTCTTGTCACCACATCATGGGAAATCGCGGCTGAAGGACTGACCGGGTTCATTAGCGCCAGTTGAACTCAAATTCAAACTCACCGTTACGGGGACAAATCACTGAAACTTCTTATGATACCAACAGCTTAATATGATGTACAGGCTGTCTCGGAAAACATACCCATTCTGCCTAGATAGGCAGCGCAGCAGCTTTTGAGACAAAGCCATAATTAGAAGTCAGGGGAATTTACGGTACTGACTCATTATAAATCATCTAGTAGCACCAGATATTCTTGCAAGCTCAGAGACATCACAGTTTTTCTTTATCGTGGATTCTGTGCTGACTTAATAAAGCTGTCTGGAGATATAAGAGGAGGATGAGATCCAGACGCAGGGAGGATTGAGGAGAGGTCTGGAGCACACCTGGTTTACACACACATACTGTAGCGGCCTAATAGTGTGTGTTCTGATAACTTCCATCCGTTCAGTTTCCGTTTGATTTCTTTTTAAATAAGGAAAAGACGTTGTTAAAGATAGAAAGAGGAAAAGGGAAGGACTGTAAAATGGCACAGGAAAAGGCATCAAAGCAACAGTTCTAGTGTGACGTGGCCCTGGCTGCGGAGACTCATTGGGGAACAGATTCAGCTGAATGAACAAATCACACACATAAACTTCTGTTTTTGTGTTTGGGTACCGGTACATGTTTGAATCTATACAGTGGCCTCAATAGTTTTTACCTGCATTTAAAAATGTATGAATTTCATCGCATTCCGTGACAAATATTTAACCTAAGTGGGTTGTGCAAATAAACGATGCTAGAACTTTTCAGAGAATTAACTTCACTTTTCTAAACCAATTTTGCAATGACTTTTAACCAGCTGGTCTTTCTAGTGATTTCGAGTTCGACTCAAGTTCACTCGGGTATCTTAATGGAATAAACATTTAGTTAAGGACAGTGAATCATTCAATATGTTCCACTAAAGTGCACTTGAGTTGTTTTTTTTCATTAAAATACATGCTGTTTTGATGTTTTCTTTTTCATATATTTGAAAGTGTGGCATAACACCATGTTTTGAGTTTTTTTTTGTCTTACCTAGCCATAATAAGCAACAGACAACAGAACAATTTTGTCAGTAGCCCCCGCCCACTCCACATGTCCACTCCAACTGTCCAATAAACATAAAATATTTTCTAAATGGCTGTTATTGTCACGTCGATCGAGTAGCAGTTTCACATTCAGCGTGGACTGAGAAATGTTGCATCGCTCCTATACCTGTATAGATGTAGCCTAGTGTTTGGGGCCACTAATATTTTTATGGGAAAATCAGAGAGAAATACTGTGTTAACTTAATGTCTGGGTTGATTATGCTCACTTTGTGTCTAAAAAGAGAATTAGGGGTTAAAAGAGGGTGTCAGGAGGGGCAACTTTTCCCCCAAGCCCTGTGCAGTAGAGCATTTAAGCATTGTTGTAAAGCGCTCTCTCTCTCTCTCTCTCTCTCTCTCTCTCTCTCTCTCTCTCTCTCTCTCTCTCTCTCTCTCTCTCTCTCTCTCTCTCTCTCTCTCTCTCTCTCTCTCTCTCTCTCTC
>NC_136896.1:12649521-12652021 GCF_949152265.1 Phoxinus phoxinus
GTGTGTGTGTGTGTGTGTGTGTGTGTGTGTGTGTGTGTGTGTGTGTGTGGAGACAGCGATCAGATGATTGTCATCTCTAATCTCTGTTGTTTATCTGACGTGCTGTTTGTTTGTCTCAGATTAAGAGGATGTTTTGAGCTCTGGTGTTTTTGGTACTATTATTCCACTCTAATTGTGTGAGAGAGTGAAGCATTAACGAATATGATCGTTTGAAAGAGCGATTAGCCTATTTGACCACTGGTTGTTGTGTATGTGGTGTCATTAGTGTGTGGGTGTGTGTGTGGAGGCGTGCGATGAAGACCAGCAGATGATCGTGTATTTTCGTACACTCTGGTCTCTATGCTAGACCGATAACGAAGACTATCACGCAGATCAACAATGTCTGAATGAACAAAGACCATTCTGCATGTTTTCCTCTTGCTTTTGTGCACATCTGCATGTGTTAATGCGTGTGTATGTGAATGTTTTGTATTGGTTATTTGGTCTGGCAGGTAAATGTCACGCATGGGAGTGTTGCCTAGCTACAAAAATCAAATGCCATTAGCCCAATGAGAGTAAGAGCGTGCTTCACATTCCTGACAAATAACATGTCCACAACACCACGCCACTCATCTGCATATACGCACGCTTGCTGATTCCTTTTCATTTCATCAAATAATTAAAAAGCAAACGATGCGTCTCTTTAAACTCTTTATTGATGATGTTCCGGGTGCTGATTTGTTACACTGTGTTTCTGACTCTGGTTTTAGACAGTGTTTATAGATTTGTGCTGCATTCGTCTCATTGGAATTACTGTAATTATGAAATGACGACTTGGAGAATTTTAGTATCTAAGCTGTTCACATCCTTAAAATAATTTATTTATTTTTGGTTGCAGTTTTCACAACGCTAAAATGAATTGTTGTTAATCACAATATTAATGCACCTCTATAAAAATATTGAGGAACTAAGTGTTAATTAACAGAACACAGAATTTTTGCATTCAGTTGCTCTGCTTTCCCATTGATTTCTACATAAGCATGTGCTGGAAGTATTTGACCCTTATACTTTTAAACTCAACTTTAAATAAAAAAAACATGTGTCTAGACCTTGCGTTTTTTCTCATCATATATATATATGATATATGATTTGTAGAAGTTGCTGATGACAGTCACAACGGTCAAGTGAGTTCCTGTAAATTTCCACATTTAGAAATTTTAATTACGAATTTCGCCAAAAGATGTGAACGAGTTTTACAACTTGAAAAACGTATTTTTACGTAGTGCCTTGTGTTCCTGTTTTCTGAACATAAAGGCAGTGATTGTCTATAGTTTAGGTATTTAACTAGAAGATCAGAGAATATGTAGAGTTATTGAGAGAATATTTCGTAACAAGTCAAAATGAGATTAACAGTTTTGTATTGCTGACAAATCCGGCGAACAGTGAAGCGTGCTGTTATACTAAATATCATCACTTTTGGAACACCGCTCAGCCAATCAGATTACAGGACCGAAACTAAGTGTTGTATAATAGAAAAACAAGACAAAAAAGGGTTTACAGATGTTTCTGTTTGTTTTATCTTTAAAGTGTGCCAACAAAACCAACACCGCCTTTGGGTGTGCTTCAAAGCTTACAGTCCTTTCCTTTCCTCTTCTTTCTTTTGCTTTTCCCCCTTTGCACTTAAGTGGGAATCAGGGACAAACCATCTATCAGTCACTAAACACACACACGTCTCTGCACAGCATTGCGTCACACCCTCCCATTGTGTTTATTAAAAGCTGCATATGTGAGTTTCCTGAAGTGTCAAAGGATTCGCAAAGTTTAAAGGACAAACGCGCACACAAATGTTTAACCTGTCTTAAAAATGTTCTACACTATCTTTTTAAAGTGTCTTGTGTGCACGTGTTTGTGTGTGTTGGGAACTATCACAGGAAAGGTTGTGTTCGGGGTCACATTGACTAATAGAATTAGGTCAGTGCGGATGGTTCAATACAAATGCTCCTCTCAACTGCTCTTATATTTCTACAGAACAACATTTAAACTCTGTGTCGTATTAAAGCAAATAATGAACGTTTTGTGTGTGTGCACTTGTCTAGGTCAGAGATCCCATTAGTAAAGGTGAGAGGAAATTAGAGATCTGTGTTGTTTTACATTGAGCGATTTGTCAGTGTGCACATTGATTTCTGTCAGTGTACATCTTTCTCTTTCTCTCTGACACACACGCGCACACAAGTCACAGACAAAGAGAAGCTTCAGTATGTCAATATATCTGTCCCTGGTGACATCATCTATCTGTCCGGTCAGCTATTTGATCTCTTTTACCGTAAAATACCCTATTTACTTTCTTTGTGCATATTCCTGATCTTATTATTCACTATTCATCGGTCCAAGCTATTCCAAAGAGAAAAATGTTTGTAATCTTTCATGCGTATTGCTCCGCCCCTAACCACCTGGCTTCATCCAATCCAATCTATAGCTGATGGATTAAAGCCAGACCCCCGCACCACATATTTTTCTTGTT
>NC_136896.1:13257021-13479521 GCF_949152265.1 Phoxinus phoxinus
ATTGCACATTTTGGATGTCTCCACACCAGCTTTGGCTCTTTCTGCAGCAATATGAGCAGTTTATATAAATCAGGTGTGATAAATAAAGGTAGACATCTATTATGTCCAGTGCTGGGCTACTTCAGGACCGGGATTGAGAACCACTGCACTATATTACACCAGTGTTTCTCAATCATGTCTCATTAGAAGTGCTCCATAATCTTGGGTGTGAGAGAATAGTAAGACACCCCAAATGTGTAGTGTTGAGGGGCCCCCAGGAGCCAGATTGAAGTGATTACACACCATGCAATAAATTGTGAGATAAACATACCCAGTCTTCAAAGTGCCTACTGCCATTCTGCAGCAGGTCCTCAAACTGTATAGTGCAGTTGGCCACAAAGTCATCATAGCCAATTGGTGCGTCGTGAAAGACGGAGAGTTCAATTTTCTTCCCATCATAAACCTCTGTTACAAACTCATCATTCCAAGCTGGACTATTAGTCTTTTGCTTGGTAGAAGTTTGGCCCACACGTGAATCGTCCACGTTGAGGGCAATGTACGTGTCCAGTAGGAAGGTCTGGGTCTTTGGTCCAACTGCATGCCGGAGCGACCATGGAGTGGGCTTCAGGTCCAGTGCCTCACAAACTTTGATCTTCAACACTCCATTAAAAACCACCATGATGACGCTCAAGTGAGATGCAGCTGGCTTCTTTGCAGGAACAGACGGTTTTAGGTTGATTCAGGGGGTCGCTATACCCATAGATGTCATCACGTCATCAGTATACATGCACATATAGATGGATGCTGTGATGATTAAATCCCTCAAACCACTACACGGATCAACCCGATTCTCTCATTTGAGCGGAACAATCAAATAGGATGCAAAAACGCGATATGCAAAACCAGAGGCTCTTGTGTTTGTTTACGATCCGTCTTTACTCGTAATGGGAAAGCATTCGTAAACAATCGGATTCCCTACGTCTGGAATAGCGCCGAGTAGATGAACGAGTCCAGCAGGCAAAATATCGGCAATAATATAGAGGAAAATATCCCAAATGTGATAGCCTTCAGAAGGGTTTGTCTTGTAGGCTACTATTCGTTTTCCCGTATGCGTTGAGTGGGAGAGGCGTTTGGGATTCCTCCTTCTCCCAGTCTGCTGACGAACCGCTCGGAGACTATTGCCATCCACTCGGCGAGATATTCATCTGCTTCTTTTCTTTGTTGATTTGAGAAGGCGAAAGCATTTGAGTGTAGTCTTCATGTAGTCTTCTGTGCTGCAGCCTTTCTCCCTGTTCGCCCTCTCTCTCTTTCTCACTCACTCACTCACTCTCTCTCCCTCCCTGCGCTCAAGCGGCAGTTCAGGAAATGCGCAAAACACGTCAGATGATTTAAGCCGCGCCGCGTCGCGTCCACTCTGCACCGGATGGGGGAGCGTGTGTGTACAGACAGGGGAGCAGCAGCGTGGGGAAACAGAGGGTTGGATTAGAAGAGCCTGTTGGGTTAGGCCTATGGACCAAATAATGTCTAGGCTATAAAGTGTCTGTTAAAGGAAGGATATGGTAGGTTGTAATTAAGTCTATTTTAATTAGACTCGTTTAAAAATCATTATGTCGATGGAGAGTGCCACGGACCAAAATGTGTGTGTGTGTGTGTGTGTGTGTGTGTTAATTTAAGATTCTAAATGATAAAATGCCTAAAGTTAACCAGAAAAAAATGTGTTTTGCCAGTTGTGTAAAAAGTGTTAATGAACTTTGTTCATTTTATTTGAACAACATTCAATTAAAAATAAACTAAATAATCAACAAAAAATAAAGGGTTTTCAATGTGAGTCAAATTTTACCTGAGGATCACACGTGGATGTGTTTGCACTTTTTATGATAGTATGAGGATTATAAGAAAAACAGTTTGCAGTTTGTACAGTATAAAAATCATTATGTCTACTAGAGTACCCTCAAAGATAGTGAACCAGACATCACTTGCATTTCCAAAATGTCACATGCTACTTGACTTTGATAAGACAAATAACAACATCTGGGACTTACTCCAAAATTAAAACATTTCGGTTGCATATCTGTCCCTTATGACAAAATGATATCCAGGAATTGTATCACATAGCAACACTGAGTTATTTGAAACTACAGCTGCTCTGTGTCATGTAGCCACAATGTCTTTTATTTAAGCTACTCCAAGAGATAGTTACAAGTAGTTTGAAACAGAAAGTATTCTAATTATGTCATTTAGTGAACTCTAGTGGTGGAAATTAAAGCTACACATGTAGCGTTACATTAATTATTCATGCACGCAAACATAAATCAGAACAGGATTTTGAAATTGACAGATGACAGGAGAGAAAAAAACCCACAAAGAATTTAAAGGGAAACCTATATAGGCTAATAGCAAAGAGATCAGACATTATATGATTTAGAAATGCATACAATGAGAATATTATTCCAATAGGTGGCACTATAGATTCAGGCTACAGTTGATCAAGTGGAACATCAGGACCTTTAAAGCAGGAATGGGGAACTCTGGCCCTTGAGTTTCCCCCACCCCTCCCCTAAAGCCAAAATTATACTTCGGTTTACACGTATAGCTATAGGAAATGCATACATCCTATGTGGCGTATATTGTGTGACGTCATATTGTAAAGTCAGCATTCCTGCCAAAGTATCTCTCTTTTTCTGAACTCGGAACCGCATAGGCCTACTGCATACTACTCTTCCTATGTTTTTGTCATATCGTTCTATGGAAGAAATAGTAGGCCTAAGAGTAATACTTTTGAATGGTCATCAATGGAGACATTTTTTTATTCTGGATGGAGAGAAATTCTGCTTACCAAATGTGTACTGTGCACATTTTCCACTATTTTCCTTTACAAGCGTTTGAGCAGACCGCCAGACCTTTATTTAAATAATTGTTTTCCATGCCAGTCTATTATTGTGGTATGGTGATGGCACACATAAACAAACTGTGATTGTTTGCTTTACATGTAGGTCAGAGAGTTTCTTCCTGACTAAGCAGGCAGTTAGACTGACTGTCAGAAAAGCCAAACCCCCTTGGGTGGCTCATCCTGCCCTCACCATATGGCTGCAGTACCATGCCAGCCATGCAGGGGGTAGTGTTGTGTTTATTTAGGCTCAGACTCCAGAAGGGAGATTAGAAATGAGTACTGAGCTTTATTCATCACAAATGCATAGATAAATGGAGGATACTCAGCCATGTAAGATTGGCATTAACATGGGAACATGCAATCATTTCCTCAATGATTTGATAACAACGATTTAAGAGTTTGTGAATTTTGCATCAGTATAATTTTATGAAAACAGAACATAAAATCAGTCTAAAATAAAATTATTAAAGCATTAAATGGCTTTTAAAAAAATAGAGATATATTTTTCCAGTAGCTAGAAAGCAGGGTAAGGCTAAATAGAACAAGTTCATTCTTCTTCAGTTTGAAGTTTTCTGCTAAAATACTCAAAGAGAATCTTGCTTTAATCACATATTCTGCCATAATCATACTCATATCACACTGATTAGCAAATCAGTGCACAATGGAACTTCACTGCTGCTTTCGTCCATTGTTCTGTTTTGGGTTAGCAACTTATACTCATTACTTTGTATCCATGAAACTAATTCTATCCTTTGTTGTTGTGGGATCAAGATGCACCGGAGTATTGAGTCTCAGACTGTAAAAGCTAAAAACACAAGGGAATGTTTGCCTTGGAAAGCTTGATGAACATCTCAATCTGACATGTTATTTTACTCCACGCATGTTTAGGTGCATTAGCTCTGAACGTTGATTGGCAAACAGGTTATTATAATTCCAGCCACAGATTTATTAAAATGTGCAAGATCTCGCTCTTCAAAGCTTTCAAATAAAGTCCGAGACCTCGACTGGTATTAGTTCCTCTCTGCTTAAGGTGCACAAAGGTGTATTGACTTGGATAATTCCAGCCATTGTGAGGGGAAAGCTGGCCTCGCTGCACAGGAGTGTGTGGTCCTTTCACAACACACTTCTTGCTCCTCCTCAGGTGAACAAACCTGCTATCTGCCCACACAGGTGTCCACTGTGGAAAGGCCAGGGCAAGAGAAAGGTCCCGCACTTGGGTTACTACACGTGTCCAGTCAATTAAATGCAATTTTAGCATGCATGTACTTTTTTGTGGGCTGCAAAACATGTAAAACAGGAGCGGATTAGTTATCATCAGATACTGTAAGGGGCCTGTTTCCGGCTTTTCACCAAGCTGCTTCTGAAACTTAGTCTAAATACAAATAGAAATGATATAAAAATTACTGTTTACTTGCATGCACAGAAAGGCTGCAGCACAGATGAGGCATAAATCCATTGACAGAGAAATAATGTTAGGAAATTAGGACCATAAAACATGAAATGATTCATAAATAAATGACAAACTATTAAATTACTACACACGCAAATACATTGCATAAACAATTTTATGAAATGAATGTTTAAAATATCAAAATGTGTCAAACTATGAAATATAAACATTTTAATTCAAATTATTAATTGAAAACAGCAAGTATACACACATTTGTTAACAAACAAGTATTCATTACTTTAATGAGCTCATTGTTTCTGCCTTAAATTATTACATTGTTTAAATGAATACATTTTTAGCTAACTGTGATTTGTTTATGTACATTTCTGAAATACATATCTTACCTCTGATAACAGATCACTCTAAATTATAATGTGGATTTTCTGTAAAGCTGCTTTGAAACAATGTGTATTGTGAAAAGCGCTATACAAATAAATGTGAATTGAATTAAATTGAATATTAACTGTAAGACAGTTAATGTGTTGTTTTGCTTACTGTTTGAAACCACAGTGTTACTCAGTGTGCGCAAAAGAGAGCTATAGTAGAAAGTTTTGCCCGTTGATGGATTATGTTTTAGCCAAATCAAGTTGGTTTAAGAGGGGTGTGGGGCTGTGTGGAGCCAGTAAGTTGATGTGCATGCCCTTAAGGGAAGTGTCATTTTCTGGATCTGAACAATAGTGGTATAACATTGCATTGTAACATTAGTGAGAGGATGTGCCTGCGGCATACACTGTAAACCTATACACCCCAAACTCTTCCAGTGAACTACAGAGGACTCATTTTAGCTCAACCGACTGGGCCAAAAATACCTCCTTTATGTGTTCATGAATGTATGAGTGTACATTGCTATGTGTGTGTATACCACTATACAAAATCATTTGGTTTAAATGAACGTTTCAGTTGTGGCATAATGCGTGATACTGATAACAAATCACTTCATTGGTTTGGTTTTACATATACAAGTCTGTCCTCTCTTCTCTCTTGACTTATACTAGTATGTATGCATGAATAAATAACATTATGAATATACACATTTAGTGAGTGTTTATTGGATTTATCTTGTCTCACCAAAGACGCGTGTTGTTAGGCCACCACATGCATGCCCCTCTACATTTCTGGTGGTCGAATAACACACAAGATTTGCTGAGACAAGACACAATTGTGCGTGAGAATGGAAGGGGTGTTTTAAAAGCAGCAGACCCTTTGTTTGTGTAAAACACACAAACTAACGCAACTATGAGCCATGAGTCGAGCCATGCAAATGTATTTGCATTAAAAATCCCCTGTTAGGTAAAAAAAGGAAAATGAGATGAAAAAGGATCCGTAGAGTGCATTTTCATAAAATATATGCCTAAAGAAAGTAGAAAGTTGTTCAGATGGAAAGATGTCACTCCCCTCAGACTCTGAAATTGTCCTGTTCACACGACAGCTTACATAAAGTATTTGAGTCCATTTTCTTGTGCTATAGCAGAGAAATTCTGGAAGCATTTTTTCTATTCTATTCCATTTTTTCCCCAAATGGATTTAAAATAAAATGTGTTAAAGAGTTATAAACACCAAACCAACCAGCTTGAATAGCTAAAATCAGACAGCTTTAATGAGGGGAAAAAACTACAATGAATATATATATAAACAACATATTTTACATTTATTGCAAATTATGCACATACAAATATTTAAATATTTTGAGCTCTCAATAGCTCTTTCTTTAAAGATTTATAGGTTAGGCTATAGTGAAAATCAAATGAATAGGATTTTCACATCTAGAATCTGCTGTTCATCTATTAATTATCAATAGCATTTGAATAACGCTCAGACCATAAAGCTTACTAAAACTACACTTGAAAACATGCAACCAAATGCAGAAAATGCGGTTGTGAGTCCTTTACAGCAGTGAGTTTGGTTTTAGAATGCGGTTGAAACTGTGTGTGAATGTAAACATATTAAGCAATTTTATTTTTTACTTTTTATTTGTTTTTTATTTTTATGCTCATTTACATTACTCAAATAAAGAACAACCGTATTCTTCTGCTGGCTAAAATAAGCCTTGAGGAAACTCAGCGACATTGACAATGAGCACACACACACACACATACACACACACACACTTACAAACCAGCAAACATACAGCCTCACATAGCCTACGTACACGCACCGCCCCAAACACAGTGTCAAATCCTACCGTTTGTCCATTGGGAATAGCACAGGTTTAGAGTGTCAATATCAACCCAACCCTCCATTAACACATCATCATTAGCACACATTTAGACCTATCAGCACACGCCTAACAACCTTGTTTAGACTTACAAACTTCAAACATACACGCACACAAGACATGCAATCTTACACACAAAGCTCTTTGCACTCAGTCTACACTGTCAGACTCCAAAAACAGGCCCCTGCTGGTGATTTATACGCCTCCATGACCAAGTTTGATGGAGCCAATTTGTGGGGCTTTGCAAATGCTGCTGGTATTCGAATTAGCAGTTAGAGTGTCACTGCGGAAAGGTCAGATGGCACGAAAAGCGTCATGTACAGGTTTCCCCAAAAGCCTCTCTCTGCTTATTCCTCGAATTGCTCTCATAACTTCATGGTTAAATGTGTTGACCCCTGTTTAGCATGCATGGGGAAAGCGGCTAGCGAGCAGGACAGCTGCCTTAGAACAGGTCAAATGACCCAGTCAACTGGACTGATTCCTGTCGCTGAGTTCCAAGATCTGCTTTCAGTCTCTGGCAAGCAGAAGACGAGTATGTAGTCAGAATGTTTTCCACATTGTAGCAAGTGTATGGTTTCACTGGCACGGTAGACGGTTACAAAATATTTACAGAACACTCTTCATAACACCAGAACAAGAAGCTCTTTGAGATACAGTCCCAAACAACAACCGATATCACACAAGGGCGGCTCCGGTCACTTTAAACGGGTTATCTTTGAGTTTGGACTGGTCATTAATGGTCCAATGGTGATCAAGAGCAGAACGGAGAGTGACCAATCACTCCTTCCGTTCCATCTTATTCTAGTCGGGTTAGTGTGTATGTTTCCTTGACAGCTTTATTGAGAGACAGGGCGTATGGTAACAATTTGTTGATTTGGGGCTCTGACTGCTCTTTTGAAATATTAAACTTTTCATAAAACAAACGTAGTATTTGTGGTTACGAAATATGTTTCCCGTAATCACTGTATGCGAAAGATCTATTGCTTGAATAATTTGAGGGAATAGTGGAATGATGACAGACATCACCACTGCATGTATTCTGGTCCAACTGTAAACATATTTAAAGTATTAAAAATTAATTATTCAGGCAAATAAACAAATAGCGTTACCAGTTAAATAGTCCGTGATAAAGAAATGGAAAATCTTTGTAAAAAAAAAAATGTTTTATACACATGTGCCAAGTTCTTAGAAATGTATACTGTTTGTATTCATATTTTCGTGTGATTTTATGCCAAAACCTTTATTCCATTTTCAAGAAAAGTTGAGCATAAAATGACCCTAAAAATACCATAATTTAAAATACACTGCCCGCGTGCCCGGTCAAATAAAAACTGTTTGGATTTATTTGGATTTATGTTTGAAAAACTGTCACTGTTTGATAGGCAAATGCATAAGAGTCTTTTGGATCATTATTGCAGTGATTATTATGTTTCTAGCATGTTATACGTATGTTTGGCAACAGTTTTTCTAACCCTGACAGATGGAGTGTGTAGCTTTTCATTTCTTAAACAACCATGTAGGAAGTCATTGAAAGTATTTGGGATGTGCTGGAGACTTTAGAGAATGCTTGACTCTTGCATTGCCAATACAAGATCTTGACTAAAAATGTATGCACCTGTTGATGGAAAAAACATCACAACATATGTTTCCATCAAGAGGTGCATACATTTTTTGGTCAATATCTTATTTATTATTTGCATGTTGGTTCGAAAAAATTAGTTTGATGGTCGTATCCATTTCATTTGGAATCTAAAAGCCTTAAATATATTAAAAAAGCAGATTTTGTGTTTTGTTAAACTACATTTGTTAAAGTCACCATGAAACCAAAATTGACTAATCTTATTTTAATGGAACATTACAGCATTATAAATGTGATTTATCCCTGAACATAATGTTTTTTTATTGATGTGTCCTCGTAATCTTAAACACATTAACGTCCCCTTCCCCTCACAGTGACATCTCTTCTTTGATGACCTGTATGCCGACACAAGGGCTTGGCAACAAGGTTGTCCGACAGCCAGACAAGTTTCAATCCCTCCCCTCCAGCAACCTGTCACTCGCATGAAACCATCGCAGCAATTAGCAAATGACAACGATCCTATCAATTCCCCATGGACAAAACAGTCCCAACCTTTTTCTGGTTCAAGAAGCCGTTTCACATTTCTCAAAATATAAACAAAAGATAACTACTTAATAAGGTTTTCTTTTTTAATAAAGTATTCTTTTAACAAAGCTTTTCATATCAGGGCAGTTTTTTCACAATTTCACCTGCAAAAATAAATAAAAATGAATTTAAGTTCAGAGGTTCAAGCATCAACTACTCTTACAGACCATACGGTGATACAAATGTATGTTTATGAAAGTATTATTCAATGTAGTAGGCCTATTAAAATAGACATTATATATTAAAATTTAATTGTGTCTCTTTATCTTTAATTAGACGGTAAATACATAGCAATATGTTTTCAATATCCTTAGAACAAATTAAAATTTAAGATTACAATAAGTATTTTTGAGATCAAAGATTTGATATCAAACTGCATTATTTCAGACTTTATTAAACTTTAAGAAACTATTTCCATGCATTTTTTTGTGTGTGTGTTACTACAAGTCAATCCACGGGTTTTGATTTCTGGAGCATGTGTTATGATTTGTTATGGACAACATTATTATGAACTTCATCTCTCATTCCCATTTTTATAAATGGCTGATTTTCTAAAAAATAAATAAATATATTTGCTGTTTATATGCTTACAAGATATTGGCCAATTAGTTTAGGCCACACCCACAAACATATCTGCCATTCAGATTTGACATTATAAGCTGCCTAATTTGATTGGCTGCGGTCGGCCATGTCTGTTTGGTTAACCGAGTAATATTTGAAGAATCGAAATGCTTAATCATGTCAGTGCTTGTTCTCTTTCTCGCTCTCCCTCTCTCTCCCACACTCTCCTTCATACCCATTTTCAACTTAATTAATCATTCCGCTGTGACGCTACGGGCCTTTTTTGTAGTGCGCCACATGAGTTGAATTTGAAGAAACTTGGTGTGTGTCCTCAGAATGTTGCTGAATTTGGAACAACATACTGGCATTTTACTCCTAATATTTCTGCCATATAGATATGGTAAAAGTAGTAAGAGTAGTACACTATGCGGTTCCGAATTCAGCGTAGGCCAATGTGTATTGACTTCGTGCACACAAGATATAGTCCATTTGTCAAAATGCATAATGTCCAACAATTTAATTCATTAATATCCTTGCAATGCTCCTACGCACATCAAAATTGTTTCCACTACTTTTCGCAAACATAGTCTATACTGTAACTACTTCTAGAAATAGTTAGCAAAAATTGTTTGGGAAAATTGTAAGTAGCGGAAAAATTTATAGACAGAAATGAAACAGGAGATACAGTATGCTTAATTCGGAACCACATTAGTATGCTATACTCGTACCTTTATCATATCTTAATGGCAGAAAAAGTAAGAGTAGTAAGCTACTATGTGGTTCTGATCTTGGCAATGCATTTTGTAGGACTTCACCTATGAACCAAAACGCAATTGACATTATAGGGGGGAGAAGAAAATAAATAAAAGGAGAAGTAAGTAAAAGATGTTATGGCGTGTCATGTCATCAACCCATTTACAGAGAATTTTACAGTGACACTATACAGGACTCAGTTTGCTCTACTGGAAAATGTACAATGCTCGCTCTATACCACACATATGGATGCATTCCTAAAATGAAAGAAATATTAGGGGAGTCATTTCCTGACCAGGCTACTCATCTGCTATAAGCCAACATACCCAATAAAACACTTGGGAATGTGGAGGATCAGCTGTTAATAAGATCTGTGACAAAGTTAGATTTATATGTCACAGGTGTTTCAACACATTAAACACCATAACAACATTACTGTAATTGGTATGAATTAGCAAATTACACCAGAGATTATATCTTTTGACAATTTTTTTTTTTTTTTTGTGGATAAAATTGCTAATAACCTTTCATAGTTCAGAAACTTATCCAAAACAAGCATATGAAAAGAGTGAGAAAAATATAAGAGTGAGTAAATGAGACAGAGAGAGGGAGAATGAAAGATAGTGCTTTGATTACAGTCTGAGAAGCATGTTCCTGCCCAGACACTGGTGGTGTCACTTCCCTATGCATGAACATTTAATCCCTCTGCCTGCCAGGAGGACAGAGGCCTGAAACTTGATCACCCAGGGGGCCAACACACAAGAGGACAAGAGAAGGAGAGTGTGTGTGAGAGAGAAAGAGAACAAGCACTGACATGATTTAGCATCTTAGATAATGGTGCAATACTCTGATTATGTGCTAAAGCTTGAAATGATGCACGTGTTGGTGGAACATATGAACTATAAAGCAAATATTGCTTTAGCCAGTCATCATCTTCTACATTCTACATACAAATTGTCACTGGTAGTGGTAGACTACTGTGAATTCTCTCTGTGTCAACCACCTTACAACACTGATAAAACGTATGACCCTACACGTCTTGTCCTAGAGCTCTCGCTCATGAGAAAACACGCGCGCGCACACACACACACACATGCGCGCGGCTGAGCGCAGCCTCTCCCGGCGCTATCAGGTTTCGCGTCCCTCCTGAGAGGGAAGGTGAGCCAGCTTCATTAATCATTTAGAGTGTGCGCTGTGAGTGGAGGACAGTGTGATTGCCGGGTGTTGGGTGTCGCTGCCCATGGCCCCCTACACAACTGCCTTGATTTGAATAAAGAAAAAAGCTTAGGCCACTGCATGGTCAGCAACGGGCCTCCAGGAAAAGCGAACGCTGCCCAGCCGCGTGGGCAGATTAGCAGACCTCTTTCTCACTCATGGCCCATGAAACATTAGACAGGTGCAGGTGTGTGCAGAGAGCTGCTTGGATTGCCCTTTCTTCCTCTTTCGGTTCAGGTGTGGATGTGCATTTCCTTGGATTGCAAATCACAGAGTAGCTAAAATGCTTTTACTGTAACAAGAGTTTTTTTTAAAGAAGAAAAGTTTGAAAGTTTAATAAAGTCATTTAAAAAAAATAAAAAAAAATAAAGCAAGACGATCAGAAGGTGCACGTATTAGAGAATGTCAGTTGGTTTCACTGTAACAGATAAACATATGTGAAATTAAAGGTAGTTCACCCAAAAAGGAAAATTGTGACATCATACGTTTATGTTTTTTTTTCTCCAAATCTGCATAACTTTCTTTCTTCTGTGGAATATAAAAGATTATGTTTTGAGAAATGGAATAAAATGGAAGTCATAATGGTTTGTCCATACAGAGAAATCAGTGGCATCCATTGTTGTGTTGGACCCCATTTATTTTCCTTGTAATAGTTGAAACATTCTACAAAGTATCTTCTTCTTTCTTTTTTTTTTTTTTTTTTGCTGACAATAGGGTTGTGATACAGGTTCGCAATAACATGAGGATGAGTAAATTATGACAATTTTGTTTTGGCTTAATCTCTTTAAAGGGATCGTTCACCCAAAAATGAAAATTAGCCCATGATTTACTCACCCTCAAGTCATCCTAGGTGTATATGACATTATTCTTTCAGACGACTACAATCGGAGTTATATAAAGAAATGTCCTTGCTCTTCTAAGCTTTACAATGGCAGTGAATGGCTGTTTCTGTTTTGAAGTCCATAAAAATGCATCTTTCCATCATAAAAGTGCTCCAGGGAGTTAATAGTGGCCTTCTGAAGCAAAGCGATGTGTTTGTGTAAAAAAAATATCCATAAAACTTTACAAACTGTAATCTCTAACTTCCGCTAACTGTCATACGTGTGTTCACGAGAGACTGGCATTCCAGCATATGATGTATATGACTCAGGCGTAGCGTGAGTTCTGGTGACGAACGTGAAAGCACAGAGGATAGAGAAAAACAAAACACTGGTCGCGAAGTTAGAAATTAGTTTGTAAAGTTTTAATATGGATATTGTTTTACACAAATGCATCACTTCACTTCAGAAGGCCTTTATTACCTCCCCGGAGCCGTGTGGAGCACGTTTATGATGGATAGATGCACTTTTATGGACTTGAAGAAAAAAAACAGAAACAGCCATTCACTGCCATTGTAAGCTTGGAAGAGCCAAGACATTTTTTTACAGTATATAACTCAGATTGTATTCGTCTGAAAGAATAATGTCATATACACCTAGGATGACTTGAGGGCGAGTAAATCATGGGCTAATTTTCATTTTTGGCTGAACTATCCCTTTAAGGACTATGATTCACATTTGAAGGGATAGTCCACCCAAATATGGGAAGTTTATCATTATTTACTCTCCTTCATGTTGTTCCAAACCTGTATGAAGATTAAGAAAATCACATTTTGTCCAGTGAAAGTCACTGGCGTCCATTGTTGTTTTGGACCCCATTTACTTTCACTGTATGGACAGAAACAGTTGAAACATTCTTCAAAATGTCTTCTTTTGTGTTCTGCATAGTCATACAGGTTTGGAACGACTTGAAGATGAGGCAGACGGCAGAAAGTTTAATTCATGAGTAAACTATCTTTAGGAGAAACCGGCAATCTGTGCGCAGTAATTCGTTCATCAGTCTTTAAGAGCAGGCAAACATCGTCTCCATCATCTGCTCACTTCTCCATCATCAAGGTCAGAGGCTGGAGCCCCAGACAGCAGCCAAGCTCGGCTCACTGTCTCTGACGCAGGGTTTAGAATGACACAGCAAAGCTAGCGTGAAGCAGCTCCCGTGAATAAAGAATGGCTTCCAAAATGGACTTGAACCGACGACTCCTGTCGTGCTGTGAGCTGAAGGCGCTCACTGAACGTCCTCCATCGCCCATCTCTGCTGCTGTGGCGGTCTGAGACTGGCTCACGGCCGCTCAGACACCTCCTCCCCTTCACTGGAAAAATGATCCCAGCCATGTATAATCAATCAGGTCATTTTACTGAAAGCTCAACCCTTTACGTCTGTGTGTACACGTGTGTGAGAAGGAGCATGTGTGTCGGCGGGCTGTTGAGATTGGTGTGGATTTTTTTTTCTTCTTTCTTTACAAAAACACACATAAAATATGTAATACAATAGCCTAGCCACAATGCAAACGTGAAACATGTCATGCAAATTTAAAGGTAGCTTACTTAGAGGAAATACATGACCACTGTTCTGAATGCATAAAGATTTGTGAGATAAATTTACTGGTTACTTTTTTTGCTTTTTAAAGCACTTCTGACTTTTTAAAACAAATCTTATTATTAAGGATCCAATTAATCAAAAAAAAGAAACCCTTTATTCTAACACTGATCTGAAGACCCTATAATGTCAAAAACTGTTTTTAATCTCAATAGAACCAAAGAATAAAATGAATAAAATTGGACCTTGATGAAGACCTTTTTTTTTTTTTTTTATAACCAGTGGAGAACCATTATATTTTAGAGACGTAAAATCCATTTAAAATGCAGTAATAGTTACAGTAATAGTTTTATGACTACTATATTTTGCAATGCAATAAAATATATTAATACCACTGAGCAGCACGATCTAAAAAGGCCTAATATGTTTTGCTTTCATATGCAAACTAACATCAAATTATTGTCATGACTCGGTGAGAGCTGAATATATTAGCTCCCCATAAAACGAATTTGCCAAATATCTGTGTCCCTCTGGAACCAAATGCTAGAATTACAAAGTCCATATGAAAAAGTACGCAGGAGTCGCGTTACATTCCAAAATAACTCGTCAGATACACGACACCAGAGACTTCTCGTCACAAACATCAATCCAACAAACCTCTGGTGCCAGACATCCATTAGGCCTAGTAATAAAATAATTAATTCGAAAAGATGTTTAAATGGTTTTCTCCGATTTACTTTGTTTCCCAAATTCACTTTATGTTTATTTACAAATGTGCACAATCTTTCAATATATTTCTGATTCCGTATTAGTTTAGAAAATGACGTAAATGCAGTATTAATGTCTTGCAGTTGCATGCATACACAATTGATGGTGAAATGAAAAAAGTATATCAAAAGGGCAGTAGCTTCCCCACACAACTTTTTGTTAATGATAACAAAAACATGTCACTGTAGCTATAGCTAGATTTCCCCTTATTTTGTGATTATAATAGAGCACGGCAGTCAGTGTCTGTTTTTGGAGTGTGTTGCGCTGGTTGCGCGCACTCCTTCCCCCGAGGTGCATGTCATCCAAGTGCCACTCTATATCCAAGAGGCAGGGTCAGTTTCTGCAACACAACTTCTCTCCACACTTGCCCGTATGATTCCCCAGGAGGATGCGCTAGCCGTCCTAACACACTATTGAGTCTGTAAGAGATATGATAACCAGAGGGCGGGCTGATAGCTAAGGACAGTCGAGGAAACAATCTATTGCGCACAACGAGAGCGCGTAAGAATGATTAGCGCGTCATGATATTGCAACTTATGTGATTGAGCAATGCAAGACGCTCACTCAAACTGCTAGTTTTTCTTTTGTTTTTACTTTGGACTTTTTTCATGGAAAATGTACATCAAGGACTGAAACTCTTCAGTTGGAGGAACTTCATTGCTTGAGTTTCCAAAGTGGATATCACCTTAAAAAACCAACGTTAAGAGTGGGTGAGATACGCACAGGACATCAAGTATCCCATTGCCCTCAACTATGTCTTTGCCACCAACATTTGGATTTACCCAAGAGCAGGTTGCCTGCGTTTGCGAGGTCCTTCAGCAAGGTGGGAGTATCGAACGTCTCGGACGCTTTCTGTGGTCCTTACCTGCTTGTGAGCACCTCCACAAAAACGAGAGCGTATTGAAAGCGAAAGCCGTGGTTGCTTTCCACCGAGGCAACTTCAGGGAGCTCTACAAAGTATTAGAGAGTACCCAGTTTTCTCCGCACAACCACCCTAAACTGCAACAGCTCTGGCTGAAAGCTCACTACGTCGAAGCGGAGAAATTGCGCGGTCGTCCTCTGGGCGCAGTGGGAAAGTACCGAGTGCGCAGAAAGTTCCCGCTGCCTCGCAGCATTTGGGATGGAGAGGAGACGAGCTACTGTTTTAAGGAGAAGAGCCGGTGTGTGCTTAAAGAGTGGTACACTCACAACCCGTATCCTTCTCCGAGAGAGAAGCGAGAACTGGCCGAGGCCACGGGCCTCACCACGACGCAGGTCAGCAACTGGTTCAAGAACAGAAGGCAGAGGGACCGTGCCGCAGAAGCAAAGGAAAGGTAGGAAGAACACCATTACGCTCAAGATTTTAAACAAGCTGTTATCTTTCTGATCAATATGCAAAATTACAATGGCCATGTGACACATGTAAAGAAATTACATTCATTAGTGTCCTTGGTGGTAATAAAAAAAAGGCTAATAAAGACAATGAATTAAGAATTTGAATGTCAAAGGTCTAAAAAACAACTGGACTTTTAGAAAATATGTAGGCCTATAACCGCAAATAGAACATTCTATAAAGTTCCTGTATGACATCCGTGCACGAAAATTTTCTTTTTAATCAATGAGTGACGCAAAAGTGATTATTTGACCACACACAATAACTATACCTAAAAAATAATAAAAAATTAAGTAAAAACTAAATACAAATAATAATCATATCATCTATATTATAGCCTATTATTAAAATATAGATACGGATATTTAATATTAGGCTATTCATCTTTTAAAATTTTGTGTAAATGTGTAATTTGAAAATTTCAACTCAGTAAAAGTATCGAGAAACGGAGCAAAAGAAGGTGCTTACTTAAAACGGACTTGTCAAAATCATATAATTAGGCTACTTGTTAATATTTCATAAATATAATTATCTTAGCCTAAATAGAGTTTTTACTTAAGAATGCCTACAATGTCGTCCTAATGCTGAAAAATAAAAGCCTATATCATACCTATAATTGTATTTGCTGCACAATGCACAAATACACAATTATGCACAATGCGTAAGCGGTTTTTTGTGTGTGAGTGTGTGTGTGTGTGTGTCTGCCGTCCTGCTAATGAATTTGAATGATTTGCTCCAACAGAGAAACCGATGGTGCAAACCCAGGCGGCCACAACCCACTCACCTCTCACGAAAACAAGTCTCTATGTGAAAGTTCAGAGGATGACAAATCTCCCGCGGCGACTCCGGATCACAGCTCCATGAGCCCAGCCATCCTCATGGGTCCCAGTTCAGGTCTGCCCCCCCTGCACAGCTTTGCTCCTCCGCCCGGCCCCAGCGCCTCCATCATCCCCGTCAGCGGCTCAGACTCCCAGAGCCTCCATCACTTCTCCATGCACGACGGCCTCCTCCACACCATGACGGCCAGCCTGGTGGAACTCGGATCATAAGGAATAAAACGCTACTTCTTTGACTTTCCCACCAATTACTAGCTTCGTTATCATACCAAACATTTTATTAGTCAAGAGTAGAGGACATTAGCCAAACAAATTCCCAGACAATTATGGTCCTACGTCAAGAACAATGTTTCCATCAGAAATGATTGTAACAATTCAGTGTAATCAAGGGATAGTTTTTGATATGTCTAGCTATAAAATGACCTAATAAAATATATATTTAATAAAGTCAAAATGTGTTGTCTCCTTGCAGTTGAACAATATGTTCGTGTTCTAATTTATGGTCACTGCACTTTATTTGTCAATATGAATAGCCTCGAGGAGAATCTCTTCTGCTGATTCATTAAACCATCATAACATTAATACATAGGCCTACCTGAAATATTATGGTAGAAAACAAACAAATAAAACGCTTTAACTTGGATGGTCTAATAACGCATGACGTTTTGTCACGTTTGGTTAAATAAACCTATTCTTTTCTTTCTTGTTTGCATTTTGCATACATAATATTCTTGATAAAAGGCATGACTGGCCATGTTCAATTTTGCATAACTGATAAAGTGCAGTGCTATCCCAAAAACATACGCACCTGTTCACACATCTTTATTTTTAACAATTTTATTTCCGTCTCACAATAATCTGTATTCTATACAATTTTATACAATTCACTTTATACAAGTTCTTCGTACATTTTTATTCAGTCAAATTCAGCGTGGTCGAAAAAGGTGCAATTAACTTATCGCTGCAGAATGTGACTATCACAACTTTGACTTTATAAACGAAGGCAGCAATGAAGCCGTTTCTAATAGACATATATGCTATATAGTATAAAAATAGACTTTTACTTTTTGTAGAGAATATGCCATTTTTGCAACTTTACGTTTTTCACTAGGCTATATAGGCCTATAGTTTTGTTGAAGGCGGAATTATGGACATATACTGCCCCCTATTGGTGATGGTATGACATTATGAGCAGCCTAAACTTGCTAAGTTCCATCTAGTTGAATATCAAAACTGAGATGATCTTAACTATTGTTGGACGTTTTTATAGCAAGGAATAACGATTCCCCCAACCAGCACAAAATGTGTGCACATCAGCGTCTAAAAGTTTGTCTCCTCAGCGTGAAAATAACTTGAAATAGCCTTCACTTCACTCTAAAATTGTTGGGTTGTTTCAAC
Source organism: Phoxinus phoxinus (assembly GCF_949152265.1). Taxonomy (NCBI): domain Eukaryota; kingdom Metazoa; phylum Chordata; class Actinopteri; order Cypriniformes; family Leuciscidae; genus Phoxinus; species Phoxinus phoxinus. Next base: position 13,275,035 of record NC_136896.1, read on the forward strand.
CCATGTTTGGGACAAATATGGACAAACACAACCCTTGGTTTATTTTATTTTTTTAAACCAAGGGTTGTATTTGTTCATATTTGACCCAAACATGGTTTGAAAGTGTGAAACAACCTGCAGCATTTTTTAGAATGTTATAATAAAATTAAACTCCATCACTGAGGCGGATGGATTGTAAAATAAATTATTATAACTTTGGAAAAACAAAGTTTCCTGAAGGCACTGGACTACAAAGAAAATCTCATCTATATTAGTTACTGTTATTAGCATCAAAGTAAGCATAAACTATCAGGGGTGAAAACGATGGGGGGAATATTTATATATTTTATTTAAATAACTTTAAGTAAAATAACTGTGGTGCCAAAGTTACAACGTGGTTTGTTGTAACAAAGTGTAAATATTACTATAGTCAGTCACCTTTATTTATACAGCACATTATACAGAGGTTGTTTCAAAGCATCAACAAAATAGATTATTATTCAGTTTCTGTGTTTATTTACATGCATTAATAAAGACTGCTAGGCTATATGTAATTAATATATCTAGCCTACATTAATAGGCTATACATAGGCTACTTGTATAATAACTAGCTATAGCATAGATAGGCTATATTAAATATATAGCCTACAGTCTTTATTAATCATGTAAATAAACACAGAAACTGGAAAATTCGCCATGTAGGAATAAGATTAAAATGTCTATAGCTTCCTTTAGATTGTTTTATCGGATATTCACCACATGATGGCGCCATAAGCACACGAATGTAAAGGCTTTCTACTGGAAGACAAGTTCACGGCATGTCTATCGATTTACACTTAGTAAAGCTTTACATCTCGTTTTAACGGTTCCTTTATATGTTGCTAACAAATTCACAGTCTAATAAATTTGTTTCATTCGACAGTTTTTATTGTTTAAATGTCTTGTGAGCCGTGTAGCGTGTGTGCAGCTGAGAATGTTTGGGCTGAAGAGCTGAGTAAACATTAATGACAAAGAATATGCTTATGACTACATAAAACACATGTGCTTTATCGAGGTAGGCCTACATGCAAAACTGTCACAAAAAGTAGTAGCTTAATAGGCTACTTGTTTTATCAGCATGAAAATGTTCATTTGCCGAGCAGCTGTGCGGATAGCCCGCGATCCCATAGGCCAATGTGCAGTTACAAATTTAAAGGGATAGTTCACCCAAAATTTGTAATATTGTCACTATTTAATCAGCCTCGTGTTGTTCCAAACCTGTATGAGTTTCTTTCTTCTGTTGAACACAAAAGAAGATATTTTAAAGAATGTTGGTAACCAGACAGTTGACGATAGCCATTGACTTCCATAGTGGTTTTCAACATTCTTTATATTCTTTAGTGTTCAACAGAAGAAAGAAAAAAAACTCAACTTGAGGGTGAGGTTAAGTAATGACAACATTTTCATTTTTGTTGACCTATCCATTTAAGGTCAAACTACATCTTTATTACAGGCGTTCACCCTCATGTCATTGTGCGAATTTTAAAATTTGTTACGTTTCGTGTATCTTCCTTATTTTGTGGAGGTTCCTCAGTCAGGCGCAAACATTATTCAGTTGTCGTGCCATGTAAGCCAACTCTCACCTAGGCTACGTTAAAGAGAATAGGCCCCCAAACAAACACTTCAGTTTCAGTTATTACATGTGTTGTGGTAGGTCTCTAAACCTATAATAAGTGATAATGACAAGGGCTACTTAAGTTTTTGTAGACTTACCGTCTAATAATGATCTAAACGGAAGTAGCTCAATCGGTGTAGCCAGTTGCTATAGTTGCTTCCTCAGGCTAAAGCAACTTCTGTTGGCAGCTTGTGACTTGGGTGGTTCCTGAAAGGTTGTTTATAAACGCATAGAGGCTATTTACACAGATGTATTACATGTCATCGAATTACCCTTAATTGGTTAGTTGGTTCATTAATTGCTTAAATTAACAGGCTATTAAATCAAATTAATCAAATATTGTGAAGCAGATTTAGGCTACTGTAAAAAAAAAACATAGATTTTTTCTATCTCAACTTTTTTCTATCGTCAAATCAACTTAGATAATTAATGTGTTTCAGATAACAACTATTTTGAGTTCTGTTGATTAAACCAGTCTCCTTCATTGCATTAACTCAAATGCTTCATTTTAATGAACTCAAAATTTTAAGGCAAGCATATTTAGCCTACTTTTTTTTAAGTTACATCAACAATTATTTTTTCTGCAGTGAACACTGCAACAAAATACTAGTCCATTTTCACTATATTTACTTCACTATTAACATGTTAAGTTTATACTTAATAGCCCAGTGTAACCTTGAAATTGCACTAAATTGCACTTCTGGTGTATACTAAAGAGGTGCGTCGCGTTTATTTTATAGCGCAGCTCCACGCAGCACAATGAATCCAGGTCAAGGGGAACTGCCGCGTGAATAAACACGAATAAAAAGTTGTGCTCAGTTAAGCGATCAAATCAAAGGGGAGAAGAGGGAACAGAAATCCTCTCACAGTAAACGACACATTCTTTCTCTTATATGGAATGCTATTAGGAAACTACAAACAAACCATCCTCTTGTTATTTACCCTTATGGTCGTAGTAAGAGAGAAGACTGAAATTGAATGATGGCACTATTAGGCAGATAAATGACGTTTGAACATTGAGGTGATTACAAGTTCAGTGGAATAATGTGCAAGTAATGTGGTTTTAGTAGACTTAAGATGGCCTGGTGTATAGCCTAGGAACATTTGTTTTGTTATTATTTTTTATTTTATTTTTTTAAACAATGATAAAAATAAAGTCTAAACTTTTTCAATGTATTTATGCTGCACACTACTAGGCTATAAAACAAACCTACATCACCAGTTAGAAGTGGGCGTAAATTATCCAACAGAAATTTGTTATGATGTAGGCTTACTATTATATTATTTTTATTGCTCTCTACCAAAACATTTCCGACAATTATCGATTATCAAAAAACGCACAATCACTGGCAACACGAAAGCTGTAAGCTACTCTCCCATTCGATTTACTACTGAAAATAAAATTCATGTTAGGCTATTTCAAAACCGTTTGCGCCAATGTGCAATTCTACAATAATAGTAATAACAACCTAATAAGAGTAGCCTAATAATAATAGACTAATAGTAAGAAAAATGCGGAAACGTTTTTAAAATTAAACAAATAAAAAAAAGAACCCTATTCTTCACCTTTCTTTTTTGAGTGCGATTTGCATAGAATTATGTTCTCGTCAAGCTAAACAAACGATTTACACTCCTGAAATAAATAAATAAAACCGAACACTAATGTACAGAATATAATTTTTCTGTATTTTCTGACATAATACTACAATGTCAACTCGTTAAATAAACAAATAATATTCTGATAGTCGTTATATTAAATTATATTTATTTGCATAAAAGTGACCCATAACACTGTGTTTTCAGCGCCATTAACCAATTTACAGTATAAAAACGAGCATAATGAATAGACACTTAAAATCTCCAAGCACTTAACAGACAGTTACTCACGCTTTATGGACACAACATAAAGAAATTTGCAGGAAAGAGAGTGGCGTAATTGCGATATCATACAAGCATACCTATCTAGACAAGCCTAGACCTAAGGAAAACTTTGAATCAGACATGGACAATTCAATATAAATCTCGAGATAAAATTAGTATGAACATCTGCTGCCGAGTAAAAGACGATGGGGAATAAAGGTGCTTTTGACTTGAACGATTGTCTGATAAACACAAAATAACAAAATTGCCTCTCCGGTTCACTCGTTTCTTTGAGCATCGAGTTCTACTTTCTCCGACTCCACTTCATAAATGCCTTTTAAAAATGCAAATTATTCACAAATGTACATGCAAAATGGTCGCGTAGGCCTTGGAAATGAAAGGAAAGGGCGTCAGTCCGTTGAAGCGCTGGAAAAACAGCATGCTTTTGTCAAACACAAGGTGGCAAAATGGCCGGTCCTCATGTTGCCCACATTTTCTCACTAGTTCATTTTTCTCTGGGCAAAAATGTTCCATATTTGTCTGACGGTGCATCATACATCGAAATCAGAGTCACTGTCTGTAACTGAGAGGATGGTCCCGCCGTCGCCTCGTTCATTCATACTGGAGACGCTGGTGGTGGGACTGGCGGCCGCGCACGGGGACTCGGCCGAGCTGTGAGGTGTGCACCCGGACTCCGACATGGAGCGCAGGCCGCTTTGACCCAGTCCGTGATGCTGAAGCCTAAAAAACACAAATATTTAGAAACTAAGATTATTTATGCAACATCATTTTCAGTACATACGCCTATTCGACGTGTTACACTCTCTAATAATAACAAACCCAAATTTTGATCAATGAAATGTGAGAGGATCACACCAATAAGAGTAAAAATAGATTTAATTACACAAGTCACTGATTATATATAAGGTGGTTTATATTTGTATACAAGCGTTTGTGTTTATGAAGTGGTAATTTATATTCATTAAAATATATATTTTTAAATGTTGTTTATTTGAGAACAGAACTGCTTATGACCTCTAGACATCCTAATTATATTGTATACATGAATTTGATATATGAAGCCTGTTTGATTATATCAATTTACATTAAAATTTCTATTTGTATTTGGTCAATTTGTTTTGCAATTAAATAAAACTATATAGCAATGGACTGCCAAATATACATGTTTCAAAAAACTGTAAGCCTATTTTAACCATATTTATATTAACTTGTATTTTAATATTTCTATGAAATTTGTTTATTCACAAATAAGGTGAAGAAATTGAATGTGTCTGGGGAAAAATACAAATATAATAATCATAACGAAATGTGAAATATTTTTTGTTGCTTTATATATCACAATTCCTTTTTATTAATTAGCAAAGAGCTATACATTTACTTTTCTTCTTTTATAAAAAAAAAAAAACGCCCAAACAATACGCTTTCTAAAGATTTAACAATTCAGTCTTAGAGATTGGCTGAACTTCTAATAGCCTATGCTAAAAAAAAAAAAGTAGCAATAAACTGCAGCTTTTGTTTATTTATATCGTCTAAATGGGGGGAAAAAATTCTTTCAACCAAGATCGAGCACGTCATTCAGATTTGGTGACAGCTTATGCCGTCTATTTCTTTAAATCAACACGATATTCGTTTTATTTCCTCCACGATTTCAGTCGAAACCATTAAACTGACCTGTTTTTGGCAGCTGCCGCCCTGTCTCTTTGCCTCCGATTTTTAAACCAATTGCCCACTTGAGTGGGAGTCAGTCCAGTGGCTTGTGCCAGTTCCCTTTTCTTGCTCGGATTGGGGTAAGGATCCTGTAGGTACCACTCCCTCAACAAGCCGCGAGTTCGTTCCTTGAAACAGTGCGTCTTCTGTTCGCCATCCCAGATGGTCCGTGGCAAGGGGAACTTCTTGCGGACCCGGTATTTATCAACGGGTCCGAGGGGACGACCGCGCAGCTTCTCTGCCTCTTGGTAGTGCGCCTCGAGCCACATCGCTTGCAGCTTTCCATGAGAGTCTTTAGTGAACTTGTGGGTTTCCAGAATGTGATACAATTCACGGAAGCTTCCAGTGTGATATGCGACCACCGCTCGGGCTCGCTGGATGGACTCGTGCTTGTTGATGGCATCGCAGGCTCCGGGTGCCACGGGCAAGGACCAAAGGAAACGTCCGAGTCTCTCGATGTCCCCTGTTTCCTCCAGCGTCTCGCACACGCTGGCCACCTGTTCCGCCGAGAAGTTAAGGGTGGGCAGTTGAAACATCGGTAAGTCCTCCGGGGACCTCGCTCTGGGAATGCTGCCCGCTAGAAGCAGAGGGCGATCCGCGAAATTGGGCAGGAAAATATGTGAGGGATAAAGCTCTAAAGGAGACCTGAACACCATGGAGTCGCCGGACAGACAAAAACAGACGGGGGAAAGACGGCAAAACTGACGTGGTGTTTGCGCTGCTATCGCTGCAGTGCCACCGAACGCGTAATATCTACCCTTAATCAACTTCGAGTGCAACGGTGAAACATTTTGTTTCGCTTTTCTATTGGTCTTCCCTGAGTCGTGCTGTGGTTGTCATGGCAGCCCTGCCAATCACTGTCAAGCTTGCCCGTCATTAGCCAGTGCGCGCTGCCCTTCTGCACATTCGCTTCGCGCGCGCAGGGTTTTATCGTCGCTCCAATCAGAACTGGCCACTCACTGCTGGATGTTTTCAAGCAGGCGAATGGCGCGCCAGTTCACTCGACGGTAGGAGGATTAATAAGTAGAATATTGCTATATTAGTGCGAGTATGCTACCGCGAATGGGTGTGAAAGTTGGCGAGCTAGTTAACAAATAAATAGAATAACACATCGTTTAATTACTTTCCAAATATTTATATAACGTAGGAGTGATGTAATTATTTTATTTAATTTGTGAAAAAATAAATTAGTTTACAGTTGTTAGTGCACGTGCACATTTTTTCCTCTTCTAGACAATGCGCGTTAACATAATAAACAGCCTAGAATTTATCCATTGAAGAAAAAAAGCACAATTTTGTGATCCTCTAGAAACTTTGCATTTATTTGTAGCCTACAATGTTTAAAATATTTAGCATTTTACAGAAACATCTACGCTCTTTGTTCAAACTGTTAACTTTTTTCTTTTAAAAAAATATATATTTTAACGCGTTTCTATTAGCCTGACACAATGCGTATTCCGTGTAATTATTGGGCTATTAGTTATTTTGTCCCCTTATCAATTTAAACGGCAAGATAAAATATCAGGAGGAAACAAGATCGGCTTGTTAGGCCTGAGTCAAATAACATTCTTTCACAAGGCTTTTTGTTTGCACAAAGCGTGTAATTAATGCCACAAACAAGTTAATTCATTTGGCCTAATTGTCTGTTTATCCTGGGGTTTAGCGCTTAATGGCCTTCTCTCCAGTGGGCACACCACAGTCTACATTAAAGATGAATGTGTACAGTTAAAAGGGGGAGATGTTTGCAAAGTTATCATTTGTGATTAATTGGCTATTAGCAAAAAATAAAAAAAATAAAAACTGGCGCTATAATAATAGGCCTATGTGTTTTGAAAGATTTTAAAAACAGTATTGCTCCAAGGCAAGATTTAAACATTATCTTCTAGGCTATAGGTGTTGGCATAATAATAACTGCAAACAAAAGCACTAATCTCGCGCCCCGTAGACAAGTAACGAGACGTCTTTGTTCATCAGGATTAGTTAATTGGTTGAATATCGTGTTCACTGCAAATATGAACCTCTATTTACACACGAACTGAGCACAAAATTGACCAAAGCGCTTTAAGGAGCACGTTTTGTAAAGTCGCAAGAGACCGAAAGATGTAAATTTAGGATTAGCCTATATTATGGGCAATGCAATCCTGCAGCTAGAGCACAATTTAAAACAAAATACCAACCTTTTAATGCAGAAATCATTTTAATTATTTGATGTTTCAACAGTTTCTTTTATTTATCTGGATAATATTGAAAGTTTTATTTGATTGGTTGTTATCCAATTGAGCTAACAAACACTAACACACTCTATATAAAACAAAATATTAAGGTAGCCATATTTTAAAATGACATTGAAATGATACGGTCAAGGGGAAGGTCACATCCAAAAACAAACACTTGCAAACAATCATTAGGTCGACAGTCAAAGCCATTTATTAAAGTTACAGATAACAGGATACAAAATTAATCTGCGATTACTTTTGGATTTTCGTCGGTGGAGAAGTCTTAATAATCCACGGTAAAGCTTAAGGCAGCTTATCAGTGTGGGTTGGCTTAACAACACTTACAAATCTGTGGCAGAATTACAAAATAAACACGAAACGTAAATTTGCCTGGTGAACTTGTTCTTCGTGAAATTAGTTCCGTTGTAGCGTATTTATTCCCTGCTGTGCATCAATACGGAATGGTATCAACATATGCAACAAGTCGCCCTTCACCTTTACAGAGTGCTGAGCTTCTAGCTCATTCTACCATACTCTGCAGACCAACTTTAACAAATAAACAAACACACATCCACGGTTAAAGCTGGCCTTCAACATTTTAAATGAATAAGGCTTTTAATTCAATTGATTTTAAACGCATCTTTTTTTTCCTTCTGGTTTTGCCTGAATAAATTATAATCGAGTCACCTGTTAGGCTATTTGAAGTTCAGCCTCTTTTGGCAAAAGGCTTGTTTATAATTTCTTAATTTTTTAACTTCAATAGTATGTGCCAAAAGATGTAATCAAATGAGCTGAATATTCTTTATAGTCTGACAACTAATTGCCCTTGAAAACATCACAAATTTGATATGAACATAATAAAGATGCTGTGAATGAAAAATTGAGAAAAACTGTGTATGCAGATGCAAGGGCGTGCATTAAAACTGAAGAGAATGAGAAGTGAGTTATAGATGGGATATCAAAATTGACAGGTTATTTGCATGGCATATTTTAGATACCCCATACATATTTAATTAAAGACTGCCTTGTGTTAATACTCTCCCACAGAGCAGATGTTGAGCCATCTGAATGTTTGAATGTGACTTGCTTTGCTGGATAAGAAGACATTACCTGGGCACTAAATTAATCATTCATATTGGACAGCTGTCTAAAGCCACCAACCATATTCATCAGTTCATTTTTAAAATATTTATTGCATATAATTATATCTGCCCTGCTTGTTTCACCAGCCAATCCTCTAGTCTGAAGCACATATTAAACCATGGTCAAAAAGCATATATATAAAGTCAACAGAGTAAGACGGTGCTTTTTATTTCTCAGAAACTATAAATTAGACTGGAACTGAGCAGAGATAAAATACCAGTTTACAGTAATTCTGAGATTAATCCGCCATTGTCATTTCACACTGATCCATGTAGCATATGGCTCACACGCATGTAGTGTTTTAGTGAGAATGAGGTAAAATGATATTGAATAAATCCTCCTTTGTCAAAGCTATTCTATTAATCAAAGCTATTAATCCAAACCTCTCATCAGAAGTGACTATGATAATCTTATTTTGTTTAAAAATGCTGTTCTGGCCTGAACACGGCTGGCCGGGCCATTGCAAATGTAAATTGTGGCTGCCTACTTAGAGAAACATAAGCTCATCCTGTCTGAAGTGAGATTTTCTGCAACAGTGGCCCATAAACCAGTGTTTAACAGTATTGTCATTGGGACAAGCTGCTTAATGGCACTGTGCAGTTTACCTTGATCCATGTGGCCAAGGTTCAGAGCATAATTTGTTTAATAGCGGTAATGGCCATATGACAATGGATTTCACCAACGAGATGTATTCTGTGTGCGTCAAGAGGTTTTTCCATGCTGAAATCTGTCTTATAAATGGGTAAAGGCAATGCCATGCAATATGTTTTTTTTTATCATGCACCTGAAACTGAAGCTTCAGGCATGTTTATTGCTCAGTCATGAGGAAGAGCCAAAGGCCTGCCTGTCGTTGCACTCTCTCTCTCTCTCTCTCTCTCTCTCTCTCTCTCTCTCTCTCTCTCTCTCTCTCTCTCATTTAAAGTTCATCCTAAGAGCAATAATTCTCACACGCTAAAGAATGCGAATTCACTCTTTGAGGTAATATCCAATTATTTATTAGCTTTCTCTTTTAACAAATAAAGACATTAATTAAAGTATTTTGATAATGCAAAACAAATTATATCCAAGAATAAAAAAGAAAAGAGTTAAAATCAGTTACATTATTGATAAACCTTCTGCAACACTATTCCACCTCATCCTCTTCTGTCTCCAATAGCAGGTTGAAATTTACTCTTGGTACACTGTAAAAAAACGCAAAAAAAACAGTATTAACTGAAAAAAAGTAAGTGTTTGTTCTGCCTTAAAATGTTACGTTTATTTAACTCAAATATCCAATTTTAAGGAAGCCCGAATACTTTTTTTTTTACTGTGTACCGCAGTATAAGCATTTTTAACACCTTGTCTTACAAAGGCCTTTTTTATTTGACTGTTTTGTAATATATATATATATATATATAACATAATTGACCTTTTCTCATGTTTTTTTTGAAAAAAGTATGACTTTCTTCTTAAGTAAGACTTTCTTCTTAAGTGGGTGCACGTTTAAAAAAAAACAAGACTGAAGCAAAGCACCATAAAAGCATAGCAAAGGGAATTCAATTGACTACACTAGCACATAAGGAGCAGATTTGAACCCCAAATTTAAATTTTAAACATTTTTAAACCCAAATTTAAATTTTAAACATTTTAAACCCAAATTTAAAGTCAAAATTTTTAATCTCACCCAGCTGTACTCTGTGGCGATCATTTAGTTTGTCAGTTGGACTTGCAAATCGGATCAGTTTGATTTGTGAATGAAACATTCAGTTCATTTTGTGAACCGAATCAACTGATTCCTTGAACAGATGTGACTCAAAAGAAAGATTTGTTCATAAATCGACATGTCTACTACTTCTCATGAACTCTCAAGATTACCACCGAGTAATGCATAATGTGTCTCTCACACAAAGCTATTGCTTCAGAAGGAGCAGGATTGACCATCTTCATTATACTTTTACAGTGGTGTTGTTTCTGTCATTTTGGAGCCCAAATGGTAATTTGCTTTCAGAATATTTTGAAATGAATGGCTAGAATATTCTTCAAAATGTGTTACACATTATAAAGTAACAAGGACCAATGTGATATGTAAAAAAAACAAAACAAATCATTTTGAAATATGAAATATTTATATGATTACAGTGATATAGGCCTATATTTACCAATCTGCTCTGAAATAGTTAATTATTCCTATGATTTCTGAGAGAATAATGACCTCTTGATGACTGTGAACCTTTTTGCATTTTTATAATGGAGATGAAACCAAGCATTTCTCAAAATGAAAAGAATGGAGAGAAAAAAGAGAGAGACAAAAGCTTGAGAGAGGAGTAAGAGCTGAATTTGTCAAGGCGTTCAACACAAAACTAGTGTATAATTGATGTACGCAGTGGAATGCCAACATGGAGGAGGCTAACTGAGTGTGAAGAATGACCTCAGAGCTCAAGACTGATGTAACAAAAAATAACATAAATGAACAAAAAAAACCCTGCCACTAACCAGGAAACACATCAAACAGAGGTGGCACAACAGCTGGGCGAGATTTCAGGGGTGTTAATGCCAATTTATGCTGGTAGCAGATGTCGTATTACGCAAAGCACTAAATCCATTCACATCATAATTAAAGATGAGATGTTTACATGATGACTTTAATAATGACGATGTTTCAAAGAGCCTCCAGCTGTTTCACAAAGCAAAGCCAATGACATTCATTGCATTTACCGTCTCTCTATTAATACACAGTTAAGTGAATATGTCCAAGTTTTAAGTCAATAATGTGCCTGATGTGCTGGGTCCATATATCGAGGTGAACTCATAAACCACACTCCACAGGTGGAAAAAACGCACGTATGCTAATACACAGAGCTCAGGGTTGACAGAACGCACCGATCCCTGCTTTCACGACGAGCGCCACTCCACAAGAGGTCAGCGTGTAGGCTTAAACAAGAAAGTCGAAAACGGAGTCATGAGCAGAGAGCATGGAGGAGAGAGAGGACGAACGCAATTAATTCTCAATCCAGCGAACACCGAGAGATCAGAGCAAGGGCTGGGCTCATTAAGTGTCACACGCGAAATTAAATGCTAAACAGTCGCTAAACGGCAAAAACATTCAATTCCACCTCGACAGGCAGTCCCCCTGCATGATTTCTTTGAAAGCTCAGCCCCCTCGTCCTTCCACTAACCGATTCCTCCCCCCTTCAATTCGTGCGTCTGCTTCTCGTAATCAAATGACACACGCATGTTCTTTATAGTATTTAACACAAGTGGTGCTTTACCACTCGTTCAATGTATATTGGGCCTGTAATTAATCTTATGCAAGTTGATTAATGTCCCCTTCAGTCTCACAAATCACAAAAGGTCAGAATGCAGACGCAAAAGAGATACAGTAGTGTATCAGTGGCTCTTTGATTCACACTCCCCCATTAGGACTCTGTTAAAATATGTATTTAAAGAGCTGACAGACTGCTCACCGTTCAGTCGGTGTGTATTCCTGGAGAAGCCTTGAGACGTCGAGAGGACGGCATGGCTCAGGTCAGGCAGGCCGGTGGAGTGCTGAGGGAAACCACAGCACTGGATCTACATGGAAATGCACTCTTCAGACAAGCTGATTTTGGAGAGCTAAGGACAAATGCACCCCAATTCCACAAACCCTGTCCCGGGCCTTATGAAATAATGATAGGTAATGATCTGTCCCCATTCTAACTCAGGAGCTGTCTTTAGTGAACATGATGCACTTACACACTACTGCTTATAGTGTGTTTGAAGGACCTCCTCATGGAGTCTCGTCCGATTAACAGCGCATACGGTAATCCTTCTGATTCCTCCTTGTGGGGTCTCTGAGGACAAGCAGAAGCGAGACTAAAGCCTGCCGAGTCAGGACAAAAGGGGCCTGCGATATACACAGCCTGGGGTGGAGATTGTAGGTTTTAGCCCCTCATCTTCAGATCCAGGCATGCTGTGTAGATCAATATGGAATATGGAATGCTAACATAATCATTATGGCTTTTAACGTATGCATGTCTGTGACATTTTTTCTCTGATCTTCCTCGTTTAACATGCTTGGCAGGCTTCCACACTCAGTCCTTTGTTGAAATGCAGTGCTGAAGCCACCAAAGGTCACGCTGTAATGAGAGTCACACAAGAGCTGACTTATTGTCTTGAAAAAAGAAATGTATTATATTAATGATGCTAAGATAGTATTGGCCAAGAATTATAATGGGAACCCAATGGCTCTTTCAGAGTTTAAATCAGTGGTCTTTCACATTTTTGTTTTCAAACTGGCTTTTATGTCTTTTGCACTAAAGCCAAAATACTAAATTGTAAAATTATATTATTTACTTTGTATTATGTTGGCAGTTACGTTATAACTGTCTCTCCATTCTACATTTGAGTCTGACACTGCTTTGCTACTCCTGTTTTACTATTTTATATTTGAGTCTGATACGTTTTTGTCACCCCGGGTTTAAGGTTTCGCTTAGCTTTGCTGCTCTTATTCGTGTTTTATGTGTTGTTATGCAGGTCTTACTATCTTTTAATATGGTTGTTCTGTAAAGCAATTTGGTCAGGCTTGTGGCTGTTGTAAATGTGCTATACAAATAAAGTGAACTTGAACTTGTTACCATTTAAAAGTTTTGAGTCAGAAAGATTTGTTTTTTTATAAAGTTACTTCTACTCAGCAAGGATGCATGAAATTGCTCAAACATCACAGTAAAAACATTTATAATGTTACAAAAGTTTTCTATTTAAATAAATGCGGTTCTTTTGAACTTTCTATCCATCAAATAGCAAAAAAAATTGTAGTTTCCACATAAAATATTAAACAGCACAGCTGTTTTCAATATTCACAATATATGTTTCTTGAACACAAATTACATATATTAGAAGGATTTCTGAAAGATCATGAAGACTGGGATTATGGCTGCTGAATATTCAGTTATTTTAAATTGTAATAATATTTCACAATATTACTGTTTTTACTGTATAATTATTATTATTTTTTCAAAACTGGAATTATGGCTGCTGAAAATTCCACTTCACATGAATAAATTAGTACATTTTAAAATATATAAAAATGTAGAAAAATATATTAAAATAAAAAATATAAAAAAATCTTAAATTGCAATAATATTTCACAATATTACTGTTTTACTATACTGTATTATTATTTTTATTTATTTATTTGATCAAATAAATCAAGCATTGGATAAGAGAGTTCTTTCAAAAACTTTTTTTCTTTCAAAGACCCAAACTCATGAACAGTAGTGTCTCTATTTCTACAATATAAAGTAATACGTCACAGTGTTTCTATGGCTGTAAATAGGATAAAATAATCATGATTAATCTCATGACTTCCAATCATTCTTCAGAAAGCACAATGAAACAGAAATGGACCTACTATATATTTAGTGTCTTTAAGTACTATTCACTAATTTTTAACAGCACATGCTTTTACATTGTACTTATATTTAGAAAATACATGCATGTAATTACAGCTGTAATTATTTTCTGTAATTAAACGTATAATTACATGGTTAACCCACCCTTAAACCTATAACTATACTACCACACCTGTCCCTAACCTTACCCGTATCCCACCTCAATAGCAGCGCAATTGTTTCACAATACAACATAAACACAATAAGTACATTGTATACCTAACAATTATTATTATTATTGTTTACTTAAGTACATAGTAGTTAAAGACACCTAATATAAACTGAGACCACAGAAACGACATAAAACTCTCTTAATGTTAGCTTTCTTTTCTATTTTTTTGCAGACACCTTAGTGGCCCCCAGTTTGAAAACACACCTGGTATTTGTCCTAAATTGGGATTGTAACATATGGGATGGGGATGTGACACGATACACAGCCGAACACCGTTGATCACAGGAGAAGATCAACTCCTGAAAAGTCAAATCAAAGTCAAATCAAAAGAACACAACATCACCTTTTATAATGAATAATCTATGAGCAACAGGTCTATAAAAAAAAAGCTTAAAAAGAAACATTGCAACAAGTCAAAAACAATATGCATCAGTCCAAGAACTGCAAGATGCTTGTACAGACATTGTTAACAAACATAAGTGCTTGTCTAGCCTGAGAGAACAGGGCTGCAATCTAAATCAATTCTAAAGAAGAAAATTGACCATTTTCTTAATCACACAGAAGGAATTTGAATAAAAATGGAGGATTATTAGTATATTTCTGAAGTGTTTTGGACTATTTCAATATGTGAGATTGCCTCTTCCTCTCTTCGAGGCTGATTTGTGATGGCCAGGGCATTTAAAATGAATACTTTGGGTACTCTGTTGTGTCTGTTTCTTCTGCTTTACCTATGACAACTCTTTCCTTGCCACTCATGGAGGTCACAGGAAGCAACACCGGGAGTGCTGCCGGCAGCCATAGTGATAGGCCGGGAGAAAGAAGCAGAGTCATGAAACATTCATAAGGCCTCTGTGTGGCGGGGGGAGGGCAGAGCCAAGACTGGTGAGGGGGTTTAATTTGCCCAGGGAAGAGTGCCGCCATGTCCTGCGCTCCAGCACTGCTGTAATTAAAGGGACGAGGCCTGCGGAAATTGGCTCGGACCCCGCTGTAGAGCAGCGTCAACCCCGCCTGCCCGCGCTCTCGTCGGCCTATTCCAAAATCAATTATCTCCACGAAACAGCTGTAAGGCCCTCACCGCAGCCTCTTGCCCCTGAAGTGAGGGAGACATTTGAAATTCATTACCATATAAAGCAAAAGGTCCTTTACGTATTAAACAACACTCGCCTTTTTATAAATTGTTTCCCCCCCCCCTCGAACCTGATGACAATTTGACCACTTTCAGTCTCCTGGTGTGAAAGCCAAGCAGCGAGGGTTGATTGCATCATTTATAAGAAAACAAAGAGAGGGAGGGGTGCATGTCAAGTTTAGACTGAAGGCTGTCACCCGGTTTATCAATTTCATACCACTCTCGTGCTTTACAGTACTGTAAAAGTTTACTGACCTTGCCGCGCCAGAGAGCTCAACCTTCACACTGCGTTCCTGACAGATCCTCGGATAGCAGGAGGCAGATTGGACATTCATAGTGAGGGACCTGAATCCACCGCTATCCTGCCACATCTGAGTGTGAGCTTACAACGTAAAAAAAACAAGTTGGAGAAATGACACAGAAGAGGCTACAGTATGGGGGGATGATGAAATATTAAACTGCATGGTGAGGTTCTGTCCGAAGCTAAAATAAAATAGGAAAACATCAGATTGGTGTTCATCTCTCACACTTTTATCCTCCAACCCCTTCGCCCCCCCATGCAAGACACTTCTAACAAGTATTTTAATTACCGCCTCTTACACCAGCTTCTAGGTCACCATGTTCTGCTCGGCTAATGTAAATAATTCACCAGCAACCAACTGGGTACATTTCTGGACTGAAAAGAGCTGCCTGCCACACGTGTCTATTCTCCTGGATCATACTGGCGTTGGCTCGCCGGGCCAAACACCGAGGCATGAACAGCCAGCAGTCTCAGTGAGAACATTGGCCATAGAGCGCAGTGTGAGGGAATTCATTGAGGGGTGTGCAATGTCAGGGAGTGACTCATCTTGTCTGACTATTCCAGGACAAAGAGACGATAACAGACGACTCACCGGGGAGCTGTCTTCTCCCACTATTCACAGTCCACCGCACTCTCTGTACTCTAAAGTTGGTCAGAGGGGGTAGAGAGTTCGAGTCAGTGAATCACAATACTGATGTAAACCTCTCGAAAGTGTCACGGGGAAGGGGGGAACGGACGCGGATGGGCGTTGAGTAGGTTTGTTGACGCCAAAAGGGGCCGAGTCAAGCTTGTTGGCGGTAAGTGACGTAAATATGAGGTGAGAATTCCACCATACTCCGGTGGGATACGGATAATGCTACAACAGATCACTGGTACTGGGACTCATGCACTTGTTCATGTGGAAGGCAGGAGCGAGGTGTACATGTGGTGCCCTTGAGACCAGGGTGAATGTGCCGTCAAGTATATGATGTCATGAGTGTCACTGTGTCAACGATCACACACACAACCTGCCTGAATTATTCAACTGCACTGAATGACATTAAATATAAAGGCACAAATCGAATTTGCTCTAGAAACTCATGCAGAAATACAAGACACAAAGACAATACGAGGGATAGGAATCATAAAGAATTGAATGATTCCAGTTCATGTTCAAATTTGGGTTCCCAAACTAAACTTTTAGTACTTTTAAGGCAAACAAAAAATATATTTGAAATTCCATTGATAAATTATGATATGTCTTAAATTTATTATAGAAATTATAATACATTTTAAACGATTTTCAGAAAAAGTCTGTTTACACATACTGTAAAAAGTTGCTGCCTTAAATTTGTAAGTACAATCAACTTTGATTTTTAAGTCATTTCAACTTAAATTACATTAAACTGACTTTTAAAAAGTAGTTGAATAACTTATGGAAAAAAGTTGAAATTGTTTTTTTTTTAACAACTTATTTTGATGTAAAAACATGTTGTCAACTTATTGATCATGTGTATGTTTATACACATTTTCACATACAACGAGTCAGCTGTATGTGTTTGATTCACTAAAAAACCCTGACTCATTAGAATCATTCAAACCACACTGGTTTTGCTGTATGTTTTTGATTCATTAAAAGAACCTGTTCACAAGAGTCAATCATTCGGGAATCAAGACTTACACTTGTAAATCCTGGTTTAGCATGTTTTGCGCTGTGATTTAATTTTAGTAGCAAAGTTGTGTCAATGTTGAGTATTACAAGAAACTTGGGAGTAGTTTAGCATGGTCCACTCCGGCGGAAGAACGAACGCACAAGAACAGTTAATGGAAATGAACTATCATTCTTTTTGTCTTTTTTCCAGAAATTCTAGAATTCCAGCTATACACAATACACACTGTTACTATTTGAGTTTAGTCTCTTTCAGCATGAGACCTGTTCTTAGCCAGCTAGCGTAAACATATCAGCAGTCAACGCCCTACAGCTGAGGCAAATAAGCCCCTGAATCAATTAGTCCTGAATGAGGCTCCTATAGTAATGCTAATGAAGCACTGATTGACCACAGTGTTATCTGTCCTGTTAGAGGGCTGGCCTGAAGCTCTTGCCTGCAGGTGCCCTCTTGCTGAAGGAGATAGAAGGGCACAGATTCAAGTAAAACACCCCAAGTGTATTATTGGCTACTACCGCAGTGTGACAAACTTTTCTCAAGTTATATCATTTCCTCATGCGGTCGTTCTCTGAGCATGGGAGGAAGGTTAATGAGTCAATTCATTACCATTGTTTTGTGAGTCTGCGCATATGTTTGTTGGGCTCTTTTGTCCCAGAGAATCTTGAGAGCTCTTGAGGAAAATCCTCCACAGATGGAGCAAGAACAACTTCCCAGACTTTGGTCCCATCATGCTTTGTGACAGACAGACAAAATACGTTTGTCACAGATACTTGAGACACACATCTTGTCAGCACACAAGGACCATACAAGAACACCGGAGTCAGCAAGTCCTTTAGCTAACCGCCATTCATTTACCCGAGAATCTTTTATACGGTATATGCAGCTTTGCCTTTTAACCCCCATCAACAGCACGGAAATGTGTGCTTGAATATACAGAATAAAATAAATCTTATATAGGTAGGACTATTGTTACTAAGGGTAAGTGATATCACAATGCAACAAAGGGAGACAAATGCAAAGTGAATCTTTCACATTAGAAATGATGTGCTACATCCACTTTCATTAAGCTTCAGCTATACACATAATGTGCATACAACTACAGTGAAAACTACCAAAGAGTATGTCTATCTTCATGCTAGAAAGACATGTCTTGTTGGTGACATACTTTTCATGCTCCTGTGTATCGCAGGAAGAATGCAGAAAAATCTCTCCCTCAGTATCATGATGTAGCAGCTGATAACATTGAATTACAGCAGACAGCAGTCCTTAAAAACACATAGATGATGTGCAATATTAATCAGATTGCATTAGCAAGTGATCTTTTGAGCTCCTGTAGTATCTAATGGAGTTTTTATGTTCTTCAATGACATTGATCAGGGCGAGTAGGCTGGATGGGGGAGGACAAGGTGATGAACATGCACCAGGAAGATGCCGTTTTAAAAATCTGGTTGAAACCGTAACTATAAGCCATTTCATTGTTTTTCCTCTCATCAATGGTGTATTTTTCTAGCAACATCTCTTATTTGGACATCAACAAAAGATTTCTCCAGCATGAACCCCCTCAGGGCTGCAGGTCTCACCTGGGTCTGCAGTGCAAGCAGAGCTGTATATAAATAGGCAGGTATCCTGAGAGCTTTGACACATTCACATGAAAGTTTCATTCGCAGAGAGGAGCTGAGGTGGAGGATGTTGTGGAAAGGAGAATTTTCTAGGGAGCCAAGATCAAGTTCCACGTAACACCAATATTTTATTATCTTGCTCTAAGTTTAACTTATTACAAAATAGATGTGACAAAGGACAGCATCTGTTCACATTAAACGAATGTTAAAATAAAACACTTTAAATGAAATGCAAAAATGTTTTTTTAATGCTTTTTTAAGGTTAAAATTATAGTTTACTCAAAACATGTATGCCTGACTTTAGTTTATTCCGTGTTTTTTGTCCAAACAGTATGGAAAATCATTGCTGTGAAAATCATTGCTGTCCAAAACAACACCGGACAGCAGTGACTTTGATTGAATGCAATCTAAAAAAAGAAACTTAAATAAATGCATGGTTGCAAGTTAAAAAAAATCTAATTTATTGATTTTGATGCGCTTTGTTCACAATGTTAATCATTACATAAACGTAATATTGTGTAATTTAAACATTAACTGCATTTATTGATTTAAAAAAGTTGTTGTAACTTGATATGGCCAGTGGCTTTCTAGTTCCCATGCTTTGCATATACTGGATAAGACGGACTTGTTAGTGTTTAGCCGCTGTTATGTTTGACATTTAAAAAAGTTTCTGTTATGTTCAAGTTTTTTTAGTTACCATCTTGCTGAAGAGTAGTGTGGCTGGCTTGACGGTGGCTACATGATGGTATTGCATTGACCAAGAGCAATGATTGTGCTAATGCCAGTGACCAATAATATCATGCTTGTTAGAGATGTGGAAAACTAAGTGTTAATTTGAACTGAAATAGATACAAATTAATTGGGTTCAGGACCACCACTTAATTACATTGAAAAATTAGTTTGAACAACTTTTAGTAATAAAGTTGGTTTATGATCGTTCCTCTAACTTTTTGGTTTGTTGGTTAAACATACTGTAATTTCAGTGGATGTCATAACTAAATAAACTCAAATATTTGTATTAATTTATTTTTGGTAACACTTTATTATACAGTGTCCTTGTTACATACATAATATGCTACACGTATAGTTATATAATAACAATAAACATACATAATTATTATTGTATTTGTTTATTTAAAAGGATCCCCATTAGGGACGCCAAGACGACAGCTAGTCTTCCTGGGGTCCGTTCAAACAATACATACCAAACCAACCAATTACAATCACAATTACACCCAAATATATCATATGTAAATACACATAAAAGAACAAGAAAAACAAGTTTATTTGTTTTTATCCAGTTATACAATTTACTAATCTCACAAGATGGAACATGATTAAGCTCTGAACATGTAGGGGCTGCATAATAAAGAGTAGTATCATCAGCAAACATAGTCAATGTAGCCTTACTGAGGCATATCATTTGTAAAAATTTAAAACAACAAAGGTCCAAGACAACTTCCTTGAGGAACCCCACAATCCAGGGACTTACTACAAGATAATGCACCGTTAAAATAAACTCTTTGCGACCTCTCCGACAAATAGCTCTTAAACCACTTGATTGCTGAGGAAGTAGAACCATAACGAATAAGTTTGGAAATCAAAATTTCATGGTCGATCACATCGAAGGCAGCACTAAAGTCCAGTAGTAGTGTACCCACCAGCATTGAGTTATCAATTGATGTTAACCAGCTATCCGACATTTGTGTCATTGCAGTGCAGGTGGAATGACCATGCCTATACGCATGCTGAAACATCGTAGTCAAATCATTGTTAGAAAAGTAATCTTGCACTTGCTCAAATACAATCTTTTCCAATAATTTACTTAGAATAGGCAGAATGCAAATAGGCCTACTATTTGGACCACAAATACTTGAAACTACCCCGAATTAAACCAAAATCCCTAGATGCATGTACTTACATTAATATTACTTAAATGTATAATTGCACTATAACATGCACACCTTAACATAAAGTGTAACCTTATTCTTTTCTTTTCTTTTTTGGGCCAACACATTTGTTTTTAGAGTGTGGACTAAAACAGCTGAAACATTCTTCAAAATGTCAAATATCGAGAAGATTCATCCATGTCTTTGTTACTATGCTAAACGCCCTTGTGCGCACAGTTATGCAGAAGCATATCTATCAAGAATAGTGAAGTGAGATGTCACTTCCAGCCACACAAAGGTAATTCCCGTACCTCCCAATGAGAGCAGAAGAACAAGACAATAATGATATTACCAATTAGCTGCACACGTCAAATGTCACCGTCATGTTTGGTTGCTTTGTTTGTATGGTGTTAATAATGGGAGCATCTGCTCATGGTACATTTCAACCTGGGTCTTTATCTCCTGCCAACAGCAGACTGAGAGAACCCACTCGGTCTACTCACTGCCTACATTCTATTGATTCTCCTAAAACCCCCAACAATGGTATTTGTATGCCGGTTTATTCTGTAGTAACGTAGATATGCCAGGCAGAATTAAAGTGGGCCAAACAAACGCGGCGGGCACTGGCTAATTATGCTCTGAGATTGTGTGTGCGCGTGAGAGAAACAAATGAGAGGTTCAATTTGATATAACCCGCGGCTTTTCCGTCAGGCATCTTGCTAAGTACTTTCAAGTCTTTGTGAGGAAATAATTGATTTGTGGATGTGCCTCGGGGTGTGTGTGAAAAACGTATTATGATATTTGTTGAATAATAGCAAATAATCATTTGCGGGGAGGGAGGGCTGGTTAATGGATTACTGACTAATGGAGAAAAAGTGATTGACAGTTGGGTCACATTGACAAATCGTGCCTGTCTGATTACTTATTCAGCGGAGGTGAAATAAAGATGCTATGCGCTCAGTGATGCTGAATATTTATAGTCTCAGCTGGATTGAAAACTGTGTGTGTTTACTTGAGCAAAGTGCCTTTGAGAAATAAATGTTTGGTCATATTTCCTCCAAGACTTGCATCCCACCCCCTCCCTCTCAAAACTAGCAGCAGCTCATTTCTGGAGTCATACCTACAGTAATGATGTCAGGTCTAATCTGAACAGGGAGACAGCAGAGAGGATATTGAACAGTGGAAAGGTTAATCACCACTGCCTGGTTAGCCAGGGAAGACAAGCTAATTCCTCCAAAAGGCAAATGGCACACAGCCCTATCGGAGAGCAGATAAGCAGTGTTAATACACAGGCAGAATGGGGACTCAAGGGCTGAGGCTCTGTTATCGGCCAGCCCTGAGACGGGGCGACCTGGAAACAGCCCAGCCCCTGCCCTGAGCACAAAAAAAAAAAAAAACTCAGACAGCCTCTCAAGCAGAACTATCACGAAACCCTGACCCCCCAAAACCATCCCCCAGATCAGACTCATTCACAGACCACGGCAGAATCCAACCCCCAATTTTTCCCACCCAAGCGCAGACCCCCAAAACTAGCCTATTAGGTGGCATAGCTAATTGGAAGATCAGGCGAAGGCATTAAAAGATAAGATACTCTGGCAGCTTGCCTGAAGTGTGGATCAGCACACCAATAGGAAACTATCAAGTTTTTGTGAAGACCGCTGTGTGAATGCAGCCCTGAAATTGTCTGGTTAACATTAGCAAATACATTAAGATGCGATACTGCCGAATCCAAGGCATAAAATTAGCCGCAATCTCCGATTTCCCCTCTCGCTCTCTTGAGAGCGCACAAATACGCACATAGGAAACTCATCAGCCATTGTTTCTTAATGTGGTATGAAATCCCATTTTCTGGTCTATGCAAATTGCTAACCTACCACAGGATAAGCCTGGTTTTACATTGTAGCTCTTTCATTCAGCACGTTACGGTGTCACTGTGGAGGTATAAGCCCTTCAACCCCACCATCAAGTATCTGCTGTTAGACGGATGCCTTTGCCGAAGTAAAAAGTAGGTTTATAAACGCCGTTTCATTATCAAGCACACTTTGAACAAAATGGAACTTGCTGGAGGATATCTCCATTATTAAAAAGGCTTTATTTCCAGTGGAAAGTGAGAGATGAAGAAGGTCAAATAGATGGCAGTGGGAGAGTTATTGTTAAACAATAAGGAGGTTGAGGATTTTGTGAATAATGGATTAATATACAATGAGCGGCTAATTAGCATTATCTAGAAAATCTCAGTGAATGCTCTAAAGGCCAGATCCGACAGATTTATCCACAGGAAGAAACCTTAACAGCTGCTACTAAGAATATTCTTGCAGATATACATAGCGACCGTGTCTGTTAAGCTTAAAAAAGGACAAATAATAATAATACAAAAAGTTATTATTTATATTTTGAATCAGATCTTTTCTATAGATCATTTGGTCCAATTCACGAAACCGTTCTGACTGATTCTTTCATAAATTCACATTTATTTGTATAGCGCTTTTCACAATACACATCGTTTCATAGCTTTACAGAAAATGCACGAGTCCACATTACAATTTAGAGTAATCTGTGATCAGAGGTAACTGTCTAAGTTATGTATTTCAGAAATGTACATTAGATGTATGTCTAGATTAAATGTACTAATGTAGAGTTAGCTACAAATGTATTAATTTTAACAATGTAATAATTTAAGGCAGAAACAAATGAGCGCATTTAAATAATGAATGCTTATTTTTAAACAAACGATTATGACAGAAATCAAATTATAGAACTCAAAGACTTAATTGAGCCTGGAATAATGACTTAAATGTTATTCTGTTCCTCACACAAAGCTATCATTTGACTTCAGAAAACTCAGAATAGAGTGCATGAGTCATATAAACTTTTTATTGTGCTTAATCCTTTTTTAAAATATATTTGGACAGTAATTAAAAATAATATTAATTAGAAAATGTTAGTTATATTTAAGTAAGTAAATTATAAAATCAATATATTTATGGGCTTTTTGTATATGTAAAAAATATTCACTACATTTAAATTCTTGAAATTAGTGAGATTTTTTTTTAAGAAAATGAATATTCTTATTTCAAGAATGCATTAAACTGATCAAAAGTTGACAGTAAAGACATTTATAACGGTACAAAATATTTATATTTTAAATACATCTTTCGAAATTTCTTTTAATCAAAGAATCTTGAAAATGTTTTATCACGGTTCCTCAAAAAACACAATTTGCACAATTGCACAATTAATCGGCACAATTGTTTTCAACATTAATAATAAGAAATGCTTGTGGAGCAAAACAGCATATGATTTCTGAAGGAATTATTAAGTCATTATTAAGACTGGAATAATGATGCTGAAAATTCAGCTTTGCCATCACATAAATACATTACATTTTAAAACACATTAAAATAAAAAAACTGTTATTTTAGATTGTAATACATCCCCATTAATATCTATGAAATTGCATAATCTTTTTTTTTAAATGATCTATACCTTTACTAAGGGCTTACCCTTAGTAAATTGAGTTTTGATTCACGTTAAGAGTCAGAAGCACTACCATAAACATTCGTGCCCGGATCTGTGTTGACATGACAGTGCCCTCCTAAACAGCTTCAATCTGTTCTCTCCTTAATTGGGGGAAGTAACTCCGGTATGTCATCGGCAGAGCTGTGCCGGGGTGAGGGAGGGGAGGCGTGGGACGTTTCGCACAATCGCAGGGTCAATGAAGTTGTACTTCTCCCCTCTGAGCACCGCTAATTTGCTGGAGGAAGTGCTGACAGGACCTTTCTGTGCCGTGTTTTCCTTTCACAGCTCCACCTCTCTTTTTCTAGCAGACCTCCCGTTACAGATCTGGAGTGGTGGGAATCCAAAGGGGCCAGAGCGTAGAGAGAGAAGGCCATTGGTAATGATCCACTTCACATGGGCGTTTATGAGCCAGGGGAAAAAAGGGAAAGAGAGAGAGAGCTGGAGAGAAAGGGAGAGAGCTGATTTTGGGACCCTGAGAAAGACTTGCTCGACAAAGCCTGCTGGTAGAGAGCCGCATTTAAGGGCATTCTCCTGCAGCGCGCCGGCCCCTCGCTGCAATGGGCCACTTAACACAAGAGCACCTCTCTCACCTGCCAGGCAAACACTGCAGCCTTACTGTTTACTACCACCAACCCTCAAGCCCACTCTGGACTCATCTGCCCCAATTTAGCCAGACTGAGGTGCTGCTAAATATTTGGCTCGCTCAAACAAAAGGGTGACAAATACAAGGGGCACAAAGGAGGTATGAAGTAGGCATGAGTAATCCGCAAACGGCACGGCCGCGTGCGTGAACGTCGTATTGCATCATGACGTTTTCAACGTGAATTAAAAACAAGAAATACCAAGTCGGAAGTAAAATAAGCAATGGAAAGAAAATGTGTGAATGTGTTCAAGGAAAAAGAAGACTAGATGACAACAGGTCCATGTGTGGTCAGAGGAAGCAACTAATACAAAGCAAACCACACAGCTCACAAGAAAGACAACAGCGCTCTGATACACCCAGAATACAAACAAAGACAAAAAGAAGCCATCTCTTTAAGATATTAAGAAATGCCTACTCCACCCTTCAGCCTCGTCTCCAACCCAGCTCTTTTTACCATTTGGACAATGACTTCCTGCTTCCAAATTAACCACCATTCTGACCCAAGAGGCCCCTGTCTCTATTGAGTGGCCCTCTAAGCCCCCGAAAAGTTACCCCAATTTCCGCTTTGCTTTTGTGCTGTGTTTGGTCAGACTGAAAAGCTCAGTTAGGGCATTGTTGCAGTGCGGGACAGAAGGAGAGAGGGACATTGTATAACATGATCTCCTTTAAGGTGGTTCTGATTGTTGGGAGCAGCATGGGTCTGAACCCAGAGGACAGAGCCCAGGATATGACCCATAACTTTCCAGGAGAGAGGGATGCACGATAATGAGTACTTTATTTTTTTTACACAGGAAGTGGTTAAAACGCACATCTCTGGCTCTCCGTTCGCCCCTTCCAGTCCCTGTTTAAGGAATCTGAAATCAAGTGCCTTTGTGTAAATCATAACACAATCAGTGACAATTCAATTGTGGAAGGTGTCACGCATACAATAATAAAGTTGGACTGATTGACTGATGGGGAATTTTACAGTTCATTATCCAATCAGACGCCAGCGTCGTGATGGGTGCTTGTCACTCGGGGAACTCTCCTGGCGGGGGCAGATGTCACTCTGATGCTGTTAAGATGACAAGCGCCAGAGGACAGTGCGGAGAGACTGACATTTTCTCTTCCCTCCCTCCGATGAATGGAGCGACGAAAGAAAGGGGAAAAGCGAGCGGAACAAGAGGACGCTGCTGCGTGACAAGCTCCATTCTGGCATTTGAATTAAACCTCAGACGGAGGAAAATAAGACAAAGAAAATAACACGGTCTGACAGCATTATCATCGTGTTTATACTCCTCTAGTTAGATATACGCGGAGTGGTGGCAGAATGGAAGCGTTACAGGTTTACATTATTCCCCCTATTGAAACACTCTTATCTCTGTTCTGTTACGAGAATACGAGAGCGAAATGAACTTGGCAGAATAAGTAGAAGTGGCATGCAGGTGAAAAACAAGTAGGAGAATGCAACGGGAATGAGCACGTGGAAAACAAACAAACAGGTAAAACGAGAAAAGCAGGAAAAGAGGGAAAGCACAGAGCGATCTCTATCTACTCAGACTGAGGGCCCCATTAACTTGACCACATGCCCTTTGCACACAAAGGCTGCAGCCCTCAACTCCTCCCATCCAATTATGTGTGATTAGGCTGAGTGTGCTGTGTCAAGATGGAGGGTAACAATAAAGACATGTCACCCTCTCTTTCGGGTCCCTATACTGTTCTATTCACGTACTCCAGCTCAAAATGCACATGTCCGTGCAACTGTGGTCACAACATGGACGTTACATCAACCGCCACACCTTCCAGGGCGCAACGGTCACCTCCGTCACGCTTTTTTGCGGTTACCATGGGTGCGCTGTTTAACGGAGAGGGCCCTTGTGTTGATTCATTGGTGACTCAAACTGCAGAGCTGAATGATGTTTTCAGAGGCGGCGAAGGAGGGGAGTGCGCTCAATTAGCAGCCTCGTTAGAGGTAGTGATTAGCGAGGTCTCGGCTCTGAGAGAGGCCCCCCTGGGGCACGAGCGGGGCCACTGCCACTTCAGCGCCGTCGCCGCAGGAACCCCCAGCGCGTCCCACAAACCCCACATGATAACAGACAACTTTTGTTGTGCAACTGTTTCTGGTAATTATCAAGGCAAGGGCTGAAATGATACGCTAGCATTAGCGATGGAGAAAACACAGCCATCGTAGGTTACTAGAGGGAAGAACGATTAGCAACCCAGGAAATTAGAGCCTAGAAAATCACAGATGAAAATATACATTCATCGGTGGGAGGGGAAAAAAAAAACACCCAACGAGTTTAAAAGAGTTTTGCGACGACGAGAAAATGTGTGTGATTCTGAACTGCCGTATAACTATGCTGAGGAAAAACGGGAGAGGGGGGCTGAAGGGGGGGGCGATATTAAAATTCATGACTCTCGCCAGCATTTGTATAAGAAAAAGATTAAGAGGGGCCCGGGTGGAGAAAGAAGCGGCATTATCAGCTTCTCTCCTGCACTGAGCAGCCCGTCTCTCTGTGCTGAGACTCGGGGGTTAAGAGGATAACTGCCCTTCTGCTGGACACCACAGCTGCCTCTGCACTCATATCCTGCTCCAGACACATCACATCATTCCCTGAGGATATAGAGTATTCACTCAAGAATATGCATTCACACAAAACTGACAAACAAACAAACAACAACAACACTACTACTAACAATTAAAATAGGGTCATGAATGTGGCCTGATGGGCAGTGCACATAGTCTGAAAACAACAACAAAACAAAAAATGAAACAAAATGGAACAAAAACAAAATGGAACAAAACAAAATGGAACAAAACAAAAATAAAAGAAACAAAACACAACAAGACAAAAAATGGAACTAAACAACACAAAACTAAAGAAAACTAAACAAAACAGTTATTATTTCTAATACAGGTGAACTAAAAATGGTACCTATGAATGAATTTGATTATTTATATCAAATTTACATAAGAATTTGCTTTAAAGGGAAGCTGGTCAGCTCCAGAATGCATTAGTTTTTATTTTTTTAATGGGTTTGTTTGATATTACCTTTAATAAAACATTACAAAGTCAGAGGTCAGTCAATGTTGTATATACTAATTACAATTTATGTAGAAAGATGTTTTTTCCCATAGTGAACAGTTGGGGGGGGGGGGGGGGGGGTTAAGTAGTGTTAATATGTGAGAATAAAAAAATAAAAAAAAACAGTTCAAGCAGAGTGAGCGGTCTTAAGGTCTGGTATTAGCGACCTCTGCAAAATGGAGCTGTTAGGCAATTCTCCGGAGACTGGTGAGAGGTGCTGCTCCATTATGTGTGCATGTATTCCCAAGGCAAACAAAATCAGCTCCCATCTTAACAGGCTCAGTATTGCCGCCTGCTCTGTCTGACAGCAGATAAGAGGAACGATTCAATCAGGGGCTAATCCTCACCTGCCCGTCCCAGACCGCATGGGTTCATCTGCATACTTCACCCTCAGCATCCTGGCCATGAGAGTCAAGTTTCCACTGTTTGTACATGAATGGGTGGAATGAGTGAATAAATGAACTAGGTGTGAGAAGAGTGAGAGGAAAAAAAAGAAAGAATGAAACAAACAAACAAACAAATAAATAAATAAAACAAACACACAAAAACAAAACTAAAACAAATACATACATTAAAACAAACAAACAAAAAATTAAGAACAAACTCAAATAAACATGAAGCAAAACAACAACAACCTAACAACAAACATGCAAGCAAGCAAAAAACAAATAAAAACAAACAAACTGAAAGAAACAAACAAACGAAAACAGAGGGGGAAAAGAACAGAAACAAACAAAACAAAGGTGTGACAATATGACTACTAGCTGACCGTGGTATAACCTCACCGCTGCTCCTCAAATCTGGAAGGAGGTGCAGGTAACCTTACCAGGTACTTAATCCCAGGCTCTAATTGGAGTGAAACTCTACCGGTCTCCCTGATCCTGGGCTCAAATTGGAGGGTAACTCCACCTGACTTATTAATCCTGCATTCTAATTGGCTGGTAACCCTAGCTGGTGAACTAATGTGAATTTCTAAGTGCCACACATTGTGCCATGTGTCTCAAAAATATCTATCAGTGCACTGACTGATGGTATTCTATGTCACTCTATTCAAAGGTGCTGGTTTTCCCCACACTCTCTCACACCTTTACAAGTTCATACCTGCACTATAAACTCTCTTCGTCCTGTTATGCCACTGATTTTAAAATAGGAATTGAGCGAGTAGATAGGTTTGTAAATGTGTTTTTAACAATTGACAACAAATGAACTGGTTCAAAATGCATCGTCTCTATATAAAACGTGACTATCTTCTGGATCGATTCTTTTTATTCTCATTAGGCCAGTGATTCATTTTGCTGCATGAGCACATCAAACATTTTTTTTTTTTTTTTTACAAATGAGTAATTCTGCTTCAATGCATAAAGTGTCCATCTAATTTCTTTTCACTTTAACAAAAGAGAATTTAAACAGTTCAGCTTTTTTATCTACAGCATATGTGCTGCTGAGCGATTTGAGGCAAGAGTTCATAGATGAAAGTGTGATATTCAAGTGTTGGAGTGCTGTTGTTTCTCAGCAGAGATACTGACAGATAGAGACTGACGGTTTTAAATCAAAAACATGGCACGATAACAGAGCAAAGAATCCCCCCAGGCCGGTCAACCCCACTTACAACAAACATAACGGAATAATAATAATGTAATATATTATTATCATAATCATCAGCCCACCATTTTTTCCTAAATACTCTCAAACACATTACCTTTTTGAGAATATATATATTAAAAAATGCCTGATAATTATCATATAAAAACAAAAGTGATTTTATGGTAAGGGTCTGTTTTTAATATGGAATAAAAATCCTATTGTTTCTTATTAGTCAAATGTGATAAAACAGATTTTTGATGTTTTTCTTCTTGTACGCTCTATTAGATTAAAGAGTCAATCCTGCACTGATATGCTGATTTTCTGTCTTTAAGAGGATTGGGCAAATGTCTAACATTTCAGGTTATTAAATAATTATTTTGTTATAAAAACGACTGTAAATTCTCTATGATATTTCACTGATGTTATTATGGTTGTTTTTAATTAGAGGGGAGCTTAAGGTTGATAAACAAATATCCCAAAAACAAAAACAGCTGTCCGGTGTGCCACACACAGCTGTTTCCTTACCAAAGAGATTAGCGTCTTCACCAGACACACACACACAATCATTCGATACATCATAAACTGTACCATAAACCCCAGCAATCAAAAAAACTATTATTTTATGCCAGCCAAATTCATACGACACGATAACAGATTGCTCCTCCAAATTTCCATGTGAACGTACGGCCAAAAAACACAACGGATGTAATCACTGGCAGTGGGAGAGAGAAAAAAAAGTATGCACATACAGATTCAATTTGCGATCTTGCTTTTCAAGTGCAAAAATGAGAATTGAGTGAGGTAAATATGAGCACTGTCTCTCTCTCTTCCTCTTTTCCCGCCTGCGTGTGCGTGTGCCTCTAAAAAAGGGTTACAAATGAGAGTCAGCCCCCAGAGAGTATTCAATTTGCTCCTTATTTTCTCAGACAAATGTGTCTCTTTATCAAAGTGAATAGTCCAACCCAGGAAAGATAAACAACAATCTCATTCAGCGCTTAATGTTTTCCCCTTGCACTGCACCCAACTCAGCCCTCTCTTATCTCACTGCCTGGGTGCCAAGGGTCTCGGCGTAGATTAGCCAAAGGCATCAGACAGATAAGGACTATAAATCCAAATTGCATATGAAAAATATTAAAGCATTATGATGTATTAATCTAGTCATTGCATTATTTATCTTAATCGTTGAGTGGCAGTGTGCAAGCTACTCGGCACAATGAGAGAGGACACCTCATCTTGTGATGGGTTTGAGAGGAATTACATCACCCGTATCAAGAGCGCCCGTGCTATTAGCGGCCCGCTTTCATTCCGAGCCGCAGCTGCCACGGTCTTTTAGCATTTCTAAACTACTGTACATTGCATGTAAGGGATGACAAGTTGAAGAACACATCATTAAATGCATCTGTCCGTCTGAACCCCCTCCTGACCTCCACGGTTTGGCACCGAGCGATCGCACCCCTCGTCTCAGCAGGGTAGGGGAGGAACTGTCAGGTCATCTCTGATGTCTGCCACGCTGGCCGCACATCTCCCCATAATCTGCCTTAATCTCTCGCCTGCTCACCTAATCAGAGCAATGAAACCTGAGTGATCAGCCGGAACAATGGGAGAGAAGAGCATTTGCTAAATTACTCAGCTAAAATCATATGGTGCCGCACACTTATTCCAGTCAGTTATGTTACCAGTTGATGTTATAACCGATTAGGTGTTTATGGGTATGTGTGCTCTTGTGGAACTAATGGGGTTGACAGGATTTTTTTTTTTTTTTTTTTATCATTCACTTACACTGAATAGATTATTATCATGTGGTCTGCATTTCTGGTGCATCATGAGCTCTGCTTGTTTGAATATTAACCATGACTAGTGTATTGTTTTTTATTGTATTATTCCTTTCTCAAGCATAACGATTGCCATAAACTATATGAATCTGATGTGTAATTTCCTTTACAACGCCATTAAAGGAATTTTCTCGATTCAGCTCAAATCAAAAGCATAGCATAAGGTTGAAAAAATATTTTGGACTTGTTTATTGTTTTCTTTCAAATAAATCAAGGTTACAGTGAGCTACTTACAAAGGAAGTGAACGTGAAGCTTATTTTACAAAAGCACTTACATTAATTTTATTATTATTTGTTATTATAATATTTTACGGCTTAACTGAATTTTTTTTAAGGTCATTTGATAGTTATAGGCATTGTGTTACCATGGCACTGAAGTTGTAAAATTAAATCTAACTTTACACAGAAACGGATAGTAGGAGTTTTCTCCACCCAAACAAAATCACATTAACACACATACGGTTTATGTCTTATGGATTTACTTCTTTTTTTTTTTTTACTATCGTTTATGGATTGGCCTCATTCACTTCCATTATAAGTGCTTGTAACCCTTTATTTGTGTATTTAGCGCTGATGATAGAGCTTAGCTTCTATTGAACCCCGAATATTTTCTTTAAGGAATTTCCTCCAAAAAAAAAAAACTGCTTGCATAACTACAGGCAGCTCATATGTCTAAAACTTCCAAGTTTTCCATTTTCACATGAACTTGGAGCACAAAAGCCGGTTTTCACAGGAAACTCAAGACTGAGTGGAGTGTAATGTCCTTTGCATTAAAGAAATAATAAATTACTCATACGCCAGATCATAGAAACCCTTGAACAGATAAAAGGTATAATAGTATGTGTGTATGTGTGTGTGTTTGAAAAAAACTATTTATTTTCTCCTACTCACTATCAGTGCTTCATTCTCTTTCATTTGCGGCTCTGTGTGTTTTCCTCAATGGCTTATTCCCTGACTATTGATGCATGAAGATGTTTAAAACAATGAAATAATGCTGTCATATCAGACCAGAGGGGAAATGACATGAAGCAATATTCTTTGTTACATGGACCATCTGATAAGTGTCATTCTTGGGCGTTACAAGGGGGGGCAGAAATGCCCCTGGGCTCAGACGGGGTGGCAAGAGTGCGCCTTAGTGGCCTTTGGCCAGCATCACCACATGTGCCACATAATCAGAGCGTCACAGCATCAAAACCGACAGTAAGGCCTTTTACACGCACAAACATTCAAAGGCCGCCTGTCAATCATTCTGCTTCTTATTCCAGCCTGCTCTCAATCTATACCTCGCTTCCTCGAAACCATCACGGTTCCTCACTGAGTAAAGGGAATTTGAACACCAACCCTGAGCTCTCGGAGAGGAAGCTGTGATCACACTGCCGGGCTCTGATTAATAATCACTCGTTATTCACACTCACTACACTAAAATTACGCCTGGGGGAAACACTATTTCTGCCCACGGCGGGGTGCCCGGACCAGCCCCCCTTCAGCCAATCACGCTGCAAACTTACGGCCCCCTCAAACGCCATGCTCCGACGGTGCTCCTAATCTGCAAAGACAACAATGGAGACTAATTACACGTTTACGTCTTCAATCTCTCCTCTGAGTGTAAATACATGACAAGGAGGGAGTGGAGGAAGAGGAGGAGCGCCGTCGAACAGTTCAAAGTCAAAAGCTCTCTGAAGGACACAATGAAACACTTAAACGCAGATCCTCAAGTCCAACGTATTTTTTTCCTCGCCCTCAGTATCTGGCTCACTCAAATTCAGCTCGGTGCAGCAGGACATATTCAGATGCTCCGATAGGATTGTTCATCTGGCTTGAACTGTATCTGTGTCGGTGAGGAAAAACGGTCACAAAATCCTGACAATCTGGCAGCGCTTTTCTGTCCTTATGTTCTTTTTTTCTTACATTCTAATCATTAAGTCACATCAGTCAATAGCTTTATTATCTGCTTGCCTGCGAGCCTCTATCTTGCTATCGCCCTGTAGAGTAATTGCATTGTGACAGGGGATGATGGGGACTGAAGAGCCTTTCATTTGCAGGTTAGCGTTTATCAGGCAGAGCCATCGCACGGGGCTGTCACTCTGCCATCGGCTCGCTCGGCCTGCCTGATGTCCTTCATGTAACTTTGCACGACAGCAATTTTTTCATTTTGGCCTCTTTATCCTGGTGTTTATAGAGGTGTGTGTTTGGGCAGGGGACAGAATTCAGGAAGGATCCTGGATTAATATCATCAATTTCTGAAATTTTTGCAGACCTGTGCTAATTTTTCACTCTACATAGCAAAATACCATGTTTCCATGTCATTAAAAAGGCATACAATTTTTAATTAAAAGACATAAAAGATCAAATTTGTGACAAATGTATCATATGTTGCAAATCAACAGGTAGTCTGAGACCACTAGAGCATTTTTCCAATTCCATACAACATTTTTCATTACAAATAACATTATCAGCACATCAATTTCAATAAAAAGTTGAATACACTCCTTAGAGTGTAAAAAAGTTCTATAGATTATTAAAATGGTTTTCACACTAAGAAAAATAAATAAAAAATAAAGAACTGTTCACTGAAAGTTATTGAAAATGGTTATTCTATGGCATCACTGTGAAAAACAACAACATTTGGAACCTTTATTTTTAAGAGAACAGAAACAAATACATGCTTTTTTTTTATATATATATATAATGTGCATGTACTCCATAAGTTTATGTCAAAGCTGATGGTCATGTTCTCCAGGATGATATGCGAATGATGCAAAGAGCATCTTGCTCTTCATTAGAAGGAAATCAATAGTTTAGTCTAAAACTAGTGCAGAATTTTAAACAATTCTTCTTCATTTTACATCATAATTAGATAAAAAATTAAAACTTACACTTACAAAGTGAATTTTCTGTGCTTTCAGAGTTTTGTACCCCACTGCACTGCAACCTTCTTGCCTTTATAAAGCAAAATGAAAACAACAGTCACTCACCTGGAATGGACTGAATGATTTTATGTGTACTGACACTGAACACTGAAAGATTAAAAAGTAAATGTGCCAATCAATAGCTCTGGCGCAATCGGTGTCACAATTCCAGACAGCCCTTCTCAGCAAACCGTTGATATGAGTGCCCCTGAATAGAAATCATTGATTTATGGTCTTCTATCAATGTGTCCCTCTTCCCCTACAAATCCTCTATGCATTCCACTCTCTCCTTTGTATTCGTGCCCTTTTACGGTGCCCAGGTTCAAAAGAATTAACCTTGATTGGGATAATTGAGCCCAGGCCAAAGTGGATTGATTGTGTTTTATGAACCTGCTCTCTTCCTCTCAGTCTCTAGTCCCCCCACCTCCTTCCCTTCTCCTTCAGTGACAATTTACCTCGTCCCTTTCTAGCTGTCATCATCGCAGCCGAGATTTCATCTTTGTCCTTTTCTGTTCTTTTACTATACGATTTGAACAATTCAATGCCAAAGCAGCCACTGTATGACATTGTGAGATTGCCTGTAGCGCAGGCCTTTGGGTTTTACAAGACATTCAGGACAAAAGCTGAGTGGCAGCTATCTATTCGTCCTCACTCGCTGTGAAGGAATAGCCACATTTTATAAAAGCACAACATCACAACAGGAGAACTTTTCACCACGGTTCATCTGCACAAATTGAATTATAAGAGCAACAATGCTGGCCTGACCTTCAGCTGGTAGTGTAAGGATGGGAATAGTAAAGAAATCAATGATTCGGGTTATTTAACGGCTCCATCAATGCTTCTTTTAGCACTTTGTAAATAAAAAAAAATAAATTAAAAAAATGCAATTCCATTGACAAATGATGAAAGGAAGGAAAAAACGTGCACATAATTATTGCAAAAGATGCGTTTACACAGCCTTAATTACTTTCTTTTGTCTTTAAGGTAAATGCAATCCTGGCCTTGGCTTTATATTAAACAAGGCTAAACAAATAAAACAGTGGAAATAATTCCTTAGCTAATATCTATAAAATACCGCTGCAAAAAGCATAATGTTAACTAAACGCTGTCGTATCAAAAACCATAAGCCTAATACTGTCAGTTACTGATTTAAAGGTCCTGTTCTTCGTGATCCCATTTTTCTAACTTTAGCTAGTGTGTAATGTTGCTGCTAGAGCATAAATAATACCTGTAAAATTATAAAGCTCAAAGTTCAATGCCAAGCGAGATATTTTATTTAACAGAAGTCCCCTTTCAAAGCCTACAGCGAACGGCCGGTTTGGACTACATCCCTCAACTTCCTGCTTTAAAGCAGCACCAGGTAACTTTTCAACCTTAATAATATATTTCCAAGTCTCTTGTGATGGTACATCGACTTACAATAGGTTGAATGAAACGTCTGCCATAGCCTGACGGGGTCTGTAGCGTTTTTAATCGTACTTTTAAACTTCGGGTTTCGGGTAGTAACCGGCGAACAAAGAGAACTACAAAATTCGACTGCTTTACGGCATATACGTCACTTCCACCACCACCCCCACTTCCTTAAAATCGGACGTGCGAGCCAAACTTGCGTTTGTTTGCCAAATGTTATAGTCATGGCCGAAGCAGACAGAAAAGCAAGAAAGCAAAGGTTTTGTCGGAGGAAAGCAAAAAGAGGAAACGAGAAAGTGATCGTATTAAAGGCAGAACGAGGATCAACATTGGGCCAGCGTTTCCTCGCTGGCGTGAGCTGAATGAGGAGGAGGGGTGCCCGATGCCACCCGTCCCGGTTTTCCAGGGATTATTCTCTTTTTTGAGCGACAGTCCCAGAAAATTCATATTCTTTCCCGGGACACGAATTGTCCCGTTTTTTTGTGAAAATGTACTTCTAAAGTAGAATTTCCTGGTTTCAAATTAAACCGTTTCCGTCTACTGTTACTGTGTTTTCTTCATAGTTGTGTACAGTACATCCAATCCTGTGTCCGTAAACGGGTAAAACCATGGTAAAAACGGGTAAAACAGTGGATTGGCCAATGCCAGGCGTTTACTTTTATTTGATTGGAAGCTCAACTTATCGCCTAGTAACTACCTGTGCTGTCGGTCGGTCGGTAGGTCACGCGCGCGCATCAACACACATCCAAGATGATACAGTGTGAGTTTAGTTGCTAGCTAGCTTTTTAAAAACTGTCTATTTACATCTATTGTGTGAAATGGGGAGAGAGACGGACGAGGAGGATAACCACTGTCTATGAGGATAACACAGCAAAGTTGGATGAGCCACCAGTGTTAAAGAAAATACTATTTACAACCTACAACTCAGACTCAGACCACAAAAAAAAAAAAATCTGTGTCCCGGTTTTTCACAAATCAAAGGTGGCAACCCTATGCTCGACCGATGCGGACTTTCAAATATCAAATGAAAGCCTATGTCTAAAGGGCGTGTACAAGTTTGGTAGGGGCTACAATCTTGCAAGTAAATATATAAGATGTACAAAATAATATTTTAGGATACCTAACATGTCTGTGATATTTGTTTATTTGTCTTGCCTCAGGCTATAATGCAAATCGATTTGTAAAATTTGCAGATTCATCTATGGTAGCTTGATATTATAATATTGACGATATATGGTTATTATATCTACCACTCAAACATTGCATTGAAGTATCATATAGATTCAGTAAAACGGTAACCAATAGACTAGGCTACTATAATGACGCTGGCTTGTAAACGTGAGCATCGCGATCATTTGTCGTTTGGAAAAAAATAAAACCCATGAAATTATATTCACATGACTTGCTGAAATATATGCCACTGTACCTGGGATGAAGACATTTCACACGCGACGCAGGCAAAACACCTGCATGTGAACTCCTCCTACAGTGTTCTGGGCTATCATGGTTGTCAACAAATGCACGTGCATGTATGACAGAGTTTACGACAGTAGTAGAGGACAATACTGTTTCCCAACTGTAGGGGGACCCCAAGAGCAAAAAAAAGAAAAGTAACCTAGTGTTACTTTAATGACGTCACTAGAACAGTTTTTTGACTAACCTCCGCCCACAGGAATACACAAAAAAAAGGGCGCGTGGTCTTGTTGCGCTCCTACAGAGAAGAGGAAGAGTTGCGTTTGTAGAGTGTGTTTGTCGTCATGTCGTCGAGACGCTGTTTCATCCCGGAGTCAAATCACCTTTGTTTGGCCATGTTTACAATAACACTGAGCGCATGCATCTCCACATTATGGTAAGAGGCGTGACCTTTCCGGGCAACGTGCGCTAAGCTGCTGTCGAATCACAACACAGGAACCGCTGGCACAATCAGAACTCGTTACGTATTTCTGAAGGAGGGACTTCATAGAACAAGGAAGTCATCAGCCCGTTTTTAGGACAGTGAAAACAACGGTATAAGTAAATTTTGTGAAAAATACTGAGGTTTTTTTACACGCGAAACATGAACACATGTTATATTGCACACTGTAAACACAATCAAAGCTTCAAAAACACAGGGAAAACGGGACCTTTAAGTCTCAAAGTAAGTTGTAAACTATATGATTCACAAAAGCTTGTCAGTATGATTTATTCTTTGGGGAATCACTAAAAAGAAACAATAAGAGTAATTCTTTCAGGAATCAGACTAGTAGCATTGTGTTTTGGATTCACACAAAAAAAACAGGCTCGTAATTTGTTCAGGAGTCAGACTAAACTAGTTGCACAGTACGGGTTTGATTCACTAAAATAACCAATTCATAATAGTCATTTATTTTGGGAATCAAACTTCATTGGTTGTCTTAATGGGTTTGATTCACAAAACTATTATGAATTATAGGTAACACTTTAGTCTAGGGTCCAATTCCCACTAATAAAGCTACTATATGTAATTTCTTTCGCCGCTAGGGGTCGCTAACCTCTTACAATAACAAAGGTGTAGGTTTATGACGCAGTGACAAGCTGAATGATGGGACTTGCTGTCAAGCTGATGGATCTAATAATGTTACTGGATTAGTGAAAACATTCATGTTTTTTATTTATCACGATTGCTAATAATAGACAGATATCACACGCGAGTCCCGCAGATATAAAGGAGAAAGGATATAAAATTCCACTGAACTACCTGCAAGTGCTGAATTAACTACTCACACAGGTCAGTTTAATTGACGAATTAAACGTGTGAGTTAAGTTAACGCAGCATTTGAGTGTGTTGAAAGTTATAATGTTGTTAGTTCGTTTGCTACTAGCAGGTTACTAGTAAGCTAGATCAACATTAGAATAACATACAGATCACATTCTAACATTTCATCATGTTGAGCTATATAACAGTGATTTGTTTTATGTAAGTTACATTTGATTTGCTCACCTGTCTAATAAAGAATGTTCAAGAGCGGTGTCGCTGTCAAGTCGTGACTCGTGAAGCTCTGTGAAGTCCAAGTGTGTCACGGACCATAGACAGTAAGAGTCACGGACGTGGAGCTCTCGGCATCTCGAAAACGCCACGCCGATATTGAGCCTCATTGTAGTTCTCCTTTTTGGTCCCAAGTCTGCTTGCCATGGTCTATAATGTTTGAACGAAATAAGAACGGCGTGCCGCTAAACGTTACGCACAACGCAGTTGTCCACGTCTGTCGCCATGGTTACGTCATGGCTATGGCAGTACGAGCGGAAACCGAGGATAGCGCGGATATTGCGTCATTGACAGGCAAAACACATTTCCGGGACGGACGGGCCATTATTTAAAATTGGAATTTCTCTGAAATAAAAATTATTTGGAGACTTTTGGGATATTGTAAGTACACAACTGCAGGAAATAAATCACACTGTGCAAGTGATTTTGTGTCAAGTAATATTTTATTACAAAATTCTTAAATTGTAGGCTACCTTTAACTTGCTTATTAGCTTGAATGTTATTAGGATATTAGCTGTTTATATATAAAGCGCATATGAATTCCTTATTCTGCATGACCTTATTCTACATTCCTAATCCGATTCCTACCTAAATGTAACTAACTATCAATAAGCAGTAGTTAGGAGTTTATTGAGGCATAAGCCGTAGTTCATAGTTCGTTTATAGTGAGAATTGAACCCTATCAGTGTGACCAAATTATTCACTAAAATGAACAGATTCAAGTGCCATTTCTTTGGGAGTCTGACATCTTGTGAGTTATCAGATTAAGAGTATAGTTGCGGTATTTGCAATTTGCAGCATTGTTGAATAAGTAATGTGCCATTCATTCATTTCATGTGCTTTATAATATTTTTTTATACTGGAATCGATTCTGAATTAGAACCCATTCTCGATTCCCTATCTTAATCAATGCCTATGCAGTCCAACAGAGAAAGCAACATTCTCATAGCTTTCTCAACTTTCATACAGTTCGAGTCATGAGGGACAAAATAAGAGTTTCCTCATGACGACACATGGCAGACTGTGTGAGTGTGTGTATATCCATAAGTGGCTGGGCCACACTGAAAAGGAAAGGAAGCAGGCAGTCAATATCATAAGCGGCTTACAAGCAAGCGTCCACTGCCTCTCACAACAGATAGAGAGAGTCTTGTATAGCAGCCCTCTCTGTCAGCTCAAGATTAGTGGCAGCGAGAGGGATTTCATCACCTTTATTCAGAGCGGAAAAAGGAAGGGAAGATTGCTACTCTGGAAATGTGCATGCACAAACTACTGTAACCACCCCCCACTCTCCCCTTTTCTGAAAAAATTGCTCTATCCGTTCTCCACAGAGGCCCGTGATTGCTCCACACTTCACTGGACTTGAGGGGCAAAGCTGGAAGGACAATAAGCCACAGCAGATACATTAAAGGCCCTCTAACACT
Organism: Phoxinus phoxinus; assembly: GCF_949152265.1. Taxonomy (NCBI): domain Eukaryota; kingdom Metazoa; phylum Chordata; class Actinopteri; order Cypriniformes; family Leuciscidae; genus Phoxinus; species Phoxinus phoxinus. The sequence goes on from NC_136896.1 coordinate 13,315,163, forward strand.
GTCCAGGTTACTGACGGATGAGTTTCTGATAGCGGAGAGAGGGAACAGGTGAGGAGCTCCGCTCTGAATGTGTGCGATTACAGAACCTCATGAACCCGCACAGCCTCACACAAAGCTCAGAGAGGTCTGTAGCGTCCCTGATTATGGACGAGCAATATACAGTATCTCCAGCACGCCGTATTCAAATGAGGAGGTTTAATAGAGCAAAAAGAAAAAAAAAAGTGGGTGGGAAGCGGTTAAGAAATAAATAAGTGATGCAGGTGTTGGGAATGTAAATGCATAGAGGAAAAAAGTAAGCTGAGCTTCAGCCAGTCTGCTTGGCAAAGCACATCCTTACATAGAGGTAGGCTAAAATCATTTCAGCTTCAATAAACTAACCAGCCCCCCCATTCACCGTCGCACACGCGCTCTCTCAGAGGAGCCGAGGGGAGATCGTTCACATCAGCTTAGGTTAAGGTTTTTAAAGCTGTGTGGAGTGTCAGAGACCTCAGGGGCTCAATCCGGGAACATATCCCTGAGACGGACGGACAGGCCCATCTACACTTCCCGTAGAGTCAAAGTGGACTTCACTTAACTTCATTTTACTAGTCGACCTACCTGACCTGCAAGGTTTGAATCAGAACATCTCCGAGCACTCGTTCAACGGGGCTAATCTTCTTAAAAGGTCAGACAAAGAACCGTTTCTCAAAGTGTTTTGAGATGACACAGTGCACATTCACCGACTACCGGAAGGAACACACTAAAGCAAATCAGCCGAAAGTGCAGGTGTACTCTCCTCTTCAAACATCAGAGTAAATAGAAATTTTCGTCCCTTTTCTGACTTGACCTCGTCCAGATTTTTCTGAGCGCTGATGACTGCCTTTATGATTTAAAGCTCTCTTTTTGTATGACAAAGCCGGCCTTTGGCTGACAGGGGAGGCAAAGATCAGAATACTGAAAGGAAATGTGTTACTCTAGTTGGACTCATCATGCATTGTCTCTGCTATTCTCTTGATCTTTTACATCCTCTACTGTTTCTTTCAGGTTAATTGCCTGTTAACCCTCCACTTACAGTAATTACCGGCCCCAATTACCATTTGACAGAAGCGCAGGGCAACTGGGAGAGAATATTACTCTTTTTTTTTTTTTCACTTATTTTTGACTACTTTTGTCTAATTTCTCTAGTTTGTACAGTCATATACTTAGAAGAATTACATTAAAAAATCTGAGGGAATGAAAGCTATTTCATATCAAAAAGACAAATATCTTTAGAGATGAAAAAACATATTAGCCAAAATGTAATTTTAATAATGGCTCTTAACAATAATATTCTTAAAAATAAACGGTTCTTTGTCAAGGTTCCATTAAAAATTTAAGACTTTTACCATTGCACAAATGGTACAGTCTTTAAAATAAAGGTTCCAAACGGGCTTTTTCACAGTGATGCCATAGAACCACCATTTTTGGTTCCCCAAAGAACCTTTCAGTGAATAGTTCTTAAATGAAAATGTATTTTTAGTGTGAAGATCATTTCATTTTATTAGTCTGAACTTTTTAACCACTCTAAAGAACCTTTAGTGCAATGGAAAGACTAATGAAAGTTCAACATAGATGCCAGTGAATAATCCTTATTTTTAATAGAGAAAAAAATTATGGTTATTTTACCATTCCATGAAAAGTTCTTTGAACCAAGTGTGTTTTTTCTCTCTTTTTTCCTGGCACCTTTATGTTTGAGAGTGTACAACAGCAGCACACACTTCTATGCATTCTAAAAACAGGATATTGTAACTCTTCAAATGAGAGCGTTCATCTGAACACAATACAACCCAAACTGAGCAGGAGACGGCACGATTTTTTAGCCTTGATCCATAAAGTGTTGTTAAACAGTACATAAGTGCGGAAAAACCAAACAAGAGCTGAAGAGCTATCAATATTTTTTTTATTTCAACTGTTAAAATGGACAGTGAACAAGCGGCTATAAAAACACAACGAAAGTCGGAGATAAACCCAAGTGCTTGGTTTGACATTAAATAGAACTTACAGAGGACATGATGTTTTAAATGAAAACATAACTGCTTTTTTGAATATTTTATCTGCAGAAATGATTTTGTGAGAGTGCTGAAATGGCTCCCAGGGACCCTCGAGCACTTTGCATTTTCCTGCCTTTTCTTTCCAGCTATTCCCCACAGACGCTTCTTCATCACTGCCTGGCAGATCCAACATTCACAATTTTCCACCTCCGTACACCCCTAATTACAGGAGACACAATTGGCACAGAAACTTGCATGACTGTAAGTGTAGCTAACTTGTAGCGTAACAGTTGTCATTGATGCAAGAAAGACGTCTTTAAACAATCACATCATTTGGTTGCATGTGGCTGGCTACTGAGAAACACTTTACAATACGTTTCAATTCAATACTGTTAGATTATCCAATAGTATCATGAACAGCATTTAATGTAGTTTAATGTTCATTTATTTATACAAATATTTCCATTGATAATTAATGTCCATACTGTTGTTATATCATTTGAGATGTTAAAAATGCATGCCTATATGGAAATGAACATCATTATCATATTAATTAATGTGTTTGTATTGTAAATTCACAAATGCATTAACTAATGTCAAAGGAGTGATCCTTACTGTAAAGTGTCATTGTTTTTTAAAAAGCATTTAAAATTAGGTGCTAATGCAAAAGCTGTTTAGACTGTTAAGAGAAATAACAGTCTTTTTTTCAAAGCAAGAGGTCAATTTGTTAGCTAATGCCGGTAAATGTTTAAAGGGTAACTGTCACCAAAATTGAACCTAGGCTCTTTTTGTTATTCTACCCGGGTCAAACATTCGTGTAAAAGCATAATTAGAATGGAAACGCCACTTTTAAGATTGACAGTATTTTCGTTTTAGCTCAAAATGCCTTTTGAATGGGAGTACTAGGGGCATTTTTTTTATTATTTTTTTTTATTTTTTTATTTTTTTTATTCGGGACAGTGCACATTAATGAACAATCTAACATTTCTGTACAGACTGTAAATGAGCCAGGTTATAGCATAAATGCTAATTTTCACCTGTAGTCCCGAAGCAGGAAGACAACAACATACATGATAATGCAACACAAAAGAATATAACAACTATAAATATAACATTTCTATGACAGCATCAAAATCGCTATTTTTAAAACACTAAGGAGGCTCGACACACAACATAAAACTGTGCTCGAAGTATCACCAGGGGCTCTGCACATGAACTTGAGCATTGAACTTGTGTAGTGTAGTGTGTACACAAAGTTTACTAAAAAGAAAGGTTTTGTACGACTCACTTTTTCAGTTAGTGTTTCCAGTGGCTGGAATTTTGTCAGTCAAAAGTAGTCGATCTCCGAATGTAACGTAACATGAGGAGAGTAAAGGTGGAAAGCTCCTAAAGCTTGTTTCCATATAAATTCTAAGTGTCTAAGTTATCATGCTTTTCATTGGACAACTTTTGACTGACAAAATTCCAGCCACCGGAAACGCTAACTGATAAAGTGAGTAGTACAAAACCTTTCTTTTTAGTAAACTCTGTGTACAGCTCGAGTTCATGTGTAGAGCCCCATGGTGATACTTCAAGCACAGTTTTGTGTTGCGAGCCTCCTCAGTGTATTAAAAATAGCGATTTTGATGCTATCATAGAAGTGCCACTATAGCATTCCCATTCAAAAGGCATTTTGACCGAAAACGAAAATACGGTCAATCTTAAAAGTGGCGTTTCCATTCTAATTATGCTTTTACATGAATGTTTGACTTAGGTAGATTAACAAAAAGAGCCTAGGTTCAATTTTGGCGACAGTTACCCTTTAATGTTTCCAACATAAAGGTTTACTTCCAAATAGCCAGAAGGCAACATTACACAGTTGAGAAGTCTAAACCTGTTTTCCCAGGATTCATGCTTCTTTTGGCATCAGTATGTCAAAACTGGACTCTTTCTTTTTCAAGATGAGTTAAAGGGAACAGAACAGGATTCCTTAGTCCGTTTACAACTACAAATGATTAGACTTTTGCAAAGCCACTCAAATCAAGGTCCTTCCTGGGCACTGACATGCGGAAGTACCTCCGCAACCCAAAATATGATCTTATGAAACGTTCGCACATCTGATTCTTTCACAATCTGTGGGTGATCGAACAATATAAGAATGTCATTTTTAGATCCGCAACCCTTTCCCTGTGATTTCACAGCTCTATATTCACTCCCATTTTCTTTCTTACAACTTTGATTTGGCTTCCCAACCAGAAAGCTAAGAGAACGGTCATGTGTTCCACTCAAGGTTAATGGATCTGCAGCCGTACAGGTAATCTACGGAGAGAAAGATGACCCCTTGTATTATTAAAGGTTTATTGCTTTGCGAGATCTGACGTTGCCTATTTGGTTCAGTCTATTCTGGCATTCACCTTTTGGCCTATTGTGACATGCAGCTACATGGAAGGACAGTGTCTTTCTACATGCACTGTTCAGTCCATTGCAATGAAAAGCCTGTTATCAAATGCTTTACATGGATATTCTTTTACCCTCTTTGCTGAGTGTTTCCGATTTCAATATCTTTTGCACAAAAAGCATCATACTGCTACATTTACTACTTTATTCACACACACACACACACACACACACACACACACACACACACACACACACACACACACACACACACACACACACACACACACACACACACACACACACACACACACACACACACACACACACACACACACACAATATCTGCAATCAGCATCCAACTGTTCTGCATTCCCTCCCGCCCTGTTAAAATTGCAATTTCTCATGGAGTGGTGAATATGAAAAACAAACACACACGTAAATCACTTCCACCAGTAAATTACCTGAGTCCCGATTGCATCTGACCCTTCACCCTGCTGTCAGTAGCCAATTACAACCCCTCTCTGAGAACGCGGAGCAACCTTGGGATTGGGATGTCAAGAGCAACTTCTTCAATTCAGATAAAGCTACGCAAAACCTGTTTGCGCAGTTTACTTGTCATTTCTCTCATCTCACAAACTGGGGAATTGTTCGCTATTTGGGTATGTGCTGACAACCAGTGAATTTTATGACAACGAGCATGCATTCACAAAATGTGGCTGCTGTGCATTATATATCTGATTTTCCAGTAAAAAAAATCTAAACATGTTTTACACAATATAAAAGCAATTTTATTTAGGATTAAAAATAGATTAAACAATATAAAAAAATGATTAGCAAAATCAAGTAAAAAATTAAGACTTGTTATAAAAAATTATGTCTTGAATTAGGTTCTTACATTATTGGCTTAAAACAAGAAAAATTATTTGCAAAGATATGAGAAATAAACGTAATTCAATATAATGTTCTCTGAAAGTTGTATGCAGTTTTGCAAGTAAATTGATCTTGCTTTAAATATTTTTTCATATATTTTCATTGAAAACAATAAAATAATGATATACATGTTATAATATAATATATAAGAAATAATAAAGTTTTTTTTGCACTGCATAGAGGCCAAGTAATGTGATGTTTTGTGTAATAATATAAGAAATAATAATTAATATTTTTTTGGACTGCATAGTGCCCAAGCAAAGTGATTTTTTCAGAATGTAATGAATAGAAATGTATTTTTCTTACGTAATTTTCTTGTGTTTTTAATAACCCTGAAACGGTTGTTAGATTTACTTAAATCTTATCGTACACAATTGAGTTTCAAGTAAATTGATCCTGCTTTAAAGATTTTTAAAAACGTTTACTGGAACAAGACATGGCAAATCTATCATCTCAGACTTCAAGCAGTCATTATCCTTAAAACAAAACAATTAAAATTCTCAATATCTATTCTTTCTCACAGTCCATCTCTGTCTTTTTTCACACATTCTCTCTCTCTCTCTCTCTCTCTCTCTCTCCTCTGCAGCGCTAAAGTGCTGCATTAATCATCTTAAGTCTCTGGTCAATATGCAGGCGAAGAGCAAAGCGGCTCAGCTCTCTGCTTATTTAACGGCTCAGTGCTTTTCCACCTCTGTGGATTAGAGAAGAACGACCTGCATTTACACATTTATTCACTCCACAGAGACCTGCTCATCTTCCACTCTTCACTATCAGAGAGAGAGAGAGGGAGAGAGAGTGACCTCACCGGCCATCAACATACTGTAGAAAACACTGTTCTCCTGCTTCGCTGCCTGTGTGCAAACGTGTGTTTACTTCCAGTGATACCGCTGGAGAACTCGATGGATTGAAACCACACAGTGGATTAAATTGCTCCGTTATGAAATTGCCATAAAACTGATAAGATGAACAGACACAAGGGGAACAGCCTTTAAACATAATGGCAGCTTGACAGACAGCGCAGCACTTAAATTTTAAGAGGCACTTAAGAGCAATAATTGAGTAATGTCTTCACACGGTGTCTTTCTGAAGGGACGCAACTCGCAACAGGCACGTCCCGGCTTTGACAGAGCGCGGAACTTTTCTTAAAAAAGTGACGGCCATTGTTTTACGCGCTTTTATTATAATACATCCTTTTGCGATTAGCTCAGTTCAACCCATCCAGATTAATTGAAAAGTGCTCTAAAAATTCACAGTAACTCTGAAAACAGATTTCAGAGGGCAAGGGTTCAGGTGCTCCTACTCCACACTGGTGCGAATTAGGGGCATATGCCAGGCCCACATTTGACCCAGAGGGTCCCGTGCAATTCTAGCCATCAGAAATGGGGCACCAAGAATGCCTGTTAGGCGGCATGCTGGGCACAGCAGAGAGCGCTAGTCTGAATGGCGGGGTCAACGGCTGGGCCTGTTTCTTTATGAAGGCCTGCTGAGGAGGGAGGAATGAATGGAGAGCAATGGAGGAAAGCGTGACGCACAGGGCAAAAAAGGCCCAATAAGCGGTGCGTGGTGACAAGGGGGTCTTGTCAAAGGCCATTTCAGTTAACGGCCTCCCAAACTCACAATGCCTGTGCTTTCACAATCCACGCGGAAAAGTGAATGGGACTGACCAGCTGATAGGAGGTCACGCTGTAATTACGATCCAATTTTTACCTGCAGGGCTTTTCATCCTCAGGTGGAACTCGGCTGCGATCGCTATAGTGTAAAATGCCCTGTTGAATAATGAACAATACTGGCGATCTCCAAAATTAAAACCCCATTACATGCATGTAATATTCAGAGGCTCTAATTTAGGCTTTTAGAGGCCGCGGCGGATGCTCGCAGGATGCCCCGCAGCAAGTTCAATCTGTGCAGTAAGAACACCTGCTCGATACGGTCCCCGAGTCTCTGAACGCATCAACCGGGGACTTGTTGTGCATGCAGAAGTGACGAGAGGAACCAACTCAGGGTTTAATCTTCCCATGAGCCTCTTAAGGGCCGTTCACACCAAAAACGCCAATTACAAAGAGAACTATTAGCACCAACACCAAATCATTGCACTCTTTAACGAGCTCTGTATCATCAGGTGGATTCTGATTGGCTGTCAATGTTTTTAATGTTAATCAGCTGAAAAAAAAAAAAAGATTCAATTGATATCGTTCGTTTGTGCATTACCGTTATTGGACTTTCCTGTTCTTCTCATAGAGCTAGAATGACTATTCAAACTTTATAGTCATGGTTATCGTTCTTGGTGTGGATGGGCCTTTACTCCAATTTAGGCTGTTTTGTTCCACCTCTAAAAGATAAATGAAATACAATAACCTAATGGGCGCTCATTTACTACGATGGCCTATATTAACATCGCAGTGAGATGCTACGACAGAGCTCTTCCTGTAATGAGAAGCTTGGGAGTTTTGAGGAGAGCTTTGCTAAATCCCGTCCCATTACAATATGAAATTAATCATAAAAAGAGAGCAATTATATCAATATGGTCTTTTGTCATTAGAGAGGCCACACCTGCCACAAGCCGTCAGGGTGACCTGGGTAATGGCGCACGGAAACACACCAGTCCTCCATCACCGAAATTACGCGGGCTTGACCCCTCACAATGGGCAGCGACAATGCGAGCGTAATCTCATAATCCGCAATCCTGATTGGGAACACCTTTCAGTTATGATTGCATTATGATGGACAGCCGGCCATTAAGCTCGTGGATACGGAGAGAGTGCTAAGACATCGGAATACAAGGGAGCGGGGAGTCATTCTCCTTATCCGTCTATCCCAACCAAGCTCCCTGGACCAATCAGAAATGATTAGAGAATTATATTGACATCCTTCCACCAACCAGGTCCCGTATCAGTGCTCTGAGCCCTACTCGACTGTCATATCCCTGAGCCAAAATCACTGTCTGGAGCCAAGCACACCTTCCACTCCAATTAAGACCTGCATCCGATCATCAGAGCTCCATCCTTAATCTCATAATACCACACTCACACAGCACAGGCGCAGATAAGACTGCCACAGGTGTATCTGAAGGAAGAGGAGAGCGGAAAAAAAGGGGAGATGGAGATTTTGGAAGGTGACAAAGTTCAGGGATTAAAGCGAGAAAGAGAAGCATTTTGTCCGTGGGAGAGAGAGTAAGGTAACAGGTTGAATGGTGATGGAGGACTGCGAGAGGATGCGAGGAGTTATAAATCCCCTCTTGAGTGCTGTGTGAACAGCTCTGAGAGTAGAGGGCTTTAGTATTACTTCCATATGCATTAACTAACCCTCAGTCATCTGGTTATTCAGTAGTGCCTGCCACTCTTCACCACAGTACAGAAAATGAATCACCCAAAAATTAAAATAATTTACTCACTCTCATGTTGTTCCGAATCCGAACCTGTATGATTTACTTTCATCTGAGGAACATAAAAGCACATATTTAACATTTTAATTTTAAATGTCAGTAATATACAGCTAAGATAGTAAAGACTATGTGGCTAATAAACCTCAGTTAGACAGACCTAATGAACAATTACTACAGCTTGTATGATTACAATGTAAGAAAAAATATTATGTCGCTTTGTTTGTCGATCTAAAGTTGCAGTCATCGGAAATCTTGGCATAAAACGTGTAATGAAAGGTTTAACATGTTGTTGTTTTTTTCCATACAACGAAAAACAACGGAGTCCAACGTCGTCTTGGACCGCATTGGCTTTTTACTGAATGGAAAATAACAGTTGAAACATTCTTCAAAATATATGTTCTGCAGAAAAACGTAGGCTACGTCATACAGGTTTGGAATGACAAGAGGTTGAGTAAATGACTGAATTAAACTGTCCCTTAAATCAGATGCACACACATACATACTCACATAAACACTCCCTTGGTAATTCGATAAGTGTGTTTTGCGCCTCAGTCTTAAAGTAGGCCTAAACTTTCTCCTGACGAGATTGCTTTTGCTCTGAGGCACCCTGCAAATGAGCTCGCAGCTAAAAGCCTAAATTAGAAGCTCTGAATGTTACATGTTTACAGGACACTTACTGACAAGAGCTGTCAGGTTCTCAAAGACCACCAGAGGACCCCTAAATGAGCACCCTATGCAAAAAGTGGAGACTGCTGCCACCCACTGGTGGCACACGGTGAGGCAGCACTGCGGTCTGCACTTCTGTCAGCATTGCTTCTGTTATTGGATTAAAACATTCCACACTGAACAGTAAAGCAGGATAAAACACTCAAAGCCACAGATCCGTAAATGTCCCGATCATTGGGAAGCTTCACTAATATGATTCAGGTCGATAATCCCCATGACGCCCACAGGCTACTGGTAAGTGCAATTAACACTGCTTACTGTGGCCAATCCAATTGTGTAAATAGAGATATGCCCAGAGAGAGGCCAAAGTGATGGTGTAGTAGCTACTGCTGTTCACATCGGACTAGATTAAAGTTATGTTATACACTTATTAGGTTGGTTGTACATGGTTATAAAGTCATTTAATAAAAATGTTCGCTTGTCTAAAAGTAGGGGAGGGTTAGATAACATGGCGAGTTGTTACACTGACCGTTTAAATGACGTCCTACAGGGTTTCCATACTCCTGAAAGCTCAGTACATTTCACTTGAATATTTATTTGTGATTATGTTAAAGGGATGTTAAAAATAATTTACCATCATTACATACCCTCAATTTGTTCCAAACCTGTAATTATTTATTTCTTCTGCTGAACCCAAAATATGATATTTCGAAGATGGGTAAACAAACGGTTATGGCCCCATTGACATCTATTGTATTTTTGGGGGATACTATGGACGTCGATGGGGTTACCTGTTTGGTTACCGACATTCTTCAAAATATCATCTTTTGTGTTAAGATAATGAAATTATTACAGGTTTGGAACAAATTAAAGGTGATTAAATGATGACAGAATTTAATTTTTTTTGAGTATCCCTTTAACAAATGTTACAAATGGGTGTAGCTACAATATGAATGAAAGAACAAGTATCATCTGTATAAAGAGATTTTCATGTTAAATTGGGTATACATTTCCAAGTTTAATTGAATTTGATACACTAGTTTGGTGTCAGTAAAACTTCTTATGCTGACCAAGACTGTATTTATTTGATATTATTTCATCAAAAAAATACAGTAAAAACAGTTATATTGTCAAATATTATTACAATTTTAAATAACATTTATTTTTTAATATATTTTTTAAAATGTAATTTATTTATATGATGGCAAAGCTGTATTATAGCCTACAGTCTTCAGTGTCACATTCATGAACATATCATTATATAGTATCATTGTTGAAAACAGTTGTGCTGCTTAATATTTTTTTGAAAACCGTGGTATTTTTCAGGATTCTTCAACGAATAGAAAGTTCAGGGAAAAAAGCATTTGCTTGAAATAGATTTTTTTTGTAACAATGCAAATAAAGTCTCCTTTGACTTTTGATTCATATAATGCATCCTAACTGATTACAATTATTTATTTAAAAAATAAAATCTAAATTAAAGTTGGAGTTGGAGGAAGTTATAAAACAAACGTGATCAAGTAAAATTGTATTAAAAGGTGCACTTTTTATAACTTTTGGCCCTCTGGGCAAAAGCATGCATTTTGCGGATGAACATTGTTTTGGTTGTGCTTCTGCTCTGCATGCATGACTGTGCGGATTAATATGGTTATCCTACTGCTCATAAAACATTCACAATAGGCGTAAGAGATATAACCAGTTTAGATGGAAAAGATCTCAAGCTGATACCTGAAGACGTTACTGTAGTTACAACAATTAATAGACTTGGTACTTCCTTGAAAATAAATTCCAGCACATCGCTATAACAACCAAAATGAAATGAGCCTTCACAATAGATAATGCTTTACAGTGAACTCTGTTAGAGGGCTGCATATGGCCATTTATCTGTTCAACAATATACCTTAGGCCTACTCTCTTGTTGAGTAATAAAAACGCCATCTCTGCGTCGCTTTTACAACATTTCAAATCCCTCAGTTCTTGCCATCTCCGAAAAGTCCAGCCAATGTTAATTCTTGTTTTATTACGAGCTCTGTCTCTTTCTCTTTATGCAAGATTCTCTGTTCTCTGTTTTTTTTTTTTTTTTTAAACAGGTGATTCCCCAGAGGTTCGAGATTTTGCGGTTCCATGTCAACCTTTCTGGCTCGTTTACTCCCACATGCGTCAAAGTAGTCGGAGCAACTTTTCTCCATTTACGAAAGACGCAGGTACGCAATTTCACACGAAAAGTATCCCGCCCCGGTCTAAAATACAAACACTTATAACGCACTTACCATAGTAAATCAGGGTAAGACAAACACGTTTTGGAAGGATTGATGGTGTATTGACTCAAAATTTAAATGTGAAAAAAAATTGCATAGTGCACCTTTAACAAATAAACACACAGAAATTTCAAATTGGCGTCTAACTCACTATTGTAATCGGTTGAACGACAGCAATTGTTGTACTTGATGTGAATTTATACAGTTTAGGAACAAGTTGCAGATTTAAACAAACTGTAATTGGTAACAAATAAGCATGGAAGATTAAATCCAGTTTTGAGGGAAGCAGCACCAACAACATTGAGTTACAAATGGTAAAAAAAATAGTGTTACAACCATCCCTACTCAGCAAATCTTTGGCAACTTAGGCAGGCGGAAACAGTTCACGGTCATTCTCTCTGCTTCCTCATCACAGTCTCTCAATATGACACCCATATCCTGCTGCTACCTTTCCCTCCACCCCATAAATAAGATATATGGCCATGTCTCCACGCTCAGCTGTCATCGTCTAAATTCATACGGCTCACGGGAGACACTCAGCATTGTGTTTCACAATGACCGCCCAAAGGAGCGCACATTGCGTCCAGATAATGCACATACACAATTGGGCAATGTGCATTATAGAAGTGGATTAAGAGCATTCACGGAAGTGGCCCGAGGGCACCTCCAGAATTAAACGCTTCAGTTGATCTGAATCAAAACTATTTTTATCTCTCTGACCTTGTGGTTCTTCTCCTTCGTTTGGCTGGAGGACACAGGGTCAAATGACTCTTAACAGGTTGGTGGACAAATCAAACGCAATGAAAGTTGATTGCGAGCTTTTGATTGGCTAAATAAAAGTGAGTGACTACAATGTGAGAAGAAAAAAAACAAACTCAAAAATTGAAGTAGACCAGGCCTCAGCGTCTCTAAACACGAAGTAAAGTGTGTGCGCATTTGTTGGGCCGGCCTCCGCGGTGATCTAGTGATAATCCACTCCTCTCAGCCACAAATGAGGTACAAAGAGCGAAAGAGAGAGTGAACCGGAGAGAGGGTGGCCTCAAGCAGTGATTACTCTATTTAATTCAACATGGCTTCTGAGGCATGAAACATGCTCAGCCCATAAATGACTTCCTCCTCTTCTCTCCTGTTTTCCTCAGAGCCTGGTCTAGCCCGCAGACCAAGGCTCCCGCACCTGATCGTATCGGCCTCTCTCTCCTCACTTACAAAAGAGAAACCATAATATGGAGACAGATATTAGAAGCACATTGGTCTGGTTCCCCAGGCTAGAGCACATCTGTGAAGGAGAGTATAAATACATTTTACACAATAGCATGTTCACTGATACTATAGGATGAATACAGCACGCCTTTTCAAACTTTTAAAACCAAGGATCCTCAAGTAACCTCTTCCTAAAAAAGCAGCTATGTATTTTCAAGAGGACCATTTCGTACATGATAAGAAACATCAAGCTTAGTATTAAAAAGCAAATTTGTTAGCAAAACAAATGTTTACATGTTAATTAATGAATTAATCAAAAGCTTGATTATTTGTTATTTGTCATGGTACTAAAGCCAAAATGTATCATTGGAAGACACTTACAGTTATTATAACATACTTCATAATAAATATCCTTTTAAACTTGTACAGAGTAAAACGTATAGTGTCAAAAATTATTTATATATAAGGAAAACCACATATATTTGTATATGCCAAGTAACATAATATATTAACATAATATATTTAAATATATAATTACGCAATATAAATATATATATATATACACATTAACATAATATACATATAATATAAATAAATGCATATATAAACACAAATACATATATGTGTGTGTGCGTGTGTGTGTGAGTGAGTGTGAGTATGCATGTTTGTATGTATGTGTATATATATTAATAAGCTACATTAATATATAAAAGTATACTATATATACATATATCTGATTTATTACCGATTTAAAATTACTGATACATATTATCTTTTTTACTCCACATTTGCTGCAGACCCCATAGTGGGTCCCTGGGCCCCAATTTGTAAACCCCTAGACTACAGTACTACAGAGACTCTTAGATACAAGCCGCAGAGAGCGCTGGGGTGTCCCAATCTAGTTTAACGTACTGCAGGGTGGTTACACAACATACAGTCTGTCTTTTACTCTGCAGACGCTGTTACAGCATATTGATTCTCACGCCCTATTAATTGCAAAAAATTGCTGACAAACCAGACGAGCCGAGCAGAGACGCATGTGAATGGGCAGGCCTGTAATTGGAGCCTGGTGTACGTGAGCGGCTTATCCTACCCTTACAAACACACGGTCCTGCCCTGACCTCGCAGGGGCTCCGAGGTGTCATGTTCTGATCCGCTCTCACCGGCATTCCTGCTCTTTTCACTTGACTTGACAGTGTTTTGTGGTGAATCGCATAATTAACACAGGGATCTACAGAATTCAGTGACTAAACATAATTACTTCTCCCCTCCTATCCTTTCTTAATTCCTTCCTGCGGCCAGGGGTTTCGGCCTGGCTGGACAAACACAATGGGCTGTCATGTCGGGACAGCGCCGGCTGGTGGGCCGGTGGCTGAGAGGGAGGGCGCATTCAGCTCCAATGGACGCTTCATGCTGAGACTCAGGGATATCCACTGACATAGAGGTGACAGCTCAGAGAGGGAGAAACAGAGAAAGACATAGCAGGGGAGAGTCGTAATTAATGTCACTTGACAAATACGAAGTCAGATGAGACTGAGAGAAAGTTTATCACACAAATACATTAGCCGTACAACACCTGCTGGCCGCAAGAGCTACGATTGGTGACCCGCGGGACGAGACGAAGCAAGCTTGCCCCAATCCAAACGCGCCGGGTTCTGCTCCCAAACAATGACGTCTGAGAATGCACAGGGCAACAGTATGTCTCAACAGGTAGGAACAAATCCTGCAGGAATGAAGAAAAGGTGGGGAAGAATACATGCAGGTTGGTGAATGTGGTTAATTAGAGCTGAATTACCTGGCTCTCGGTCCCCTGCTCTGTCCTCTCATTTCCTCTGTAATCCCACCAATCGGGCGGCGGTTAAGCTTCGGCCCCCAGGACGTACGGTTGTTCCTGCCCTGGATGCATTCTTTCAACAGCTCATTTACTTCTGCAATGTAACTAGGCTTTGGAAAAGAGGGTAATCCCTAACACCCCCCACCCCCCAAGCCCACCCTCCCGATCAACCGCTCAGACCCCCACTGCTAACTCTATACACACGAGCCAAGGTATTTTAGCAGGGCGTTACAAATGATGATGCCAGCTTTATATATTGGATGTTTGAAAGAGCACAAGCAACCAATGCAGAGGTGAGCTAAACAATTAAAGGACTTTTTAGTTACACGTTGAAGCAATTTGTTTGCTAAACAGCTAAAACATCTGCTACACCGGTTATCTGTTTGTTTTTCTAGCGTGAATCTTCTCAAATGAGATTTGCGTCTGGAACAGAGTTGCTATTGCTATTGAGTATTTTATGCCGTTCACACACACAGAACAAGTTTTTCCATTCCGCTGTGCTACTTTTCCATTCTTTTTCTTAATGAAAATATGCTAAATTGACGTGTTTGACCCTTGTGTCTTTAGCAACTTTTTTACAACAGAAGTGCAACTTTTTTTTAAAATGCATCTCTGGACCTTTTTTTTAATTCCACTGCTCTGTATCTAATGTTTTTTTTTACCGCAAAAACACGTTCTGTGTGAACTGCCCTTTAGCGGCCATTCAGACAGAATGTGTTTTTGCATTCCATTGCGCTACTTTACCATTGTTTGTGAAAACAAAAACATGATATTTTGAATGTCAACTATTTTTGCCCATATGATGAAAGTCAATGGGGTCCAAAACACCATTGGTCCTCATTGACTTTCATTGTACACAAAAACAAACAAATCTATAGCTCGGTTACTTAATGCTTTGCTCCACACTGGCATTTAACATGTTTTTTCACTATATGTTAAAACACACACACACAGTTAAAATAATCGCTCTCTCAGTCAACAGGTGTTTTGACTAAACTATCTTCCCTATAACCGGTTTCAGACCATTTAACCATCATCTAACCTTCCTTAATCTCCCAATCCACAAACCTGAGAGGTTCTGCGCAATCTAGTCAAGTTCCCCGCCGCTTCAGCCTGAAGAGTGTGGATTACCTTAATCCACACGTTTGGCATCCTGATCCATGGGAAACAATACTGTGTCTGTGTAACCATGCAGGGGCACTTTTTAGATGGGGTGGGTCTATACTAGATCATTAAGAGGATTTAGGCTTTGCAGTGGGAGACATTGTAATGAGCTACAGATGTTAGAAAAGAAAAGAAAAGCCAGTTCAGGATGTCTCTGCTCAGAGGCTGTCGATTAGCAGAAGGGGTGAGAGGTGATGACCCTGCAGTCAGGTGAGCATGTGCAGTCAGCTGTGGTGTAACGCACACTGTTCCTCATCTTTTCTCATGTCATTCACACAGACCACAGGGCTACAGTGACATACATCCTCTTAATGAAACCGAATCTTCTCAGCTTCGAAAAGACTATTGTTTTTCACCAAGAGGAAATGCACTGCTACCCCTCTAAACCTAAACCACAGTTTCTTGTTCTATAATCAAGTCAACTTCAATCATCAATTTTTTAATGGCTTTGGCGCAAAGAAAAGACAAGAAACTAGATTATGTGCAAGAAACTCATTGGATGACACAGCATGCTTTCTTATTCAGCACTACTCAAAGGAACATCTACTCAAAGGAAAGTTTGACTTCAACTCAGTTATCACGCCCTCTTGTGTCAATCCACTGATATAACCATTCACGCCTCAGAAACAGCTAAATTCACCTTATTATTATTTTTTTACTTGAATGTTCCAGTGTCAGCCATTTCCAGTTATTTTAGCGGTACAAAAAACACTGTTATGCTGCTTGATATTACAAACTGGTATTTGTTTATTGGTATATTGTATTATTTTAATTCATTAACGCAAACAAACACACTGGTTTGTATAATGCAAATAGTTCACTGCACTTTATTCTTCTAGAGCGCAGCAGTTGGGTTTCAAAAGTAAAATGGCATTCATTTGATCCATAGGGGAAGTGATTTATGATGTTAACTTATAAACCTCTAAAGACAGACCTACTGAGCTGAGGGGTGGCTAATTGATGGTATACTTGTAAAGAAAAAAAAAAAGAAGTGGCCAAGACCAAAATGGCTAAACAGATTTTAATTGTCTTAGCCACAAATTATTGGTCATAAAATTTAAGCAAATACACCACTTCAAAAAGCCATTGCCGTTTCACGAGTTTCATGAGTAGTGTCTTCAAAAATATGCTGAGAAATATAATAATAAATGCATTTTTACCACAGTAAAGCATGTAGGAAGAACTTTTTAGCTGCTGGTATAATGGTGAGCTGCTTCACTGTGAAAAGTCATTTAATGCTTTGGAGTATAGGAGAATTTGCAGAATGACTTGCTTCCTACAAATGGAAAGTTATCCAAAGAGGAATGATCAGATGTTATTTTTCAACAAGACAATGCTCCTGCGTTGCAAATTGCAAAGATAACCAAGAAGTGGCTTGAGAACAAGTTCATCAGGCTCATGTTTTGTCCTGGTCAGAGTCCAGATTTGAAATCTATAGCGAATGTTTGGTCTCACAATAAACTCAAACTCACTGGGAGACATTTTTCAACTACTCGAACTGATTGAAGCCTTTAAAATGGAGTGAACAACACTGACTCTTCTTCCTGTAACTGCAAGTTGGGGAAGGCTATTCCGTGCTTTATCTACAGTATTTGTGCAATTCTTGCTCATTTCCTGACCAGTGATGTGTGATTAAAATGATTAAGACCATTAAAAGACCACTAAACATTTTGCCGGTTTTGGCTTGGCCTTTTTTTTGTTTTGTTTTTTTTTTGCCCAGGAGAGTGCATTTGTTGAAGCCACCAGCATTTTTTTTAACGGCAAAATTTCAGGTGACAAACATTATTCATAATTTTGCAAAGAATTATCCACCAATCAGAGAATCACAACAAACTATTAGTGATAAAATATATATTTAGCACTCTCTACACTCTCAAATATTTGTGTGTATATATGCATATTTTGCAATAAACATTGTCAATTGTAGATCTGTCTCTCATTAAGGCCACAAATCAGACTTTTACCTTTGTCTTCTAGTCAGATTTTTAAATACTTTTTTGCTTCAAGTTTGCAATGTTATGAATCACCTGGTAGCTGATTGGTTTGGCTGATAGCTTAACTCTTTAACAAAGACTTCAAATATCCCAATGGGAAAATACTTGAAAAACCAAGGCCGCAGAAAATAAACATGGTTGCACTCAACGGCAGCTAATGAATCGGAAGTCTCGCACTTTCATAGAAAACGGCTTCTGAATTGAAAATAAGGCGGTTAGAGGTTTCCTGAGAGGAGAAAAAAAAAACATAATAATTTCACTTTCACTGAATGATTCATGGTGTGAATCCTTCATTCCCCTCCTGGAATATAGCGAGATAACATTTTAAACACAAGCAAGTCATTGTGTTAACATCAAACTTTAGCAATCCTTTATTGAGGAGAACAGATCATATTCACTGTTTGCTACTGAAACATCACAACATCATACTGGGGACGTTCATTACATGGGCTTGTCGGGTTGTTAGAAAGAATCAGAGAGAAATAGAGGAAGGACGAGAGAGCAAGAGAATTTGATCACACTCTCCAAAATACAAGGGACAGTAGTTTCCCCCTCCGGCAAAACCCTCTCTTCTCAAGCCAACAGACTTGGAATAAATAAAATACTTTGTTTCAATTCTAATTATTCAACAATAATTGTTGATTTACACAATGCAAATGAATGTCCTTGAGCACTCACAGCACAAAATATATCTCTTTACCATCTCAAACTGGAAACGGACTCGACCTATTCATCTTCAAATTAAGCTTTCCAGCATATGGCTACAAATGATGTGTACCAGAAGAGGGGAAAACTGCAAAAATATATATACATACATAAACATTCATCTCATAAAATTCAATTACACACTCATTTTAAAGCTACACACCAGAGCAGGTGAAGTCGATGAATAAACAACAAAAAAAGGGAGGAAGAAAAGAAGGCCTCCGAAGCATGTCTGTCTGTGTCAGATGTAGAGTGCAGAAAAAAAACGTATGTGAAGTAAATGGAGTAAGAACGTGAACGTATACGATGAAGCTGATCAAACGATAAATGTACATATGAAAGTGTTATGCATGAGCATGTACAAATGGGTGCGTGAAGGTATACGAGTATCAGTGTGAATAAGGGGTACATTCATCCATAGCCGACTGTCCTGTAAGTACACCCTTACAGCATGGTTCACCTTTTACAGGCACGGTTCAAAAAACAATCCTACATTAAGGATTACCAAAAAGAAAAATTAAAAATCAGAACCACTCATAATGAATATTCAAGTACCTATCAGCCAGTCTGAGGAGAGAGCGTCCCCTCCCACTCTTTCACTCTGCTGTTAAAGGAGAAAAAAAATATATATAGCTATATACACATACATATTTCTGCAGTTTCACTTTAGAAATACTCTACCTTCTCATAGGTTCTCTTTCATATAGTTTTTAGTATTTTTTGTTTTTCGTAAGCAAATGTGAGTGCAATCAAACGATACCAATTACGCCATATAATCTGTAATAAAAAGGAAAAATTAAAAACGCTGAGTCAAAATGATAGAGGGGGAAACTATTCTAAATTCAAGAATTTTGTTAGAGAAAACCACAAACCAGAACTCAAGCTGATGGGAGAAACTCAGTGGGGAGAGAGAGCTGGGGACGAAGAGTACGGAGCAGAAGAAGACGAGTTCAGTTTTCATGTACTGTCTCTGGGGCGACTAAAAGGAAGTCACCGTGAACAGTTCCTCCAAATAAAGTTCTCTCCAATCGGGGTTTGCCATAATCTCCTGCCGTCAAAATGAGTGTCCTTTTATTTATTTTTTTACATTTTCGTGTTAAACAGCAAGCACCAAAATGAATGACACAAGAAGAAATTCGCCTCTGCCCCAAAAAGAGAAAAAAAAAATCCACAACAGATACATTATATTTAGGTGGCTGCTGTCCAGCTGGTCGGGTAAGAGTCGCGGGGTTAAAGTAGAGGGTGGCAGAGAGCATGCCTCCAAAAAAGCTGCACATGCGTGGTGTGAAAGGGTTAAAAGTGAGCCTTCTGAGCGAGGGTCCCTGTCCCTCTCAGAGCCCGCTGGCCCTGTCCTCCTCCAGCTGAGTTCATGCCTCCAAATTAGCATCCAGCAACTTTTGCTCAAGCAGTCTCGTCGCTGCTCGTAATCGACACAGATTTCAGGAGGGGGGGATGGGGAGGGGAGTAAAAATAAATCTCTCTACTATACAATGCAGTTCTAAAAAAAAAAAAAAAAAATCATCTTAACAATTTTGTAGATTTCTCATCTTTAAAAACAAGCGTATGTATTCCCAGACTCGTTTAACATTTCCTATGACGCTCTCCGAATCGAAACCAAAAAAAGTGTGTGAGCAAGGGTTTTCTTGTGTGAACTGAGGACATTCTCATGTGGATTCAGAAGCCATCGGCTGCTCCGGCTACCAGGGGTCGTCCAGGTCACCTCCGCTCTGAAACAGGGGAGAAAACAAGAAAAGGGAAAGAAATGAGCAAACAGAGTAAAATTAAAAGGGTAGAGCACTCGCTAGTGAGAATCGGGGAAGTCAAAGAAACAGAATGAAATGTGTGAGGATGTGAAAGACAAGAACAGGAGAGAAAAGGAAGATTTATTAATGTTTGAATTCCATGTAATGGAAACACGATTACCCACCAAGTAGTTTTACATACTTCTGATAGAAAATACACTTCTGTTCAAAAGTTTCAGGTCAGTCAATTTTTTTTTAATAATAGTTTTATTATTACAAGGAAGCACCAAACTGATCAAAAGTGACAGTAAAGACATTTATAATGTTACAATTAAAATTAATCCATTTCAAATTAATGCTGTTCTTTGGAAATTTCTATTGATCAAAAAACACCTGAACATTTCTTTGTATCAGTTTCCACAAAAAAAACAATAACCAGTAAATTGATAGTAAATGTTTCTTCAGCGTATTAGAATGATTTCTGAAGGATCATAAAAACTTGACCAATGGAGCTGAAAATTCAGATTTGACATTAAAAGGAACACATTACATATTAAAAACACTCAAATAGAAAATACAATTGTAAAAAAAATTCACAGTTTTACTTTTGGATCAAATAAATGCACCCTTGGTGAGTATAAGAGACTTCTTTCAATACATTAACAAATCTTACAGACCTCAAACTTCTAAACAGTAAGTGTAGATGCCTTCTAACCTACAGGTGACTCCGATGTAGGCAGAGGGCAAAAAACAAACAAAAAAACCCCACCAATAACTGCATAAAACCAAATTAGGTGTAGTAGATTTCATTCATTAAAAAAAAAGTCAAACATAATACACAGAATAAGGATAAAAGCTAATGAAAATGTAAACCAATCACAAACAAATGGGTGGAAAAAGACCTGCAAGGCCCAGCCAGCATTTTTTTTTATATGGTTTAAAGATGCATTTCCATCTGAAAAGAAAACTTATTTTTCCCCAGCCTAAAGACTGATTTATGCACATTTGAAGCTCACTTACCTCAAGCCTCAAACTTCCACTGAGCTCATGAGTAAGAACATTAGCCATATAGGAGTACATATGGAAATATCGGAGTATGAAGGATAGTTAATAGTGCACAAGTTCTTACAAGAGCCATAAAAAGAATACATATAATTGCATCTGCATTCTGTGCCACAGAATGAGAAATCATGACATTTAATAATGGCAGCCAAGACAGATATCAATAGTTGAATTTGATTTATTTTGTTCAAAGAACTTCAGAGTGAAACAAAACAAATAGAAACCTTTGCCCTGGAAATACTGCTCTATGGACAATTAAGTAACGCTCTTTGATACTGCTGAGGGGGTATATTAGTAACATGAGTTTAATATAACAATGGCAGCATTATGCATGCACTTACTCTAACTGTTAAGAAGATTACACTGTTGATTTGGAAGTTAATGCATAATACAAACTAAGTAATCAGCTTCAAATGGCTTGATAAATCAGCCAAAGAAAACGCATCACAAAAGCAGTTTGGAACAGATTTCTTGCGATATGACAATCCACGTGGACAGAATTCAGCTTGCTTTCCAAAAACCTGGGTTATAAGAATAAGATAAGTGCAATAAGAAGCACTGTGCAAATACTGCAGAGTACAGACATTCATGTATGATCATGTAGCAGCGTTGCCTAACTTGTAGATTGCAGTAAGTCAGATTGCACTCCTATATGTAATGCAGTCCACTTTAACAAATGACTTTTGTATTGCAAATGTAAAGTCGTTGACTGAATAGAACAGCACAACAGGAGAAATGAAAGTTCGCGAGAACATGTGATTGTGTAAGCTTCTGTAATCTCATATGGTCCATGCTTATAAAGCCAGTGCATTTCCATTTTGTGCTTTTTCCTCAAGGACACACCTGGATAACTGTGAACACTCAAAGAGCAGACACAGGACAATCATATTCAAGAGGTCAGATCAAGTTATAAACCGATATGAAAGATATGGAGAGAGTAGATATATACACACACACACAGCATTAGAGTTCCATTTTAAATGGTGAAAGAATTGCTTTTGATTAGTTAATTTTGCATAATAGTATTTCAAACATTTGATTCATACACACACTAGATAAAGAGCACACATAAAGCTGTACCTGATGTTTACTACAGTACGTTAATATCCTAGAACTACGATCAACCACGAGACAACCCAGGAAAAGGAGTACACATGCATCGCATGGCACGAGAGCAAACAGTTGTGTGTATTCTTGGCACAACCCAGATTGTCCAGTTAAACCATTCCATCTTTACAACTACTTGCATAAGTAAACTCTTTGGGTGTGAAACAGTGATGGTCAAATAATTCAGGTGTGTGTGACAGTTCAGGTGTCAAAGGGACAGTTCACCCAAAAATGTAAACTCCTAATTTACTTCAAGTCATTATATACCTGTATAACTTTTTCTTCAGAACACCAAAAATATATATTTCGAAGAATATTTTTACTCTATCCAATTAAAGTCAAAGGGATCCAAAAACATGACTATCATTATGTGGACAAAACAAAACAAAAAACAACAACTAAACTAGACAAAACTAAAAACCAAGACATTTCCCAAAATATTATATTTTGTGTTCCATAGAAGAAGTCATTTGGAATGACATGAGAGCGAGTAATGACCATTTTCACATTAGGATGAACTATCCCTTCAACATTACTCATCCAGGTCTAATTTTAAAAACACTAGGCTAAGTGCAGAGATACGAGAAAGTGCTTACTGCAGACAGAGCTGGGATATGCCAAGGTTAACCTCACTTGCAGTTGCAGAGCAGGTTTTTAGTGATAAGAATTTTGCGCAAAACTTCCTCTGTAAGCGACTTTTACTGTGAGCAATGCTCACTAAACAAACTAAACAAAAACACCCAAAGTGCTATTTCAAATCCATAAAGTCAACCAAAAACCTGCACTGAAACTTCTCGGAGGAACATTGCCGAAAGCAACCTAGCAATCTGGGGGAAAGGGTTTGATAGCAGGGCTGGGTTTAGTGGGTCCTAATCAGGGTCATGCAGTGGGGGCGTCAGAGAGCTTGTCCAGAGATGGTGACGTGGCGGCTTCGTCCTGTCCCTCCTCAGAGCTGAGGGGTTCAGTGGCCGGGGACGGTGGGGGTGAGCGAGGTTCCTCCTGAGGGTCGGTCCGTGTCGTGGCACCTGTCCCGCAGGACAGCCGGTAACTGGAGAGCGCCTGCTCCAGCACGTGGCGGTATTCGCCTCGGTGGCTGAGCCGGAACTGTCGTAGCGCATCCAGCAGTTGAGCGGCAGCAGAGCCGCCTTCTTCCTCCTCACCGCCGGCTGCTCCCCCCTGGCTGTCCTGGTGCAAGACGCCAGTGTCAGTGGACAGAGCAGGTTAAGAGACCCCGCTTAGAGCGGGCCACCTGCCCATGACCTTACACTGCCCTTTCATTTAGAAAGAAGCACGCTTGAGGAGTGACAAAATAAGCTGTAAGTGGTGGCGAATGTGTGTGCGTCTGTGTGTGCGTGCGAGTGTACAAAAGATGCAGGAGCTTGTCAACACGGGTCTTTTCTCACAAGTCTTAGGAGCAATAAACTTGCTGAAGTAGCATTACCAAGATGCGACCACACAAATACAAACGGTTACAGAGTGGCACAGGCACAGACGGACAAACAAAGCCAAGGCCTGCAAAAAAGCCTTGCATTTACATCTTAAATGCAGAGGCAGTGCTCTTAAAGATAGTGGTGTTTGGATGTTTAACCTGCCCTATATATAAAGCTATCGCTGAGTACCAGTTACACTTGCCCAAGTAGGACATTTGCTAATCACTAACTAAATGTATCATTTCTTAAAATGATCAAGGGAGTAAATGTATGCACAAAAGAGGTAGCGTCAGCTAGAATTACATTAAAATCAAAAATGTTGCTGGTGTGTGCATTAAAAGTATTATAAGATGATGAGTAAATGATTGGACTTAAGTCTAAGCAAGAAGACTCAAGTGACCTTTTGTTTTGAATTCTTATAAGAACAAAAAAGTAAGGAAAAAACACTCACCCCATCTTCTTCTCTGTGTGGGTTTAGCCTGTTGTAAACAGCTTCAATTACACTACGTCTGGAAGAGAAGAGAGACAGATTAGACAGAACTCTAAAAACCCTAAGGAAGACTGACAGGAAAATATTATTTGGTATACAGCAAAACCTCAGATGTATAAATTTTAAATAAATCACTATTCAGATATTGCAAAGACATTACGCATAACAATATTTTTATTTGATTCCTATATATTGATATTTCTTTTACAGCTGTATTCTCACACCAAGAATCAACATCTTAAGTTAATTTTCACATTAAAATAATTTGATATACTAGGTCATATAATTATATAACAGCAACATTAGAAAATATTTTCACATTTAATGTTTAATTAATATAACATTTTGGATGATACCAATTGGCCTATAATTACTTTCATGTTATGGACAACAATTGATAGACAATTGATAGTTCAAATTAAAACTATACTATTGCATCTAAATCAATAAGAAACACTGTAAAAACGTAACTTTTGAGTGATAAGTGAATTTAGGCATTACAACATTACCATATGTCTAAAATAGGTTTACAATAAGAAAAATCGATAATCATCTAGACATTTGCTCGAGATTAAGGATTAAAGTATTTATCTAAATGCAAAAACAGAAACAAAAGAAAACAAAGATCTTGGACTAAAATTGTGCATCAATATCGCATAACCAAGTGTCTGCTGATTCCCACCCCTAATACAGAAGTAGGGCAATTACAAAACGGCTCTGATCAGCAGAAATGGACAAACGTTACTAATTTTGGATCCGTACTTGCTAGCGAGACCACCTCCTGGTGGCAGGTTGGGGATGCTCTCAGGGTGAAGGTTATGCATGATGTGGCTTAGATCTGGGATGCCTTCCTCCCCTGACTTCTCCATGATTTCTGCAGAGAAAGACAAATTATATTACAAATGTGGGATCGTGGAAGAGTGTGATAATGGAAGCCTGGAGCATTTCTTCCACCATGACTACTGCTGTGAAAACAGTGTAGGCATTGGATCAGCCATCCCACTTATAGACAGAGTGTGAGAAAAATAACATCCAGCTGGAGAAAGAATGCCAAACAGGTTTCATCACAGCTGTCCTGACTACATCTCTAGTGGAAAATACAAGAATTCTTTCAGAATGAATATATTCCCCATGCAGAAAAGTTCCTACGAGCCTCCAGACTGTTCAGAACATGCCAGGATGTTGACAGAAGAAACAGAGGGAGAAGAGGAGGACTGCAATCTAAACAGAACTTACACAAAGAGCATTTTCAAACCACATGGCTGACACTAAGGTCTTGGCATTAGGACTTTTTGAATTACAAGATGGCCATTTCCAAAACGCTCGATGGACAATGCAGAAAACCGGCTGACAAATAAACAGGTGCCACTCCTTACCTTCCACACGAGCCTCGAGGAACTTATCCAACTCAGCCTCTCTCTTGACAGCCTCCTCTGATACCTTCGGTGCATTGGGGAAACATACTAGAACAACACTCATGTTGTCTCGGCTTCCCTGGTTAGAAAAAAAAAGAAAAAAAAGATGGTAGGTTAAAGAAAAGGCAGTTCACTGGACAAAAGGCCAACCTGTCGAGCAAGTGTTTATAACACCACAAGCTTCTATTGTAAACCACTATAAATCTAGACCGCCTCCAATTTTGCCAATATTTACCTCGGATGGAAAATTTGTGACATATATTCATACTTAGACACTAAGCAGACCATCATAGAGAAACATCTTTCAAGGGGAGGGGGGGGGCTTAGTTTCCCATGTATATATGAGCCATACATCATGAAAAGGTATGAAGAAGGTTACAGACTAATACGGAAAGCCCTGACATCAACTTGAGCAAATCCATGCCAGATCCAGAGCTGTGACCTCACTCACAAGGTCCCTGGCTCTGTCTGATCATCTGGAGAGCTGGTGTCAACACGGGCAGAGGGCCCAAGCGTTTTTCGAAAAGGGTATTGGATTCTTGAATGCCATGAGACAAAAAAACAAAAAACATTATACGCTTAAATGCAGCATGGAAAAGGGGAGGGGGATTGTTTTTATAAAGTCATGAGTTACACACAGCTGGTTTGTCTAATGAGACTAGCAGGACTAGTGATTATGTAAAGACTCAATGATTCAACTTCATAAAGCTGTGCAACTAATGCAAAACAGAACAAATAGACTAAAAAGGTAAGAAATTAGGGTAAAAAAAAAAAATATTTGACACGAAGCAAACAGCGCAAACCATAATGAAATTCAAGGACAGCTTCTCCCCCAGAGCCATAACCATCATGAACTCTAATATGCACTGATCCCTCTCTGCTACATAAATACATACCACACATAAAGTCTCAGGGTGCTATTTATCAATTTTCACTTTTCAACGAACAGGTTTAGGCCTAGTGCAATATATTCTTAGTGCAATATTTAAATTTGACTACAAACTGTTTATTTTCGTAATATACGTTTAATATGTGTCGTATGTAATATTGTTTTTGTTGGTTGTATAATTTTTCTCACACCATGGGAAGCACTTGACAATATAAGGTGTAGTGTATAATGACAATAAATGCTTTCTATTCTATTCTATGTCTAATTTGTAAACAAATGACTGATTGTCAACAGTTTTTTTTTTAAGTCAGTCAAAAAGATTCAAGTAACAGCTTTGAACTTGCTTGCAATTTGGCAGTTTGAATAGCAATGATGTCCAATTAGAGAGAAAAAAAATGACTTGTCTGAACAGTTAAAAAGATAGTAAAATGCAAAATAGTCAGTGCATTATTCAAAGCCACAACTGACCAATTAGAAATTAAATTAACGTTACCATGAGACTTTACAACTAATGTATACTGACTGGCTGGTCATATGACAATGTGTAGTTAAAAACATACACAACATTGTTAAAATTAATTGGTATTTATTAATTAATGAACACTTACTCATGGATTACCCTGCTTATACCATGGACACCTTGCCAGCAGTGACAAACAGAGCTTGTGCAAATAACCTGCATCTGTGCAGCGTTTCTCTACTAACAATGAAGCTGTGAGTTTAATTACTTCAAAAACAGCAATGTTACCACCTCGTTGCTGAAGCAATATTATTCAGCAATTCAGTAGTGAAGCTAATTTAGTCGTGGGACAGTATTGACAAACAAGTATTTGTGCTCCTAAATGTTTTGCGTGTGTGCAGTGTGATCTCCCATCTCTGTGTGCGAGTGCAATTACAAAAAAACAAGCATTCAGATCATGGTATAAAATTAAATATTTCATAAAAAAATATTATTGTTATTGCAAGTTTAAATCGAAACATGGTGTTATTTTCTTCTAAAACAGTCATATTTTTTATTGCACTAATCATACCTAGAGACATCTGTTGTGATCTCCTCACCTTATGTAAACAGGTGTCCACCACAGAGTTGCAGATCTTCTCCAAATCATCCCACACCTCCAGCCGAGAGCGTACAAAATCACACAGCTCCTCATTAGTCATCACATCCCAGATACCATCGCAGGCGAGCACCACAAATTCATCCTCTTCTGAAACGCGTGGGATTTCGAACACCTCCGGTTCCGGAGATACCAGCTGCTCAGTGGGGCCCTTTCCATCCACACACTTGTAGTCATAGTCCCCCAGTGCGCGCGACACTGCCAGAGAACCATTCACCCTTTGGATCATCACAGAACCTCCTGCGTTCTGAATGCGCTCTTTCTCACGTGGATTGCACGGCTTGTGGTCTTGTGTGGAGAACCGGACCTGTCCGGCACGGCTTAGCACGGCACGCGAGTCTCCGCAGTTGATGAAATAGAGGTGCTCAGGGGACACCAGCACGCCAACCGCCGTGGAGCCACTACGGTCCATGCCGTTACGTAGATCCGAGAAGTTGCGCATGTACTCGTCGATCTTCAGGAAGCCAGAACGAATGCCGATTTTAACACCCTCCACGGAGTCAGGGCCAGAACGGAAGTCCTCGCTGCTGGTTATGATGTGCTCCAGCAGGTGTTTGGAGCAATAGTTGGCCACGCGGGAGCCAGCGTGACCGTCGTACACCGCGAAGAAGGACCAGTCGTCCAGGCCGTGAGGCAGACCCACTGCGGCCGTGTGTGCATCCTCCATCTCTACCCGCCAGCCCTGCATGCTACTCAGGCCAAAGAGCAGACCGTTGCCCGCCCCATGAGCATTGTGTTTCTCTGTCTTCGGTTTGTCCAAGAAGGCCCCCATGGCTCAGGACACCGTCTGCAATAGAAAGAGTGAGTGATGTAAGTTGCTTTAGATGTTAAAAAGCATTTTATGATGCTTAAGTATTAGGACAACAACAAAGAGCATTTTGAGAGGTTAAATGCATACTTTACCAAAACATTTAAATAGTCATTATTTACTTACCATCATGTCATTCCATTAAAACTTTGGTTAATCGTCAAAAAACGAATTACGATATTTTAAATGAAACCTGGTTTTATTTAAAAAAATATCTTAATGTGTGTTTTAAAGATGACGTAAGATGATGAGTAAATAATGATAGAATTTTCATTTTTGGGTGAACTAACCCTTAAACAATATCATGCTTATGTTATACTAAACATGTTACTGGCAATTTAATCCACAAACACAGGTTGGGCTTTTCAGGACATCAGCCAAACAAACACCAGCAAAGCCGTTGCACTGACGACAATGTTCTTTAGTATTACACAGTCATCAGTCCTCTTTTGTTCATAAGACAGTGCATGTAAAAATGTATGAGACTGAAGGCTATGAAAGTGACAACTGCCTACGGAGTTACTGACAGATCTTGATGTGATCTAAAGGCTACTGTAACAGCAGATATGAAGATAATACCAAACTGCCAAAAGCTCATCAAAAAAAACTTAATTGCTGATGCTGGTTTCAAATATTATGTTAATCAAGAACAATTAAATACAATGAGCATACAAGCATCTATGACTGAATAAGTCAATTCACTGATATTATAATAAAATAACATAACATGGTGTACATTTAAAACATTTAGCATGACGTTCAATGAGAAATTCTTTGCAGAATTGACTTATCACTGGTTAACTAGACCCATATCATCATAATAACCCACCATGAAAGGCACTACGCAATGTAAAATGTGCAGGTGTGTTCAAATGGAGAAAAGTTGGGGTCCGAAAGATTTTTTTTAAAGTCTTCTGCTCACCAATGCTGCATTTATGTGATAAAAATACACTAAAACTGTATTATTGTAATAAATAAATAAACTACAAAATGTAAGAGTGTTTGTACGATAGTTGTGAGCATGACTAGGATTTCAGTGAAGGGGCAGTTCAGAGAAATAGCATGAATTAAAGTTTCCTGTCAAAACCTGGATCTAAACCCTCACAATATTATAAGAGAAGCAGTGCCTAAATGAAAGCATAAGGATGTCAAAAAAGGCTTCTGGACACATAATCTACACAGACAGATGGGGTGTGTCCGGACAGTAACTCAAGCTCCTGCATCACATTTCATCTAGAGTTTCATCTCTACCATGAAAACAAACTGGCTTTGGCTATCTTAACTTCATCCTCAAGACAAGCGAGCACACAGACATCAAATGCATTTGTGTACTGCACAAACAGCACATGCATGCAAAACGCACTTTAAAAGAGCTTAGCAGAACTTACAAGACCAAAGGGAAAAATGTATTATTGATTACAAACTACCAAGACAGAAGGCAAAATGTATTTTTCATAAGTCTGATTCCCCATCTGAATGCAGGATTAGAAAGTGTGGAGAAGCTTTAAGCCGCTTTGGGCAAACCCCAACCGTAAGACCATTACATGACTCCAGGAATAGCCACTGAAATGTATTACAAGCCCAAATAAGCCATTAGACAAATGGAACGAGAGCTGCCTCGTAAGCTATGCGATCATAACTTGGGACCTTGACCTAGCAAACCCAAAAAAGCCAGTAGGCTACTAACTAGAAACAAGTCAAGGTTTGCCAATAGATATTACAAGCAGGGTCATGGGAGAGGTCAAATTACAGTTTCTCTCATTCTCTTGAACAGGCCTCTTCACAGGTCTGCTTCGGGAGAAAGAGAACTGGCAGTGGTCAGCAGGGCCGGTATCCAGTGAAAGTTCCAGCATTCAGTGGATCATGGGCTCGTCCAAACCTGACCATCAGATCAGGGACTAAACTAGACTTACCCAGAAGGGTGGTGCCCAGGGCCAGATATTTGGTCACTACTCCACACATGACAGGCATGGAAGGCATGTGACCAAAAAAGGTGGTTGGGAGCTGGAGTGTGTGTTTGTGTGTGTGTGTCGTTGGATGAGGGCACAGGTTGTTGTGCAGTGTCATGGCTCGGCTGGCCAGGCTGTCGTTTTGGCAGGTCCTCCCCCTCTGAGCATGGCTCTATTTATATCCCTTCAAACTCAGATTGGGTTACTTGCTTCTGAAAGTGGGCAGGGGCAAAGTGGTGCATCCTTATGGGTGTTATTCATGGGGGGGGGCTTCTTCCCAAAATTCATGTTCAGATGTCCTTGTCAGATCCTCTTCATTCTGAGGCCTTGAGGCTGGGATGATCTCTGTCAACAGTAAAAGGGCTGATCCATCATGCAGCGCTCGCTTTGATCAAACCCTTCCATTAGCATGGCAGATACACTCAAGAGGAAGCTTTGTTAATGCTCAGGCTTCAAAACAAGAGCATAAGACCAGGTGCAGTAAACGCACGAATGTATCAGATCAAACGTTAATAAACAGGCACAACAGCAGGAAATGAGGGGGGTTTGGAAAGGTGGCTGGATGTGGACCTGAGGAAGGGATGGTTGAAACCGGACAGTTAACCGTCATCTCCACACCACACACTAAAGGCAAGATTAAACATGAATGTCTGGCACAACTAAATGAAAGAAATGATTTTCAGTTTACTGCAAATAGTATATTATTTATATTATATATATATATATATATATATATATATATATATATATATATATATATATATATATATATATATATATATATATATATATATATGGACACTGATGTATAAATCATGGCAGGAAGTGCTATGGATTAAATTATAGAGAGTATGTTGCATAATTTTACCCTAAGCCTCTTTTATTTCTTTATTTATTATTTACTTGAATGTATTTTTATTTTATTTCTTTATTTTACTTCTTTATATTTTCTATGCTATGCTGCTTGTCTGTTGTCTGATTAAGACATTTTGTATTTTTGTAGGGATTGGCATTTCATGAAAAATATTATTCGACATTCGCTGGGAATTATTTGATTTTTATTAAAAAAAACGCCCCCCTGCCGGTACAACGGCATTTGCTCAAATTCCACTCTTAAATTGATCTATACTGTAGGCCTACGTGTTGTATAGCCATTAAAAGAAAACGTATTTAGTTTCATATTTATGTTTAAATAGGTTATTTTTTAATTGCATCTGTTGATTATATGAAAAGTGAACAGCATGAGTAATCATAAGATACGCAATATATCGGGAGACATCATTTTTATCCCATTAAGTTTTGTTTTGTATAAAGCGAATTTTGTTTTGTATAAATTGTATCTTAATTTTAATCAAGGTTTCATCAACCAATTGCCTGGGTTTAATAAATAAGAAGCAAATATAGCAGACAATATAAGCAGGACATGGACGCGCCGGCACGATATAACTTGCATTGCTCGTGAACTGGAGCTCGTCTCATAAATGAACCGAAACTGAGAAATATATCTATAGAAAGCTTGAAATGTCTACTTTTAAACAAAATAATTAAAAACTAAAAGAAACAGACAACCCTCTTATGTAATCGGTAGCCTATGAAGTGTGCATTTCTCTCTATAGGCACATTCATAATAGCCTACTGCGAAGGTGGCTCAGCATCATCAGCATCTTTGCAGCCGAGATTGACAGAAAACACTAGTTTATTAATAAACAATTAAAATATCTTCTTGCTATATTTGACACATAATGAATACTTTTGCCAGTTCTTTGTGCCAAGCTTTATGCGCCCGCCAACTAATCGAATATCGTGACTCATCCATATTTTGTACCAGGCCATTTATGGTTGTTCGTATTGTTTAATAAAGTTCTTGGTAAAAAAAAAGAAAAGAAGCAGCTACTGCTGTGCTTCATATTATTGTATCCGATTTTAGTGCATTTCTGTGGCAGAATTACAGCGCCACATACTTGTCTAGCATATATACTACATCGTTTTGAGTAGGTTTTAGTGGTTTCGTGTGTACGCAGATATTTCTTGAGACGACGCAGATTTACAGATTTTTTTTTTAGAACGAGGGGGAAAAAACAGAGAAAGCTCTGGCTTCGTGTGGATGCGGCCTAAATAGCCTCTCGAATACTGTCTGTATGAACGTGCAACAATGTTTTGTTGTGATAGCTTACACAGCACAGGGAGGCTTAATTAGAATTGTTGAACTACATTTACATAAAGAAGAACAAATAAACAAACTGCAAACAATAGCAAAAATAAATACAATAGACTAAAGAGACAAATGAATGGCTTAAAGTTTAACAGTAAATTCAGGTAAGAAATACTACAGAAATGAAAGTAATCAAAAAGTGAAATAACACTGGATAGTTTTCATTGTAAAAATGAAATACAGATTAATGCTTACAATTAAAGTTACCAAAAAATTATTCAGTCAAGAGAAGAGAGTAATTTCCTCTGTCTTTTGCAGCAGGTTAAATAGGCTGCTATCACTTTAAGAGCGTATGCCACAGGGGATTCCCACCCCTAGTGATCTGTGGGTATACAGATTTCCTCATTTGCTTACATTGATTCGCAAGGTCTCGACTCTCGATTCAATTCCAACAACTCAGTAGCAAGATGTTTCTTGCCTTATTTTGTGGCACATAGCCAAGTTTTAAGTAAAGAGAGCAAATGAACAACACAAATATGATATCTTTTACCATGGCCCTAAAAAACTGCTACAAAGTGGTGCAGAAAACTAATACAAAGAAAACCTTCCAACATGGATTATGAAAATATTAATTAAAAAAATCTTAAAAAAAACAACAAAGCTAAACTATGCAGTTGAGTCATAGTTCAGTAGACATCAGCAGGACAAGATGCCCTATACAAATACATTTTTGCGTGAAACGATAATGATATTTTTAAAAGAGAGCTGAAGGACTATTTTTACTCAGTCCTACTAAATGTTCATAAAACTAATCTGTGAAATAACAGTGTATGACATGTAATTAAGGACACACTTTCCTTAAAGTCCCTGTAAAGTCCAAATTAAGTATGTGTTCTGAGTTTGTCACACAGAAAAGTTAGTTATTAGCCACCCAGCCAAATTTGAATGATAAAATAAGCTATCAAAATCTTGAAAAAATGAGTAGTAGTCTCAGTTCTCAAACGCTGGGGGCGTGTCCGCTGGCTGCGCTGAAACCACGCCCACTCGCGGGTAAGCTACAGTCGCCACACTCAACTGTGGAGTTACTGTGGACTACCTACTTATAACATAATAAGCACACAAGGCAACTTACACTCATTGGTGGGCACGCACTGCCGATGATGGCACAGTTGTGTCGGTTCGGCCCCATTCACCAGTAATCTCCGACGAAAGTTTATAAATCTATCTCGTGTAAAATGATCACTACAGAGGCGGGTTTTGGCTGTGATCTACAGCTCTCCATCAAGGTGGTTCTTCACTAAATTAATCCACCTCTTCTTGATGTGATCGTTTTTCGGAAATTTAAATAAGGACACCGATCTGTTTTGTACGTGATCGCATCCAGGTAGTACGCATTCAGAATTATGCAGGAAATGCTGTAGCACACAATAAGGATCACTACTGCTATAGCAACTGTGCAATAAAGAGCTTAAAAGAAAAGCACAGAACAATTGATTTACTGCTGTAGCAACACTTTGTGAAAAATTGAGATGTTGAAAATAAAGTGATATTCTGATGCTAAGGGGGTATTTTTCTTAGTCTAATTAGACCTAGTGTATACAAGTACATGGGCATTTTAAAAAAATGTCCAAATTGATGTCATAACATCCTCCCACCCTCATCTTGTTGAGGCACAATTATGACTTCTCCCCCCATTTTCTATACAAGACTCCATTCTAAAAATAAAGTAAACACTGTGGCGTCACCAAGCAACTCCAGTGCCGCACTGTAAACAGGGGGCTTAGCTTCATTCAGTGACCTAGCTGCAAGCTCTGCATCTTCTCGGGACATGAGATGACCCCCACACATTTCCGCTTTAGCTCTGCATGAAAACAGGCATCGAGCTTAACCTCTGGTATAGAGTAAGCTACTGATAGGATTCTGACTAAATCACTTAGCTTTCTGTTTTGATATGATGAACAATGAGCAATGAGCAAGTTCTTAGTGCCTGAAAGCCACACTAATGCTTATGAAACTGTACAGAGGCTAGGGTTGGCCGGTAGAACGATATATATCGTGGTGAGGAAATAAACTGTCTATTATTTAACTGTCTATAGATTTTTCTATATCATTTAGATTTTGCAAATATTAACACATAAAAATATACAATTTAATTTTATTTGTAAAATGAAAACTACAGATTACACTTCCACATTTTTTATCCCCACCCACGGACAGTCGGATCAACAGAGGGTTGATAACAAAAAAAAGTTGTTTTGTAACAGAAGGTTTATTACAGAAAATGTTATCACTTAAGACAAGCAAACAAGGATACTCGCCGAGACTGGCATTTTGAAATAATTTTGCGGCATATGTGTCCGCTCTGGGACAAATAGATAAGAAACAGAACTGAATTTGGTGCTTGCGATGCTGTCTGCACGGATCTGTGAGCGCACACAGAAAACTGCGCAGGTGTTCCCAACTTACTTGAATGTTTTAATGGACAGGACTTAAAAACGTTCAGCCCTAGGAAATACTCAAATTCAAGCCAACAAACCCCACCAATAGGGTACCATGTGCTCAGTCTGTAAACATTATCTTCTCAATCTGTAAACATTATCTTCTTAACAAATAAAAGGTCATACTTACATGTGTTTAAAAAAACATTTGCATGCGAAATCCAGTCATTGCAATGATCGTAATCGGGAATTTCGCATGAGGGTAAAAGATTTCTCAGATATCATATCACAACAGGTTCAAGTTGATCACGTGGATTTGCCATTTTGACCAACAGAAAGCTGCTTGCAGGGTTCCCACACCTTGGTTAACTTCAAATTCAAGGACCTTTCAAGGACTTTCCAGGTCCAATACCCTATAATTCAAGGACTTAATGTGGGAACACATTTGTAGTGTCGAACAACAAACCTTGAGGTTCCATCGTAGTTGTTTTGTGCGAGCATGAACGTCATGGAAACGTACAACACAAAGCACCTCACGCGGGAAACACTAAATGTAGTGCGTTTGTTAATGTGACCACAAATTTAAACTAGCTAGACTGACAAAACTAGACAAATACCCTTAAAAGTAATGACTGCAACATCTAATGAAGTCCTCTGTATCAGTGGCACCACACTCACTTTGAATTATGGCCGCACGCTTGTTTCTCTGGCGTATAAGGTCTATGGGTGCATACCATTCGTTTGTCAAAATGAAATGGTAAATATGATTAGTCAGTTTCTGTTAGTCCCGCCCACATTATTATCTTACAACGCAAGGTTGTAACACTTGTTTTAGTAAGAATTGCACATTTGTGGAGTTGAATTTGAAAATGGCATGTAAATATCAATCAGCTGACACTTTAAAAAGCCTACATTGGAAACCCCAACTGTACTGCTGCAAAAAAAAACAAACAAGGCTAGCAGTGAATCCGGGCGATTCCTTTAACTTAAAGGGCACCTATTATGACATTTAAAATGTTCCTAATGTTGTTGTGGGAGTCCCCAACAACAGTTTTACATGCATGCAATGACAAAAAACACTTTTGTTTTCGTATAATATGCATTTATTTTTACCTGATTTGCTCACCGACTCCCAAATGATTCGTTCAACGACTCGTTTTTCAAACCCCTCCTTTGCGCGACGCTAATCTGCGTTGATTGGTCAGATGACCCAGCAGTGTTTACATAGATAATACTTATTTTTAACACGGAGTACAATGATGCTTTTATCAATTAAATTGTGTTATAATAATGATTATAGTCCACTGCTTTATAGTTTGTAGTAAAAAACGAAAAATAAGATAAAGAATTTAATGTTATGTTAGCGAGCAGCCCAGAGTTCATATTGTAAAAGCACAATCAGTCTTTGTTTGCGTTAGCCCGATGCATAAACATAACGTTTTTACAAAATAAAAAAATGCAGTTACGTTACTACGAGGTATTACTCTATTCTTTAGACAACTCCGAAAACAACGACAAACACTTCACATATCTCAATACAATTGTCATTGAAGACCTAGAAGCTAAACGGTGCTTACACAACAAACAAAATAATTATTAAGCATGCTACATAAAATATAAAAGCAAAAATTATTAATAACACTTACAGGTTGTGATACGGAGGAGGAAGCTGATGCAAATACACTTGGAACTGAACCTTCCTTCAATATCAGCCGGCTCGCGAATGCAAGTTTGATTGCATTTAAAAAGCAATCGTCTTCAAAATGGCGCGAGCAAAGCACAAGGCTCGGACTATACTTCTGTGGTATAGTGAATTGTAGCCACTTAGTCTTCAAATGCTCCTCCTTGGGCAGATGAAAAAAGTTTGCTTTTGAGTCGCACAGAACAGCGTCTCGTCGCCCTGATGTTTTCCCTGCTGGCCTTGGAGAGCAATAAGTGGGCGTATCGTATTCAAATAACTTGACAAGTTGACGTCATCTAGTCAGAGAAAAAGCTTCGGTCTTCTAACGATTCATAAAAATGACTCAGAGTCGACTCTCACTTTTGAAAGACAATAACTTTATATACGGTGCACTTTCATATTTCAAACTTTGCAGGATGTTTTTGTTCACTTAGATCTATGTTACACACTACATGAAAGGTAAATTTCAAAATTCCATAATAGGTGCCCTTTAAGAGTTCATCTCAGTTTTTACTTGAAGTATCTATCACTAATATTCAGGGGTGCACCTGTGGTCTGAAATAGAAATTAAAATGAAAACACGTTTTAGTTTTTTTTAGTTACAACTACCATTTTAATTTTGTCAATTAAAACAAACAAAAAAACATAATATATTATAGGTAAATGTTACCTAAATAATTTATTTCATTTGCATATCTTGAATGAGGAAAATATATAAATCCAGAAGTTTCGTAGACAAATCGAAAAAAAAATAAGTCTAAATGTTTTAAATGTGACAATTATGTGTGTAATTTAATTTTTATTTTTAAAGAACAATGTATAGTAAATACACAAACTAAGCAGATTACGTTCGTATAAGGTGCACACTTATGAAGTTTGAACCACAGACAATAAAATATTTTTTTAATAAACACAGCCTAGTATTTTCAAATAATTTTTAAAACTATTTTCACAGTGTTAAAAACAATAGTTTGTTATTTTTATCTATATAGTTGTGCAGTAAAACTTTAAAGAAGATCTATATTCTTGACTTTTATTTACGGAGGAGATGTGGAAAATATGCCATGGCAGCAGATAAGCACTCGTTAGCTCACTTGCTAATGTAGTTCTCTTCACGTTTTGCTTTTGGATTTATTATAAAATAGCTATAATAACAAATGATTTATGCTAAAAAGTAAATGCATCAAATATTTTTAGATTTAATTAAAATAAATCAAATGGGCCTATTTTTAAACATTGCTGTTTAAAAAAAAAAAAAAAAAAAAAGCGCTAAATATCTTTAAACACAGTCTTGTTTTCTTATACTCGTTTATGTTACTACTGCAGGTCTATTAGTCTGCATTTACACTACAGCACTAAATGCATAGGACTATTTTGACAAATGTTTTGTTTCATCTGTTGCTACGGTTATCACAGACCATAGCAATTTCAGGAGCTACTCGCAGAACAATGTGACGGATTCACTCCTTATATTTCATAAGCTACGCTTTGCCAACCGTTTTATAAAGGCCCGCCCACTTAAACATTTCTGGCCTCGCCCCTGCCCTGTATGCAGCGCTGTACAGTGGCTCCAGCTACTAAAACAACATTTCATATTCAAAATCAAATAGTGAAAGATTTATAAACAGACTATGATGCATGATGTGTATTTATAGGCAGGTTATGTAGCAAGAAAGGCAGTTACATCATTGTTTGGTGATCAAGTCAGTGGATGGTGAGACATGGGCTAGTTCTGACAGCGTTTCAAAGACAGCACACAAAAACCGTTACAAAAAGGTGTTTATGTGGTTAGAGTGCAACAAAGGACCCAGAGATCACACGGTTTCAGGGCACTCCCTCAGCTAAAGGAAGATGTGTTGCATTACAAGGCACCAAAACAAAAGAAGCGCAACAAGGCCCTGTATGGAGAGAGCTATATCTGTCCAGCTAGCCTCAGCTGAGTAAACACAGAGTTTGGAGAACGACAACCTACCCCTCTACTATCACTCATACCATATGTGGCCTCTGCTCTACTGGAGGCAGGATGAAAGATGCGACGTCGGGTTCCTCTCCGCATGCACACATGTAAAGCACAGAAGAGTTCTCACATCTACTGTACGAATTATCCGCCCTCTCACAGACACACTGTAACTCCCACACCGCCCTATCACAGTTGGAACCGCAAACTTTCGCCATCTTTCCCCTTGAAACTGTTGTCACTGTCACTCATTTGTATCAAAACCACACGGTGAAACCTAAAGTACAGGCCTGTACTGCAAAAACGCAGCCAAAAGGCATTGTATCGGCGTAAGAGGGAAGTGGATTTTGGCAGGCTTACACAACCACCGAGGTGTGAGCTGACAGTCTGCTCGCTAAAAGGTCTAAAAGGTCTGTGCAAGGGGAATAAGAGACAACCAAGGGTAAACAAAGTTCCAAATTAATGACAATTAACTACCAGAAACTCTTTCGTACAAGGCACTGCACAACTGGAGACGCAGCAAAACCTGATTTTATTTGAAATCTTAATTTAAAGACTTGAGATAAGCATCTTGTGGAAATCGCTGGTCTCCACAGGAGCAGCAGTTGTGATCACAGCATGTGAACAAAAAGGTATATAGAGGTACAACAAACATGCAATACCGAGTCCCGCTGATGGTACAGCAAAGCAACACTTATTTGAGTAGGTATTTGAGTAGGAGCTTGAGATAAAGTTCAAAGCAAACTGTGTACCTAAGATTAAAAAAAAAAAACATTCAAGTTGTGACATTTTTTTGTCCCAAAATGACAATACTTCAAAGAATTCACTTTTCTTTAGCAATTGACCGTTCGCAAAAGCCACGCCCCTTAGTTATTGTTACTACGCCCGTCAAACAATTGAGAACCATAGCCATGGCTGGGTTGAGCTCCATATATTAAGTGATTGGTTTTGGAGTAATGCAGCAGACATATCCTCCAGGGCACGACAGAAAGTATAGACAGAATAGCGCACGGGAGCACATGCACAAAACAGTTTCGTAAAATTATATATCAATCATTTTTATTTGATCATATATCATTTTACAAAACTGTTTTGCGCATGTGCTCCCGCGCGCGCTATTTCAGTCACAACACTGCAATCAGAGGACGCGCTGCCTGAAACCATCAACTCTCGATGCTGTTCTCTTCATTCATAACTCGTAGTATATTTGTGTAAATAGTTGTGCAACTGCGCGAACTTTGTTTTGAAGTTTAATGTTTGAGTTCCAGAGGAATTTGTGACTGTGTACCTGTTCAACCACATCAAAGTTTCGTAATTAGTAAGTCCGTGCTCTTCCTCTTTTTTTTCTCTTGTTTGCTTACTGATGAGGGGGCCGCAGTGCCGTAGTGAAACGGTGTTTGTACATGTAGCCTATTTTTTAATAATAGTTGCAAGCAATCATAAAATACAGCAAGTTTTAAGCCCGTGCAGACCTCACTGCCATAGGCGCATCGTTTCACTATCTTGCTGAAATCGGAATGTTTGACGGAGGTCCTTCTCCTTAGTTACAGTTGCTGAGCTAGGATTGGACGAGAACCGTTCGAGGGCGGGGTTTTGCGAACGGTCAATTGCATATTCACTACGTGCTTTTAATTTTTATGGTTTTCACTGACCTAAGTGCTGTTAGTTTCACGTAAAAAGATTTCCAACTATCGGCTAACAATCAACCCTAGAAATTGGGCATAAGTCAATCAAGATTGCAGCGATGAGCTCTTGCCATTTTTGTATGCAATATGCATCAGACGATCTGTGGGCATGACGCCCGAGGGTTACACTACAGCAAGATCAAAAACAGATACCTAGCACCAGTAATACAGATTAACACAGCTTTAACCACAGCTTAGTCTTACTTCACTAACGGTGAGTTCACACTTGACATGTTTAGTTCGATTAAAACGAACCCTGGTGTGATTGCGCTGTTAGTGCGGTTCATTTGAATAAGTGTGAACGCTGCAACCCAAACCCTGGTGCGCACCAAACAAGTTGACCGAGATCGCTGAAAACATGGGTCTCGGTCCGATTCCAAACTAACTCTGGTGCGGTTTGAATGATATCTGAACACAACACGAACCAAAGACTTGTAAACGAACCAAAGACGGGACATGATATCACAAGATGCCAGTCGCAAATTCACAGTTCGGTACAGGCATCAGAACCGCGTCTCCTCACTGCAGATCTTCATTTGTGTGTGTGATGTTGGGATTCCTGCCACTGTTTTGACTCCTTTACACATTTCATAAGCTCTTCACAAGTTCTCATTTCATATGTAGCAGGTTGTGAACATAATATCCCTATGCCTTTAGGTTTGGTGTTTCAAATGCCACTGTAAACACTAAACGTTTTTGGTCCGGACCAAACGAACCAAGAGTGAACACACCCTAAATGTTTATGATATTGGCAGGGCTCCAGACAAAAAATAAAAATAAAATAAAGAGCCATTGGCTCCTATAAGTGAAAAAAAGGCACCAAATGATTTAAGTGCCACAAAAGAATAAACACGTTTTATTTTTGTCACTTAATATTAATATTTTTTGTTGCAAATACGACCGTTTTAGTCGCAGTTTGGAGCCCTGTATTGGTCACACAAAACATTAAGTAAGCTAAAGCAAGTTGGTGCAGTGGCAATGCAAACGGGTGTCATTTGGGATACAAACTGATTTTGCGATGTGAACAAACACTGCTGATGGTCCTCTAAATAGTTTAAGTTCGAAACCTGGCATCCCCAAATTCCCTCAAAACTCTGCAACTTGTGAATCTTTCAAACACACTCGCAGCAGACGCTCGTTTCCTTCTCGCCACAATGGTGGTGCTCAGGCACGCAAAGAAGAAGTTCCAATGTGAACTAAATGGTTTGCTGGGGAAGAACAATACAACATGAACGAAGGCAGACAACTTTGTGCTGTAAGAAAGAAGAAAGTGAAACTTTGTTTGCACGATAGACCAGACCATAAGATCCTCATAAAGAGTCATGAAGACGCCATCGTATACATCCAAAACCAGTAATGGCTTTCTTCTATTATAAGCCCTGAAATGATCTGCTACTTGTAAAGGCAATATTTCATCATAATATTCATAATTTCAACCACGGTCAAATAAAATGGTAAACAAAAAGATAAAGAAAGGTTTAGAATCTTGGCAAACAAACAGGTTACCTATTGACTTCCATTGTACAGACAAAAATATCTATAGATAAAGATATTTCTCAAAATATCTTTTTATGTTCCACAGAATAACAAAAAAGTACATGAGGGTGGGCAAATGATGATGATTTTCCAGTTTTGGGTAAACTTTCTATCAAATGTGTATAGATTTACTAAGAGAGGCAAAGCGAATGATGTCTCTTCATATTTTAGAAGCCAATGTAACTTCTGAATCAAGGTCTAATGAAAAACAGTCCATGACTTGGCATCAGTCAGTCAACCAAGCAAACATGCCGTTACCAAAAAAAGATCCACTTCATGCGTCTATATAAGACAAAGTAGAATTGTTACATTCTATAAACGTATTATCAACTGGGATAAACACTGTAGTAGGCATTACTATGAATCAAATAATCTGCATAAGAAATTATTATTGATTTCAAATATGGTTAGGCTACTTAACATCCATTAGTGAATTTACCATTATTGCATAAAGGCAGGGAGCCTGAACCTGTTATTTATAGCTATCTGAGCTATTGCTTTTACTGAACCACCCATACAGCCAACTCAGAAATAATCCACAACCTCCGGCTATCAAAACACAGCTGGTAGGTAAAGCAATGGACCAAGCCATCTGAAATCCATGTTTTTACCTTGAAACTGTAACATAATACGATTATGCAAGTGCAATTACTTGTATCCGAGAACACAATCAGAAAATTTAAAATGAAGTTAGTAATGGGCGATATAAACGATATGCGATATAAACGATACAAAATTGGCCTACGATAGAGATTTTAATTCTATTGCACTATCGCGATAATGCATGTTGATGACGCAATCTACCCGCGAAATTTAGAGCCACGAGCTGCAACCGGCTGAAACGCATCATATTCGTCGTCATCTTGAGTAAACATGGCTGAAAGCGAAACGGAGGAGCTGGTGAAAAAGATCGGTGCAACATCCATTATTTGGACTTGGTTCGGATTTAAGCCATCCGACGAGCAGCAGCAAACTATACAGACTATACAGAGTGCGTGGGGCAACAGTTCGGTAACACACACGACTAATCTGTTCTACCACTTCAAAATGAAACATGTCACTGAATACCAGCGCGTATTCACAAAATAGTGGTGTAAACACCACATCTCTGTGTGTGCCGATTTTAAGATTCATTGTTGTGTTGCTTTTGAACTGAGAATACATCAGTTTTTCTGCTCTTTGCATCTTTTGTGTCCCTAAAATAGCCAAACTACATTTGGAGTGCCTTCTCCACTGTTCTGCACTTTTATGGCATGGCACAACTGTAAACAAACTTTTATACTTGAAGCATTTTCTTTAGTTGATGTATACAGGTGAAACGCGAAAAATTTGAATATCATGCAAAAGTAAAAGGTGAAACTAATATATTATATAACTAATATATCTTTCTTTCTTTAAAAAATTGTTTGGCTTTCCTTAGGGTCTGTGTAACCTGTTCTGAAATGGTTTTATTATAATTTATATATCGTGATATATATCGTTATCGCAAGAGGCTGCAATGTATATCGCAATATGGATTTTAGGCCATATCGCTCATCGCTAAATGAAGTTATGACCGATTAAGTCAAATTCAAGCTAAAGCAAAAAATTACAAATCTACACTACCGTCAATATTTGTAAACTATTTTGAGAGAAGACTCTTCTGTTCACCAAGGCAGCATTTATTTGATCAAAAATACAGTAATATTAAATCATGAAAATGAACATTTAGATAACTTTTCTACTAAATTATATTTTAAAATATAATTTATTCCTGTGATGCAAAGCTGAATTTCAAAATATAGGCTATCATTTATTCCTGTGATGCACAGCTGAATTTCAAAAGAACAGAACTTAATCTTTTGTAACATTATAAATGTCTTTACTGTCAGTTGATCGATTTATTGCATCCTTGTTGAAAGAAAAAAAGTTGAATGCATTTTTTTTTAGGCTAGGCCTAACTAAAGCTTCTCTTTACGTCAGACGTTCAGCGCAAACACTTGTGCACGCCTCTCACACACCCACATGGGAAGAGGTGAGGAAAGAGTTAATCCTGAGTCATTCTGAACACCACCCTGCCAAACCCATAAAACATACAAATACTCTGAAAGCGTAGGAAACATCTTGCATGTATTCACACTGTCGTAGTCCTCGCACACCACCTATTCGTGCCTCTTGACATTAATCCCCTGACATTAGTCTGTGAACTGGAGAGCTGGTTCCACGGTGACAGCACGATGACAGCAATAAGAGGGTGATCCACACGACCTGTTTGTGACCCATACACATATTAAGATCATCCCAGGGAAATTAAGAGCGCTACCTGTGACTGTCATTATGATGATGCATATTAAACATGATAATCTGATTCTGCATAGTCTTGATCCAATCGTAAACATCATGAGGACAACATCTGAAAGGTATAATCATTCTTAACTTTTTTCCACCACTTCTGTCTACTGCCATGTAATGACACAAACCATTATGAATCCATGAACACATCAGCCACAGCAGTAGGGTTGTCAAAAGCACCGATACTTCGGTACTAGGGCTATTGACAAATTTCTCGATTCGATTTCGATTCAGAAGCTTGAGATGCGATTCAGATTCAGTTCGATGTCGATTAATTTGGATTTAAATCAGGTACAGTACTCTCAACTAATGCTGTAAACAGGGAGTCAACTTGGTACCACATTAATATTGAAGGTTAAAATTAACTGGTTTGTAACAACTATACAAAAGGAAGTTATGATACTAACTTTATAATTACATAATTATGTTTCACTCCAATTCATTCTTTAAAATATAAAG
Source organism: Phoxinus phoxinus (assembly GCF_949152265.1). Lineage (NCBI taxonomy): Eukaryota > Metazoa > Chordata > Actinopteri > Cypriniformes > Leuciscidae > Phoxinus > Phoxinus phoxinus. The sequence goes on from NC_136896.1 coordinate 13,359,933, forward strand.
ATTTAAATGGTGGTTGCCTTAACTTGACTGATTAATTCAAACATACATTACATATTGAAGTAAATATAATATGTAACATGGTGCATATAATTAGCATAATGCGCCACTGTAGAGACATTTTTCTAGCTGACTGACGAGTTTATGATCACTGAATGGCTTTTCTGAGGTATAAGTGTGACGTTACATGATATTGTTTACAGGCTGTTTTATTTACGCTGCTGCTTAGTTTGAACTGAGGTGGCAAAAGCCAATTGTCATGCCACATTAAAGAATTTCGTAATAAAATTGACAATTTTAAATCCAACAGTTCATATAGATATGTTTTACCCACCTATCTAAATGTAGGGGAGACGGTGAATAACCCCCATTTCAAAAAACGGTGGCGTGGCGTGTTCCTTTAAGTTTGTCAGAATACGCTCAATTCATAGTTTTCACACGACATAACACCCTTATAAGTGTTTGACCACCAGTGATTTTTACCAGGTTTGTACTAAGAACTAATATAGTAAGACAGAAACATTAAAAGACACAACTTTACTTTAGAATGTTTCAGAATGTCAGTTTTTAGAGATTGAAATATTGCTGCAGGTGCCATATATGGATCACAAGTTCCTGAAACGTGCATTTTTTTCACATACTTTTGTTTGAATAATTTACTCCTTTGAGATGGAAAAGGCATTCTGCGTGAGCTCTGCACACTCGCGAATACTTCCATTATAACCAACAAAATATGAAGACTTAAGATTTACAGCGCTGTATAGGCAAATGTTTTTTTACTATACGATTAAATTCAAATCACTATACTGATCTTGATACGATACTACAACAATATTGTAAGCCAAAATAACAATAATTTTTTTTAATTATTATTACTTTATTATTAATTATATTATTTTATTATTATCAGGACCCTCAAATATTACCCCACTGCATTATACATTATATTCAACATTATATGTAGCAGTTTTATGAAGTAATGTCACTAAACTCCGTAAACGTAATTTTTTTACCTCAAACATTATTACTCGAGTTTTCATGTCCTGCCTCTCCCGCTATTAATGCGCTACGAACAAACCTTTTAAAACACTTTGAAGCGCTCAGTCATGTTGCTTTCGTGTGTCACGGAAACATTTAAACATCCGTGTGTACTATATGCACGCCGTTGTAAATCTGTTCATCATATAAAGCCCTCATGTCTCTTCAGAAGACTTGGATTTGGATGAGACAACTTGATTGATTATTTTTATGATGCCTTTATGACATTTTTTGGGATCTTTTAAGTTTTAGAGGAATGGACTTTAAATCTCAGGTTTCATAAAATAAAATAAAAATCTTCATTTGTGTTTGGAAGTTGAACGAAAATATTAGCCTATAGAAAACGACATGAGTACATGATGTACATGAATTGACATTTTTGTGTGAAATTATACCTAGTAAAGACAGTAAGCTGAGTGTTGGTTAAAACAACTTTATATTGCGAATCATTTTGTTTACATCGAAGATAAATATCGCATTTGGATATCGCAATATAACGATGCATCAATAAACCGCTAATAATGTGAGTTTTCATTGAATCAGTGAGCTTGTGCTACAGCAGAACTGAAGTAATATATCAGCTTCATTGAAAATAAAGAGAGCACTCTTTGTTCACTTTCTGTAACAATCATAATTTGAATAAAGTTTTATTTTTCATGCTGCCAAGTACACACTGTTTTGGAAGTGACAATAACATTTAAATGGAGAATTGAATCTGAAATTGCGAAGTTTGACAATGGACGGGGAAAGAAAAATCTGCGCTTAAAGTGTATGCAAAAAACCTGCCACTTGTAGTTTTACATGTAATGTGCTTCTTTGCTTTATTTTAATTACTAACTTTTAGGGGTGTAACAATATATTGCATCACAACATATCGCAAAACAAAATTGCAACAATATGTATCGAAGATAGTGACAATCTGTATGGTGTATAATTCACCCAAAAAAAACATTTCTGTGTAAGGTTTTAGTGTCAGTACTACATTTAACTATATAGTGTTGAATATAATGTATAATAATGCAATGGGGAATATGTGTAGGTCGGGTCCTGATAATGGCAAATGTCTTATGTTAGCAGTAAAAAGTGGCCTACATTATTTTAAATATATCTAGTAGTCCGTGAAAGAGTACAAGTGTCTAAAATAATAATTTTTTCAGCTTTAGAATCATGAATATTTTGATTCTGGTGTCACCATTGTCCTGTGGATTGGGTAATCAGCACGAAGTCCAAGCCTATTCATTTCCACCCAAATTAAGCATTTTAATCAACAGTACATTTTTGTTAACCTTTTATCATATGTCTTGGAGTATTGCGAGTTCAGTATCATGATATGTATCGAATCATGAGGGTATTGTTACACTCCTACTAACTTTTCATTAGATTTTTTTTTGCAATGTTTATGTAACTGAACAATACATAAGCATCATTATAATGATTTATAATCATTAATGGCATTACAAATTTTGATATAGTTGTTTACATTTCAAATAGTTAAATATAAAACATTAAAACAAAAGTTACAATAGTTTTGCTATGGCACCGAAATTGGTACAGAGAGAAGCGTGAAATTTGACTGGTATTGGTACCGACTACTGAAATTTTGGCACCGTGACAACCCTAGTAACCCGAAAATTAAAATTATTTGACCATTTACTCACCCTTATGGCGTTCCAAACCTGTATGACTGTTTTCATTTGTAGAAAACAAAAGATGATATTTTGAATAACTGTTATTATCTTCTTTTGTGTTCGGCAGAAGAAAATCAATCATACCGGTTTGTAACGACATAAAGGGACAGTAAATTACGACATTTTTCGTTTTCAAATGAACTACCCCATTCACATGTACAGCAAGTGATAAAGGAGGGAGTTTACGACTTCCACAAGCGCACACTGAGTATTTTCCCACAGAGCTCGCCATTCCATCTCCATCACAAGAGATCTGAATGGTAGACTTGTGCTTCGGTTCCTGCCAATACTGGACGGACTTTAAGGAAGCCACTGAGCAAAGAAAGGGGTCCACTCATCTGTCCTCACACTGTCCTACACACTTGTGCAGATCCATCCTTTAGCAATCAGCATTAGATGAACAACTGCAAACTCGGCACTCAGGCTTGGTCAAAGTTTCACACAGTGTTCAATCATGATAAAGAAAGCATCATTAACTGCTGTCGTCATGTCTACAGTCCACAGTTATACCGATCGAGTTAACAAGTGGTGACCCAAAGCACTTTATCTACAGTTATAATCAGACGTTTAATCTCTTTGCAGATGAGCACTGTGTCAAGTGTGTGTTTCAGTTACTCCAACATTATAAATGGCTCTACTGTCACTTTTAATCAATTCAAAGCATCCTTGCTAAATAAAAGTATGTTCTTTTAAAAAAAAGAAAATCTTACTTACCCTAAACTTTCTGAAACTTAACTCATAGTTAAACTCAGTCAAGCAAAAGATTACAAATCCAAGTCATCCCACATGAGATATGAAACGGCACTTGCAAAAGGCCACTAAAGTATACATTTTTAAGCATGCACTGCAATGCTTAGAACTAAGTGAGGTTTGATGTATTATTAATTAAGATGTATTAAGTATTACTATGGAATTAAGGTTTGAAAGATTTCTAATCAGAAATTACACTTAAAAACTGTATCAGAGATTTTTTTTAAAGTGTATAGGCCTACACTATGCACCACAAAACTGAGGTAATGGAAGGACAGAAGACAGTCACTCAAAGTTTTTGCCATCATTCTACTTTAAGCCAGATATATCATATAAAAGTGTTGTTAATCATCATGAACGTCTCCAAATTTATATTAATTCAAGCTTTTGCTCCTCCTGATATCAGTTAGGAGACATATTACCAACACTTTATCTTAAGTATGAATCACATTATATTGTATTACAGGAAAACTAGCTGTGAAAATAATATTAGTAAATATTATAAATTACGAGGCCTTGCAAGAACTAAACTGCAAAGATTTCAGCATAAATCAGGCCGTTGCAAACACCCAGTAAGGCAAAAGTAACCAACTATGGTAAGCATGAAACGAAGGGGAAATGTGAGCCAACACATTGTAGGTTTAAAGGACAAATGAAACGTCAAGTTTGAGTGAGAAAAGCTTAAAACATGTCAGAGAAACAGAAGGAAAGCTGACAGGAGCCGAGTTGATTACATAATGCACTGAATTCTTACTAACAGTGAGCACGAGCCGATGGGATTATTTCTGACGCGCGCTTGTTTATCTGTCGCAGCTACCGGACAAACAAAAGCAATAAAACTCGGAACCTACACACAATAACAACAACAGTGGTTCTTTGTTCTATCCAAACGGAAAGTGGGCGGTAATGTCAGTCTAATATCGTTATAGCTGCGCTTGTGTGTCAACTCGCTCGTTACACAACAAGCCTCATACTTAGCAATGAAATCACGCGCAGGCTCGCGCTGGTTAGCTTAGCATGAGCTCTCGTCGAACAAACCCCAGGCCCACACGTCCCCATACTTACGTTTCCAGATATTCGGTGGATGTCAGCGTTCGTTCCCACTTCGGTCTCTTGGTTGCGGATATTTTCGGAGTCGATATGCTTGTCGCTTCCTTTAAAAACAAACAATCAGGGTGACTTCACATGAGAAACGATCATTCCGTTTACGGTGATTCTCTGCTTTGATAGCGTGAATTATTGCGCATGTTTGACGCCAACGCAGATGTCCCTGAACAAATCTATCCACTTGTTGTCTAAATCTTTCTAAGTTTCGTATCAATATGGGATCATGGTGTGGGATAAATCATTACATAGATCCGAATAATCAGCTTCTGTAGGGAGGCCAAGATATCCTTTGGTTCAGAGTCTTGTGCGTCTTGATGGAGGGGAGGGATAGTTTCTTCAAGTGGCTCGATGATTGGCCAAAACTCCACAAGGCGTGTTTGCTAATTGGATTATTTTGCTGACAGCAAAGACTACAGATGGCCAATCCCACGATTTGATTGGCTTTCGTCTTGTCATTTACCGTCGTGACGCTCGAACAGTAGTTTACATTACGCACTAAACGCAGCGCTTAGTTTGTCATGCTGAGTGTCTCTCCATCCATCTCGAGGTCACAGTTGGGGCGATGTGCTTTATTTACAGTATTAACTTAAGCCAACAGTGGGTAGTAGGTTAGTAATTAATTATATAGGCTACAATATTATTTAATATACATTACCGTTCAATGTTTTTTTAATGAAATAAGTCTCTAATGCTCACCACGGCTCACCACTGCATCAAAAATACAGTAAAAAAATAAATAATAATATTGTGAAATATTATTACAAATTGAAATAACTGTTTTCTATTTAAATATATTTTAAAATGTAATTAATTCCTGCATGTGTTGGTAAAGCTGTGTTAAACAGCCATTACTCCAGTCTTCAGTCACATGATCTTTCAAAAAAATAAACATAATATGCTGATTTGCTGCTCAAGAAACGTTCCTTATTATTATAAATGTTTATAAAACAGCTGTGCTTAATAATTCTGTGTAGACCGTTTTTTTAGTAGCCCTATATTTTATTCAGCAGGGATGCATTAAATTGATCAAAAGTGATAAAGATTAATTTTTTTAATAAATACAAAGTTCTCTCAGAAACTCTTGATGGCACAGGCTAATATGTCCTTAAAACCTTGCAATCACATAATTCTCTGAGTCTATTGGGCACAGACACAGCGTACTTGTCCTGCTGAATCAGTAGCAAATGAGCCCGCGTGCTCACTGCTCAACCTTCAAATAAATGTACATTTACAGCACGCTTTCAGAAACCCTGCACCTTCCTCAGCTCCACCTGTATAGAAAAAGCTATCTCACGACCAATTTGAACAAATTCGTACGAGTGAGAAAAAGGTGGCTAATTTGTACGACATCACTCAATTTGTCTAAACCCCAGTGATGGGAAGGTTTAGGGGCAGGGGCAGGTCATTCGTACAAATTCATACAGAATGGGCAACTCGTAAAATATGTACGATTTAGCAGAAATCGTAGCATACGAGTGAGGTCGTATGAAGTACAAATTAGCCACCTCGTAAAATTCGTAGGAATTCGCCTTTGGCTAAGCCACGCCCTAGAATGTAGATTGACCAATCACAGCGCAGCCAAGAACGAGCTCCCACAGAGGTCCGACACTTTTTTACAGCGCTCCATTGACTTTAACACAGGCGTCTCATATTTTTGGTCTCGGCAGGCTATTACCGTCGTAGTTTTATCAAAAATATGGTTAAACGTTGTGCTTGGGGCATTTGTAACACAGATACGCGTTTCCCAGAGAGGTTGGAGGGGGGTGTCCGTTTTTTTCCCTTCCCAAAACCAAAGTAAAATACTGACAAGTGTCGTTTTTGGATTAATGTGTGGACGTCCTCACAGTCAGCGAAACCCCTCAAGGTTTAACAAGCTCAGTTTTGTGCTCTAAGATAAATTTTGCTTTTAACCTTACTGTGAAGTTATACTAGTTAGACAGTTTTATGCTGTTTTAGGTTATGATTTCGGTTCTCTACCCTAATTGTTGATACGCTAGCACACGCTGCTAATAAATACAACTTTATACCTGCGTAGTCCGTTTGCTTTGTAACAACGATTATAGAAGTGAATAGAGACCTACCCAGCTTTGCATGAACAGTGTTGCTCTTTGATATTGTTAGTCACAGCCTCCGTCTCGATATGCGGTGGTTCATTTTTTTAACTGTGACCCTTATGCTTTTGCCTCTATTTGGATGCCTTGTTGTTGCTTGCGTTTCGCCGGTATGTCTTGAATATAGCCTTCGAACCCATATTGCAGCCCCTATTACCTACTTCTATCGGACACTTTATTTGCTGCTTTATAAAAGTTTGATAAAATTCCAGCAGGAAGAGCTGTCACAGCATAAGCCATGTTGATACCAAACCAGAGCCCAGATGAAGTTGTAGGAGGTAGCAACAGTAACTAATGGGGCGGGGCTTAGCCAAAGGTGAATTGATGTGAGATTGGGTTTGTATCTGCTACGGGTAATTCGTGTAGGCTATGCTACATTGTAGCTAGCAGCAGCTTGTCTACTTGCTCACAGCAGTGTTTATGTATTGGCAGGCAGTAGCAAGTCCCGTATACTTGCTCTGCAGCAGCAGCAGCAATAACAGCAGCAGCATTGCAGATCTATTCCACCAAGACCAAATATGTTATAACATTGTCATTGCAATTAGCCAAACACTTGTCAAAGTTGCCATGACAGAAATTCTGTTCTTTTAAACTTTATATTAATCAAAGAATCAAACAAAAGTTAGTCATTATTTTGTAATAAAAAAAATTTGTACCAGACTTCTTTCGCTTTTACTTGTTGAATCATTCTTTACAAAAGAGTCTAAACAATGACTTCAATACATGAAGTCAAATGCATGGGTAAATTAAATGTAGGATTCAATTATCATTATAAAAAGTAGAGAACAATGGATGCATTGTCTTTCCTTTTTTAACAAATCTTTATTTGTTTTTAACAGGAAACAGTAAGATCATCATGGAGACTTAAGTTAGATCAAATCAAAACAAACCACCCTCGAACAGCACATCAGATCATATCCACTGCTTAGGAAACAAAAGGAGACCAACTGTCTAAAGGTAGTATCATTCCCTTTTAAGCACTAAATCTTATGGAAGCATTTTGAAGATCTTCTCAAACAAACCAAAGAGGGTTTATTATTGATCCACACAATTTTGGGTCAAATATGGACGTTTAAAAATTTAACCCAAAGGCTGGGTTTGTCCACATTTGACCCAAAATTGGGTTAAAACAACCCAGCATTTTTTAGAGTGCAAGTAAAATGCCTTTTTGGCAAACACATAGCAGCTTTTGAATGCAAGTGAGATTGCTGTGTCAATAAAGAGCCATGAGTCCAAGGTATAACCAAATAGCCTATAATTTCCCAATGATCTTGCTCCAAAACCAATGTATTGTCTTTCAATGTCTTTCAACCTTCGTGAAACACTTCTGCCTTAGTGCTTCTTGTATGCACCAGCTGATCTCCACTGTTTGCATCATGCTGTGGTTAACCGTCCAGAGACACAAATGCCTTCATGTCTTGAGAGCTGAATGGTTAGGTGTCCTTATGCTGTTTTATGAATCTTTTATCAAGTTCTGAAAGTACAAACCACCATTGGCTGCTTGACAGCACCATCAAGTGGTCACCAGCAGCCGTTCTCTTTCACTGAAAAACAAAAAGAGAGTTTTAGTTCCTCAGTATCTTTGTCTTGTTTTCCCAATACAAATATCTAAACATTCTGATTTACTTTTTAACTTGTGAAGCAACATTACTTAATTAGTAAGATATTAAGTACGTTTTTTTCTGGGGGTGGGGGGTGGCGGTGGTTGGGGGTTCAAGATTAGATGACTTTATGTTATGCTTAAAACAAGCGACAACAAAAAACGGCCAATTGGGGAAAGAAAAATAAACTTAATTTAAAATAAAAACAAGTTTATTTTTCTTACCCCAGACATTTTAGTTTTAAGTGTGAAGTCACTTAATTTTAATACCTTTTTTGCAGAAAACAAGACTTGCTAAATTATATATTTTGTTTCTCAATTAATTGCATTTTGATTTAAGAATGTTTACTAAAAAAATCAAGACAAAAACATTGATGATTTTTTTTTTTTTTTTTTTTTTTGCAGTGACTCTCTCTACAGAGGGAAATACCCAGAGCCTTGTCATGTCTTTATGAGTCTAAACTTAACAAAATAATTAAACATAGCAAGTTGCTCAATCCGATTACTAAGAGTTATAAAAGCCGAGTGAACATTCCAACACTCCCATTAGAGTCCCATAGTCCCATTCCTCGGAAGGAAGTGCTGCTCTGAGGCAGAGTTAGATCATTATTACTGGTGACATCATGCAGCTGTTGCTGACTGGACAGTTTTGCCTGGAAGCAACATCATGTTTAAATATTTGTGAATGTCTGCATTAATGCATCTAGTATGCATGGTTAATTATGTATTACATGCGTGTGTGCGTACAGAGGAGGTGGTGCGATAGGGCAGTCAAACCCCTTTCTGACTGAAACCTCGTCTACACTCAATTTGACCCTCACTCTTTCTTCATAGATAAAGTCTGATTTAATTCTTTGTGAATTTTGAACGCTTTGAGGGGATTCACTTCACATTAAGCACGCCGTCCACACAGCGTTAAATATTGAGCGAGCGTGTCGTTTTGTTTTTATAATTTCTCTTGCTACAGGTGCTTTTGGCAGCACTAGCTTGGAGACCTCGAGAGGTAACTGCATTTTGATGAGCCGTCAAATGAGTGAACAAAGCAGGCTGGAGGGTTTAGTCAGGCAGGCTAGTTTATTTTATTGCTTGTGACACAGAGCATGCACACGGATAGTCAACACTTCCCAGCCTGCCTTTGTTTCTGCCCACTTTTGCATTTGTGAAAGTCTCTTTCTCATTCACCCTTGTGCCATATGTTCCCTAAGTCACAATGAAATAGTTTTTTATATAATAGTGTTGTATTTGTTATAAATTAGTTATCCTATTGTTTAAAAAATAATAATAATGTGCCCTCGTAATCTTTAATATCATTCTTGCAATGGCTCTGATGAAGTGTTTACTGGTTCCATTTCATGTCGACTTTAAAGGGATAGTTTACCCCAAAAATAACATGTTGTCATAATTTTACACCCTCATGTTGTTCCAAGCCTGTATGAGTTTCTTTCTTCTGTTGAACACAAAAGAAGATATTTGAAGAGTGGTTACCCAGACAGTCGACGGTAGCCGTTTTTCAATGGCTACCAGTCAATGGCTACCATTAACTGTTTGATTGTCAACATTCTTCAAAATATCTTGAAAAAGAAAGAAACTCATACAGGTTTGGAACAACATGAGGGTGAGTATGATGACAACAATTACATTTTTGGGTGAACTATCCATTAAAGTCCTTTGCACCATGATCGCGCAAGCTTTTCCCAAGTCACGGAAGTGACCTCGACGTCCGGTTTAGCGATCTAAATGTTATTTAAATAAACTCCTGATGTACTTACAAACTTTCCAATGCCTCGTTTTATGAGTACAGAAGCTATTTGTACTACTGTATTAGTTTGGTACCATTAGTGGGGTAATTTACGAGATACAACCTTGGATCCATTAGCGCCTGCACTAAGCTCGAGGTCATGACCCTAGGTTGAAATTACGCCGAACCATCCCTTTAAGTAATTTTGCTTGTCACGTAAATGTATCTTGATTTAAGAATGTTTAGACATTCATACTGAAAAACAAGTCAAAAATACTGAGTAAGAAAATCGTTTTTTTGAGTGCACTGGGCCAAACCAAGAAGGAAATGTTGGTTTGTGGAGTGGTTGGAAGAAATCAACAACTTGAATCTGGAGTGTAAAGGTCCAGATCAGTCTACTTTCATATTTCGTTGGTTAACGTGTGAATGAATGGATGGCAGTCCATTGAGATATGGAAGGGGCATGTTATGCATAACTGCTAGTTCTTAATACACATGCTTTCCAGATCCCCTTTCCCCCCAAACATTTTAGCGGCACCATAGAGTATAAAAGCGAATTCATCTTTTATTCACCGCAGGCTGAATATTCAGACTGCGAGATGTTAAAGCAGCGGAGGTCAGTGTTTAGCAGGCTTCTCTTTCTCTGAAGTGCTGAAACAGAGTATGCACTTGCTTGAACCAAGGTTCATGGAAGCACATTAAAATGTTTCGCATTTTGAACAAGAAGCGGGCCGAAGCCATAGCCTATAGACCCTGCTGCATATGCATTAGGTTCTGTGCTACAAAGGCTAGGGGCGCTTATTCACCACCCTATGGATTGTCTTCAGGCGATGCCCTCGATGTGAAGGGCTTGATCTCGGGTGTGCTGGGGGGGCCCAGACGCACTTAATGGTGTGAATCAGTGGACTAGTGATGTGATGAGTGTATGGTTGATCTCACTTCTTACCCTTTGGCATCTCCAGTATCCTTGAGGCGTGTATGATGAACATATTTTACCCCTTAATACTGATAGAACAATTAACAGTACGTTTGATGGTTGCCATTAAAACTCTTAAAAGGGACGCTATTCTACAATCAGGCTACAATATTCATAATAAAGGGATAGTTCACCCAAAAAAATTGATTCTGTCATAATTTACTCACCTTCATGTCATTCCAAACCCGTAAGACTTTTGTTAATCTTCGGGAACACAAATGAAGATATTTGTAATGAAATTGAGAGATTTCTGTACCTCCTCTGAGCTCTGACTATATGCAACTACCAATTTGGTGCTTCAAAAAATTATAGATCATAAAACTAATTCATATGAATTGAGCTGTTTAGTCCAAATTTTCTGAAGAGAAACGATCGCTTTATATGATGAACAGATTTAATTTAGGCTTTTATTCACATAAACATTCTTCATCGCACACGTCAGCTGTGGTAAACGGAAGTTCAAGCATGTACGCTTGATGTGTGAGAACCAATGAGGTTCAGCCTCATGTTACGCAGCATGTTTGAGCTTCCTCAAGAACCAATGAGATTTGTTCTCTCGCGTCAAGCATGTTTGGTTAAGCTTTTTATGTTCGCTGATCAATGTTTATATGTTAATAAAAGCCTAAAATGAATTCTGTTCATCATGTAGAGCAATCGAGTCTTCGCTCAAATTCTGCTCAATTCATAGAATAGTTTTGTGATCTCTTTATGAAGCATCAAAATTGTAGTTGTGTAGTTGTCAACGGAGGGACAGAAAGCTCTCAGATTTCATAACAAATATCTTCATTTGTTTTACAAAGATGAACAAAAGTCTTACTGGTTTGGGACGACATAAGGGGAAGTAAATTATGACAGAATTTTCCTTTTTGGGTGAACTAACACTTTAATGAATGTTGAAGTTTTAGCTTGATGGTGACATATTGATGCGTAGGGTGTACTGTCTTACTCAAAAGCATGCATAAAACATGTCATCAGAGAAGCATGCCTGGCTCCAGCAAAGGCCTGGGTGGGACTGGCCTGCCTAAATATGATCTTGGCCCACCCTGGCAACCACCACCCACCCGTTGCCTCAATTGTTCAGCCCACCCTGAGAGTACCTTACAGATGGCCTCCAGCAAAATACAGCAAGGGTTTGTTGCATATAGGCATCAACAATTAAAATCATACATCAGCGCCATTATTTTAAATCTGTTGAATTTATATATATTGGAGTAAAACAATTATCCATATATTTGTATTTATTTAAATGTTTAAAAATGTTTTTAGTTGCGGTTCACATTTTGCTCCTGTTAATGATTTCCCCCATAAAAAACAACATTCTTAAATATTGTGACATAACTTTAAGTAAAGTAAATTCTATCAATCCATTTTCTCGTTTTAACAACACATTAAATATGAAAATGGTCAAAAACATGTTATCAATATAATTTCATCCATACCTGTAAACGAACCTTTGGTCCAAAACAAGCTGCTCTTCACTGCAGGCTAAACTTTAATCCAGTCATGTATGTCATTTTTATGTGTTTGTATTACTTGTATACATTTAATTTAATTTAAGAATATCACGTATCAGGATTTCCTCAGGCTGACAAACAGCATTTTCTAAATGTTAGGCACCCCCTTTCTCTGATCATTAGCTGAAAAGCCACCCCTAGTAATGCTTTCTCTAACTCAACCACTCATTTATTGTAATGGGATGTGAAGACCTATTTGTTTTCATGTTCTCCAGAGTGTTTTTTTGTTCACTTATGCCCCCTGCAGGAGTATGCCTGAATAGCAATCATTATTGTTGAGGCAGAGACTCATCTGTGGATTTCACCTTACAGGAGCACATATATGCCTAGTCTTTCTTATATTATTTATTTAAATAGTAAACCAATTTATTCATAATCAGATATATAATCAATGTGATATTCCACCCCAAAATTAAAATTATCATTAGGCCTATTTAGTGACCCTCATGCCGTTCCAAACTTGTATGATATTATATCTTCTCTGGAACACAAAATAAAAGATTTTGAATGTTGGTGACCAAGTGATTTGGTTCCCATTTCACTTACATTGTATGATCAAAAATATAATGAAAGTGATTGAAATCAAAATTGTTTGGTAACGAACATTCTTTAAAATGTCGTCTTTTGTATGACACAGAAGAAAGAAAGTCATACAGGTTTGGAACGACACAAGGGTGAGTAAATGACAGAATTTTCTTTTGTTGGTGGACTATCCCTTTAAATATAGGCCTACATATAAAAGTCTCTATAAACATCTAGCCTCTCATTGCTTATTTTCAAATATTTTGCTAGTAATCACATTAAATAAGCTGTTTCAGAAAAACTGAATGACATAAAAACATATAGGCCTATAATCTCTCCTGTTCCTGCCAGCTGTATATGAAAGGCCAACAGGACCCTTTTGGCCTTCAATAGCCGTATCCCTTCTGCTCAGCCGTCTTAAAACTTCTGTGTGACTGCGACTAAGATGGTAATGGGAGAATGTTTTGAACATTTCACACACTCCACAGTCCACATAGAGCCAAAGCGTTGCGTTCTCAGGCAGCGTAGCCATTAGCCTGGCTGCGGACCAGCAGACCTGTCACCCTTGTTTAATGTGCCTCACTGGGCGTGTGTGTGTGTGTGTCTGTGTGTGTGTGTGTGTGTGTGTGTGTGTGTGTGTGTGTGTGTGTGTGTGTGTGTGTGTGTGTGTGTGTGAGGGGGGTCACACAGAGATAGGCATTTCTGAGGAGTCCGGGCCGATGCGGCTTTGCAAACCCACAGGCTGAGGGTTAATAGCATCTGCACCTATTCTGCCACCTCCAGACGTCAGGAACACACACCGTCACCCACTCAGCTCAGAGGGTCGCGTACAGAGCGCTCGATGCCGCTCTTTGACAATGTCAGGACCGATTTAAATGAATTTCTGCATGTGCTAATTGAGTGATCTCTAACCATCCACTCAACCACCTGGGCAGAGCTCCAGCGGTCCGTTCATCTTCCTCGGCGGCGGAGCTCCGGCATGTCCTACTTTACTGTTTAATGACCCTCTGATAGATCAAGACCGTGCCAAAAGCAAACAAAAGCGGGAGCTTTAAAACCCAGCATGACCCAGATGATGCCCCCCTCTGTGCCCGTTCTCATTGTTCTTACAGGAGAAAGAAGCGGTGCTTCATTTGCATAATAAATGGGAATGCAACAGCAAGAGAGTGTGCCGTTCCTCACCGTAAAACAGTGCCTGTTACAACATGCAAATGATCTCCATCATAATCCCATCATCATTCAAGGATTCGCTTGAGTTGATGGGAACTACATACACGTTAAATGATATGAGAAATTATCCTCATGTTCTGTATCAGCTTGCTATGATGCAGAATTACCTTCCATAAAGATAAAAGTAGCCAGCATGTCTCACGTTTTCCATTTTGTTTTTGTGAAACCCCTCTTCTTTATGGCTCTCTCCTTTCTAAATTAACCCCAAAAAATGGAAATCTGCACCAGAGCTGCAGTCACGTCTTTGTCAGCTGCACGATTTCTGGTGCAAGATGGCAAGGTTAAACGTCTCATCAGTTGTATTTGGTTGCCATGTGGTCAAAAACATTCCCGACAACAGCCATTCAGAAGTACCCCGGATATTAGGGGTCAGATTGGGGCCTTTTATTTGATGTTTAAATTATAATTGCCTTCCAGGCCTCATAATATGTTGTCAGATGGGTCAGTTAAAGAGAGAACGTTCCTTTCATTCGTCAGGGGACTAATTAAGGATACAGCACACTATTTATTTTGAAACCAATATTTTTAATGGAAACACATATTTGAATGGCGCTTATATACACTTTTTTCTCATTAGCAGAGTTTAATTGTTGCACAGCATTTAGGTGGTTTTGTGTGCATGTGTGGGCTTTAGATCCTTACAGACAATGTGCTAGAGCTGGGATTACATTTGTGTCACGCCAAGATTATTCTCCTTGCCTTATCCTTGCAGAAATATGATTATTATTGTCATTGTCATTTTGTGTTATTCCTGTTTATAGTGCGATTAAGTCAGGTCTTAATAATGAAAAACTCATCGGATGTCAGCTCCTGCTCATGCAGGATAAGAAAATGTTTATGAGAGGGCAAAGCTGGGAAAGGCCCCTGAGAGATTTGCAACGTTTAAATACATGCCAGGCCTGAATAATTCTGTCTGCATGGATCAGAGATTCAAGTTTACAAGATAAGCTATCACGGGCGTCTCAGGGCAGGGTTGTAGTGACTGAAGTCTCACTTCTGCAGGACATGCTCTCTCTGTACTCACAGTGGAATGCTGTTCTTTAACATCAGAAAGCTGAGCAAGTCACATCCAAAGAGTGTGTGTTTATATTGTTATAGATTATAAATCAGACATGGTATAGTATACAATGGTCAAAACATTTAAAAAATGTATAAATGTCTTTCTATTATTTAACAAAATATCAAGATATATCAATATATATGTTTCATTTTATATTGCAAATAATATATTATAATATCATATTTAATAAGATTATAAAAAATACATAAAAACATGTAAAGTAAATACATATAAGATATATAATATATATTATAATTATATACAATTTAGTTTTAATACTAGGCTACATATTAAGTTTTATAATTGTATACATTTTATACAAAATAATTATATACATTTAGGGTGCATTTAATTTTATATAATTATATATAATTACATTAAATTTATAAATGTTTTTATATATTTTTATAATCTTATATTTTACATATTATATTAAAATAATATATTATTTGCAATATAAAATTAAATGTATATATTGTATTTTTCAAAATGCTTTGGATTTGTTATAACATTATATATATATATAATATATAAAATATAATATTGATAAAAAAGTAATATATATATATATATATTTTATATATGATCTATGTAGGCTATGTTAAATATGTATTAAATATTATAAATGTTTTTACATTTTTATAATGGTATATATTAAATATTATTTTAAAATAAAAAAAATATATATAAAAAGTATTATATTACATATTATGTTAAGTTTTTGGACATTTAATTCATACTTAAATTTAAAACAGAAATTAAATTCATGCAATTTGTAGTGTGTGTGTGTGTGTGTGTGTGTGTGTGTGTGTGTGTGTGTGTGTGTCAAACTGGTGTGATGTTGTTTTTATTTATGAGTGGTACAGATTTAAAGTTTCATTTGAGCAACAACAGCATTGTTGCAGGATTCTTAATTTGCACCAGTTTAATTTGTAACGTGCCAGTGATTCCCATGATCCTCTTCTCTTGTGGTTCTCATCTGATTGCTCAAACCCTGATTTGGCTTCTTCTTATAAGAATTTCAGACCCTATGCTATAAAAAGACAGTGGAGGCATTATCGACTTATAAAACGGATTCAGAAACAAATTAAAAATTGTCATGTCTAATCTTCTTTGACCAAAAGTACCAAGTGCAAGTGGTACATGTTCTTAAATCTGTGGCCTGATCCAAGTTGTTTACAGTGCTAAGCCTCAGAAGGGATCTGGTTGCTCATAAATCTGGGGCTCTGATTATGTCACAGCGGAGACGAGACACAAAGCCACACTCTCATTTTCACTTCCTCCTGACAG
This sequence comes from Phoxinus phoxinus, assembly GCF_949152265.1. Lineage (NCBI taxonomy): Eukaryota > Metazoa > Chordata > Actinopteri > Cypriniformes > Leuciscidae > Phoxinus > Phoxinus phoxinus. The sequence continues at coordinate 13,376,554 of NC_136896.1, forward strand.
AAGACATACATTTAGGTCAGATATATAGCATGTTTGTCCACGCACATATGCAACTACATCTGCTGTCTAATGCACATATACTGTCCAAACAGAATACAAACTGCAGGGAACTATTAAAAAAAAAAAAAAAAAATTGTGAAAACGGTGCAACATGTGCATGCATACGTGTTCAATCTATAGGCGAGATGTGTTTCTTTACAAAGTGACCACCAAATATTGGCCTGGCAGCATAATACAGCGTTTTTAGTCATTTTCATGGATCCGTGGGACAATTGTGTCACGGTAATGCAAAAAAATGCAAAGGAAAAACTTTTCAGTTTTTACTATATCGTTGTCATGTAAACGTATACCATTAGGTCGTTCATTTACACGACAACGGCATTTTGGGGGCCTGAAAACGGGTTTTTGAAAATTATACTGTTATCGTTTCCGTGTAAACTACAAAAACATGAATTTGTGAACACGTTGAAGTCACGGTGAAAACACCGAAGGTGTTTCTTTACAAAGTGACATTGCCAACTACTGGCCTGGCACCATAATACAGCGATTTTAGTTGTTGTCGTGGTGTTGTCTGAGTGGTGCAAGTATGACGTCACTTTGTAGGCCAATCGCAGTTAGCATCACACTGGTTTCCTCGACAAAACCCCAATAGGATTTTTCCATAGTCTTTTGTATTATCACAAAAAAAAGCTCTGTTATCAACAAAAGTTTATAATACTTACAAGTTTTGTCCATCAAGATAATTTTCACAGATGAACACAACTTGTATGTATTTTGAAGCCTAAATGCAGTCGTCAGAAGTTAAAAGCTAAAGGAAGGCTAAACGAACTACACCACGGTCACATGACTGCAACGTCACCATCACTAAGCTTCTGAAAACTCTTTCAGTTTTTATCTAAAAAACATTCCCCAGAAAGTTAGACTTAGTTTATAAGAGCACAATTATAAGTGAACTGAGTTTACCTGTTCTGATGAAGTTTAATCTCTTGACAGTCTCTGGAGTCACATTTAGCCATTTGTTAGCAACCGCCCTTTTCAAGACACATAACAGCTTAAAAAATGGAAGTGGGGTAATACCGATGTATTTTATTCTGTAGAATAAAACGTGAAAGTGTCTTGAGCTTGTGTTCACCACAGACCTTATTTCAGCCATTTAACCAGAAACCCATTGAAAAAACCCATTGACTTCAGGACGATGCTACCGGAAGTGCTAAAATGCTAACTCGCTTCCGCGTTTTGGCCTAAAAAAATAAAGTCTTACCTGTACTGATGGAGGCACATTCAGACAGATCTGTTTGGTATAATATTGTTTTTAAAGGGACAATATAAATGTAAGTAAATGAGCAGATCATATTTTTCAAATCTAACAATTTTCCACACTTTCTTGAATCGTCTCAATGGTTGAGCTTATGCCTGCAAATAGTTTTGAAAGCAGACACAGAGTCTCCATTTTGCCCTGATTTTACCTAGATTGTGTTTATGAATAGGCTATGAATAATATACAGTAGCCTATAACTCAAAAAGTATTTGGTCAGTTAACCCACACTTACATCCTTAAATTCATTTTGAAGAAAGAAATCACAAGCAAAACATTTCAAAAGTTTGATCAAATAAATAATAGTATATATTGTAAATAATATTTCAAAACGACAGCAACAATATTTCATAAACAATAGAAATATCACATTTTATCAAATAATATTACATTGCATTTTCAAAAGTAGACCTATTTATTGTCTTTTAATAAATGCAAATAAATGAGAAGGCTACTTCTTCTTTACACTTTCTTTCTTTGACATGGATTATTAACAGACTCGTCTTAATGGATGAGTTTAATTCTTCAAATGGTTTTGAAAGACATGGTGTCCATAACTCATTTTGGTGATCATGGTCCATGTGTGTGTTTGTTTGCATGTCTATTCATGTGTTTACATACGGGAGCCATGTCAATGGACCCCATTTTAATTACTGGACAGGATAAACATGTTTGACACACAGTGCACCCCAGCTCTGCTCTTTTTTCTTCTTCTTTTATTAATGCTCTGAAGAAACAGCTGAACTGAGCAGCGCAGAGGCTTACTGAATGATTACAGAGATTGCCGGTGCCGTCCAGACCCCACTGGAACACACGAGTCAAGTGGCCTGGCAGCAGGACGAGATTTTTTCTTGGGATTGTGTGGAATTATACTGAGTATTAATTCAGGTCCCTGCAGGATTCTGTGGGAGGCGACGGCTGGCCGGTCGTTACGGCAATGATAAGGATAAGGAGCAGCTGCTGATGCTCAGTTCAGCAACCCGATTAATCCGCTGAGACTCTGTATTAAAAAAATAAGGCACAGAGCAAGTTTGATTGAGACTTAAGCTCAGGGAAAAATGAAGGGATCTGGATGCTGCATGTATGGGGGTGGGGGGTGAATCCAGAGCACTGGATATATCTCTAGTTTCATCATGGAAAAACACTCCCTAATCTATATTTGAGATGTACTGGATCTTTATCTGGGAAAGATTATTCTTTCCATGATATTTAAGTTAAATAACACATTGTATATGGTTTTGTAGCGTTTCCTAAGCAGCTTGGCAACGGCTTAGCTGAAGAATGTGTTGGAGCATATTTAGAGCACGGCAAATGGCATAATGAGAATGAAAATTGCAGTGGGGGAATTTATTTTGTGTATCAAATGAAATCCTGTTTGTCTATATGTAGTTCGCAAGACTTCGGGATCTCAGTGAGTTAAAGAAACATTATGGGTTCAATACAACTTAAGCTGTGACAGCATGGCATAATGTTGATTGCCACAAAAATTAATTACCACTTCTCTCTCCTTTTATTAAAAAAGAAACTGTGTGACAGTTAGCCTACTGTGTGACACACAAAGGAATCAAATGGGGCAGATTTGTAAAGAAAAACTTCAATAGTATAGCATTTGAAAAAAGAAAAAAAGATAGGGATGCATGATATATCGGCCACAATATCAGCAGTGGCCGATATATATTCATTTTTGTTATGACCCAATAAGAAAATTAGGCCAATATAGTAAAGCCAATAAATAATAGATTATTTCCATCAGCTGAGGCACTTCAGATGTGCACTGTTTCCCATTTTGTTTCTGAACTGCTTAAAATATTATTGTAATCACTTCAAAAAAGGAAAATACAGTTAAGTGCAACATGCTGTCATATAAGCTGTCATAGGCTACATTAAATTATAATGAGAACATTACAATTGTGTACTTGGGACATGGCTTTTAATGGTGAGATTTATTAAATGGTGAAATGTATTAAATGATTGCATATTACTTTCATATTTAACAGGTTATTTATTTATTTTTATTAATTAATTAAACCTATATCTGACCAATATATAGAACCTTTTCTATAGAGTCATAAGATGTGTTACTTTAGTGTAAAAAAAATCGCTAACTAACATTGTCTGTGTAAAGATATATAAAATTTTACAACCTTGTCACCATGACAATGCATTGCGATAAACCTAAACTTTAGGTCCTAAAGTTGTAATTTAATATGCATTAAACCTGGACTATTTCTTTAAACTGGGTTAGGTGCCCATGGCTTTGAAGGAAAACGGCCTGGCACTGCAAACCCACTAATCCACCAAACACAAATACACATATAGACCACACACGCATAAACGCATCACTACCCTCCATCACTACTTTCCGAGCGCCCCATCCCCTCTCGCAGCTATGAATATTGAAGCGAAACACTAATAACAACATGTTAGCATTGTTGCGACTGCTAGGTCTGAATTATTTACTGGTGGACTCTTAATGTGACCACGTTGGGCTACAGACCAGCGCACAGCCTTTCCCTCAGTCAGCTCAGCTCTGCCATGTCACCTTGACCGTGTCACTACAGCTTAGGCGCAGACGGGGGTCAGAGTTCACTCTGCCAGGTTGCATGTTGCGAGGAGGTGAGGTCCAATCAAGCATGAGACAGCTTTTCACTTCCAGTGTCCGTTAGAACCAGCTCCCTCGCCCTGCACATTAATCCACTCAGCAGCATTAATGTGTCGAATGAAAGTTTTATGTGCCGAATAGTCAGCAAATAGTCACTGCTTTTAAAGCACAAATAAAGCCAGGGCAAGCAGTTGTGTGAACATGGTTTGCTTCGGTTATTACTTGTTTTTAATTGTTTATGTTGTGAGATATTTTTCAACAATAGCTCACACCAAATTGAGATGTTTCTTCAAACTCATGTATGACCAGCACAAAAAAATGCTGACGTGCAAAATCCCGAGACAATTTTGAATTTGTCATTTCTAACTTACTTCTGGTAATAAACTGAAAATGTTAGCATTTTGAAAATATGTAAAACAAATATTATTTTTGTAAATAATGTTCATTAATATTATGATGCTTTAATAAATATATTTCAGATTCGGCACTATGTTAATAGCGGTAATAAATAGAAAATTGTCATATTGAAAAATATTTTTTAAACATTTTAAAAAATAAGAAATATTTCAAATTCTGCACTATTTAGGTAGGCTAATAGCGATAATAAATGAAACATTTTAGGTTTATGAAAAATGTGAAACGAAGAGCATTATTATATTATTATTGTAAATAACATTCATTAATATGACTATATTTGTATTATTTATGTATTTTTTTTTAGAAATATTTCAGATTCTGCACGATGTATGTAGTTAATAGTGATTCATATTAATGAAAAAATGTAGTAGGCCTAGTTCAAATTTTTTTTAACAAAGAATATTATAATATGAATATTATTGTATTTATATTTATTTGCTTAATAAATATTTCATAATTTGTGCTATTTCTATACACTGTAAAAAAAACTTAATTTTAACGGGAAAAACTGTAAAAAAAAAAAACTATGGATTAGAGTAGACATGTTAATTGCTTAATAGTTTGTACCCTTACTGTATACAGTGGAAAAACTGTAATAGCTCTCATGGGACATTTACTGTAATTTTACATTACAGTACAGTAAAATACTGTTAAATGTATGGATTTTGGAAGTACACTGTAAGAAAAACCTTACCGTTGCATTTACCATACCTTACAGTAAAGAATACGGTAGCAATTTTATGAACTCAAATTTATGGTGAAAAACTGGCAGCTGTGGTTGCCGGTATACTTTACCGTAAATAATACGGTAGAAATATTTATGTTTTATGCCATTGAACTAAAGTTTACAGTAAAAAACTGCCAGCTGGTTGCAAGCGATTTACCGTAAAAAATATGGTAGTGATATTTTAGGTTTTACGGCAGTGATTTAAAGATTACAGTAAAAAAAACTGGCAGCTGTGGTTGCCAGTATTTTACCGTAAAAAATATGGTAGAAATATTGAAATTTTTACGCCACTGAATTGAAAAGTTTACGGTAAAAAACTGGCTGCTGGTTGCAAGTGCTTTACCGTAAAAAAATACGGCAGTAATATTTTAGGTTTTATGGCATTGAACTTCAGTTTATGGTAAAAAAATAATAATAAAGAAAATTGTGCCGTAAATTTTACCCCCCCCCCCCCCCCCCCCCTCCCCATAAATTTAAGTCCCGTAAAATTAAAGTAAAATTAAAACATAAAAGGTTGCCACCATATTTTTTTACGGTAAAAATACTAGCAACCACAGCTGCCGGTTTTTTAACGTAAATTTCACAGGGGTTTTTTAACAGTGTAGGTAAGCTATCAAACATGAGTAATTTAGTGACGGTCGACTCCTTTGTACAGACGTTCAGATGTTCTTCCATTGATGCACAAGATGCTCACATGATCTTTTTTAAATCATGCTGGGGAACATTATCATCTTCATGCAGGTCCAGTGCTGCTGTCATTAAAGCAGAAGAGAGATAAACCAAGTAAGACTTACCTTTCAAATAGTATAGGGATCACTGCAAATGTTCTTACAAACTGTTTTCTGTTTTTACAAACACGTTCCACTATATTGTGAGGACATCACAAATATAGCCAAACCTGTACACACACATTGTATATGTGGTTTGCGAGGAGGTGTAATGGTTTTTATACTGTACAGACATAGTATATCCCCTTACACTAACCCTACCCTAAACCTACCCATTAAAGAACACTTTCTGCATGTTTACTTTTTCAAAAAACATCACCTAGTATGATTTATAATCTGTTTTCTTCATGGGGACCAAAACATGTCATAATTTAGGGTTTACCAGGTTTACTTTGATGTAAAAAGTGTCATACTGCCCTCTGGTGACCGGTATAATATTGGCATGCAGGTAAAACAGAATCAAAGATGTAATATTTTAAAGAAAACGATTAATAAATTCAAACTATACCCACAACATTGTCCATTACATTTTTTAATTTTGACAAAACTAGCAACTTTTAGCTGCGGGCCGGGCACAACTTTATCTCTTTAATTGTGCAACTTTAATTCTTCCTATTATTATAAGGTATTATTATAATAAGCTGAAATAGCTGATAGTCTCCCTCATTACAGTGAATGTATAATATGTATGACCTTTTTAACAAGGTTGGCTACTTATGGAATGTGAAAAGAAGGAACTGCCTCGCAAGCTTTATTTCATCAGCAGAGGGCGTTGTAGTTCCAGGCAGCCATGACATTCATTCATCCAGTTTCCAAACTGCTTGTCCTCTTTAGGGTCGAGGGATGCCGGAGCCCAGCCCGGGTCCTGGATGAATGGCCAGTCCATCACAGGTACACTTGACATGTGTATACATGTCAGGTTGAAAAGATTTTGTGATTGACAATAAAAGTAATTGCATATTGTTATTTTCTCATTAAACCTCACAAATTGTCACAATAAAAATTATTTCATGTCAACACAAGTTAATATCATCAAATCATGCTACAACAAGGACAGCTCTCAAGCTTTAGATTTAGAAGTGATTCGGCTACCTTGACATACAGTACAGAGTGCTGTTTTGTTCATCTCCGTTGTTGACGTATGCAGAGAAGCGAGGAGCTGGGCACACTTTGGGGTGTGGTGATGGTGTCTTCGATGGGGATGTCCAAGGCACCTCCTTTGGCTAGTGTAATGAAAGACTGCCTGGCTGTGGCGAGGCCAATAGGGCACACTGAAACCCAGAATACTAGCTCTGTGGCATGACCAGGAGGGAGGAACAGCACCAGTTTAGGAAAGACTCCCAAAATGTAATCTGAAAAAAAGGGCGGGTACATTATAGATAAGTATAAATTTTACAAAAATCGATCAAATTGTAATAGAAAATTTTATTATGAGTCAAAATGACAAAATATAGAAATTGTAATGGTTTTTGCTCCTTTTAATATACTTTGTTGAATATTTTTTATATTCACCGTAAAATTGACATGAAATTTGGCTATTTGATCAATTTGATAAAATGCTAATAGAAAGTTGTCTTATGAGGGAAAATGACAGTCAAAAGCCTAAAAAAAAAAAGGGGTAAATTATATACTAATAGAAAATTATTAAATCATTATTCAAGTGAAAAATATAGTCAAATAAATTTTTTTACAATGTGTTTTCCTCCTTTTTAAGATTCTTTGTTAATTATTTCCTTATTTAGTATTTAAATATTTATATATTAAGCATAACATTGACCTGAAATCTGGCTACAAACCAAATGAAATAATTTCCTATTTACTATAAAATTAACAACATCCAGCTAAAAACAATAAAATTAACATAAAATCCAGCTAAAAACAATAAAATTAACATAAAATCCAGCTAAAAACAATAAAATTAACATAAAATCCAACTAAAAACAAAATCCAATCAAATGCTAATAGAAAATTTGTTTTATGAGTTAAAATTACAGTCAATATGACTAAATCATTTTTTATAATGTGTTTTCCTCCTTTTTAATATTCTTTGTTAAATTTTTTTTTATTTAAATAATTTCCTTACCATAAAATTTACATGAAATAAAAAACACAATTCAATAAAATGTGGAAAAATATTTCACGATTGAAAATCAGTCAAAATGACTAAATCTATTTTTTTATGTGTTTTCCTCCTTTTTATTATTCTTTGTTAAACATTTCCCTTTTTAGTATTTCAATAATTTCATACTTACCATAACATTTACATTAAATCCAGCTAAAAAGTACCTTAAATGAACCTTAAGGTCAATGTAAGCATGAAAATAGGGTAAAAAAAAAAAACCTGGCTAAAAAAGAATATCGCCACAGAGGAGACGCCTCTGACGATAATAACACATAGGAGCAAGTTGTGCTTAGTAGTAAGCGAGCGGCACAGACCGACCCAAACCGGTCTCATCTCCGTGCAGGGCCCTGGGTGCTGCAACAGATGGAAGCCGGGGTTAAATTCAGCTCTGGGTGTAACCGTACATAAACAAGCTGAGCAGACCTCAAACATGGCTTCTGGATGCACTACGGCCATAGGGAAGTTCCTGGGTCGGAAAACAAGTGCCCCGATCTGTCAGTATTTTCAATGAGAGATCAATGGACGACATTCAGCAAATATAACACGGTATGAACCTGCGACAGACACCAGCAGCATCTTCAAACGATAACAGTCCAGTCAGTGTGACTCGACACAGCAACAGTACAGTCAGAGAAAGAATGTTCAGCATTACCATGTGTATCATGGAAGACAATAAACGTTCCCTTATGGGCCGTCCTCTCTAGGGGTCGCCTTGGATACTCATTGTGGACATCACAAAGAAGTCAGTGTACAGTCCTGTGCAGACGCCTTGGCAGCCGCTCTGGCCATAGTAGCGATGTTCCCTCTCTGTGCAATGATGTAATGTTTTGGAATGATCGGAGTCAGAGTAATGGATGAGTGGTTTCTGTGGACAGAGTTTTGTTTGAGAGTTTTCTTCCTCTTTTTATTTTTTGATGGGTTGATTCAGTTGTCCGTGGACCACGGCTGATCTAAGGCTTGAGCTTTGCGTGTCATTTAAAGCTCTAAATTGAGGGTTTGTAGCCAAGAACTGCATCTAGAGTTCTGCCACTTTCCCTATCCACTGTGAGCAGTTCATCTTTAGTTTATATACACAAGTTGAATCACGCAAAATTAGATGGTGTAACGCATGTAACACATGACATAATATATGGGTCTAATCATACGGAAAGCCTGTGGTGAGGAGTGCTAAGAGAAACTGCCTATTTAAAAAATGATGGGAATTTCACATGGATTGAACTTAAATAGTCACTGAACTAGGATCCCACAAACATAGGCCGCTCTCCTTTGAGTCAATGAGTTCAGTGTGGAAACAAATCCTTTTCCGCTTTAGTAAATAATACATAAATGTAACCATTTGGGCAGACAACATTTTAAACAGTTATGAATATAATAGAATGTGTTTACTAGTCAAACTCATATTCATCAATCAGCATTTTAGAATGATTTCTGAATGATCATGTGACACTGAAGACTGAAACTTTTATTCAGCAAGGATGTTAAATTTATAAAATTAGTAGTAAAGATTTATATTGTTAGAAAACATTTCTATTTTGAATAAATGCTTTTCATTTGAACTTTTTATTCATCAAAGAATCCTGAAACAAAACAGTTATAAGTTATATTTTGAATGTATATTAAAATTATTCATTATTAATAATTTAAAAAAAAAATTGTAGGCCAATAATATTGTACAATATTTTCTGTATTTTTCAGGCTTGAGACTTCTTTCAATGTTTTTTTTTAATCTTTGAATGGTAGAGATACATACACAATGGATTGTTCCTGATGTAAAACTGCACTGCGGATAGCGCTGGTAAATAGTGACATATCAGCATCTTAATTCTTGTCTGTTATATTGCACATAAAAAGAGTTAATAATCTGTTCCAAAAAATCCAGGCATATTGCCAAGCATTGCCAAACTTATTGTATCGGAACATCACATTTGAACATATAGGGGGCACTGTAGAGCTCGAAAGACCTGAAATGTGTCAACAAAAGGGAAACTTCCAAAATGTTTAGTTCCTTGCCTGGGGTCCTCCATAATTAAGAACTAGGCTACTATTAGGCTTTGTAGAAAAGAAAAAAAAAGGTAAAACAACATTAGGCCTATACATTTAATGGCACATAGGCTACTCAAATATGTGCAATTTTGAAAGTAGCTTAGATGGAGAAATTCAGCCTTAAAAATCTAGTGTCAGACCTCTTGCGGAGAGCTACAGGAGGAGGAGGAGAGGAGAATAAGATTTCAAGCACCTGAGTTCAATTTCTGCTGTGTTGAATTGTCTCTCTTGAGGCACGCAGTGCTCACTAGGGCACTAGAGGGGGAGTTACCGAAACCACGTGCCGGGAAGGGCGGGGCTTCGGGCAGGCACTGTTGAAACTTTTTCAAGCTCCGCCCTTTAACAGCTGCAACGCATTTATACACATGTGCAAACTTTGCCCATGAGCGACACTCCCCAAAACCAGTACGGCTCAACTCCAAAGAACTCCATCGACCTTTACCAACTCCGTTTGAAGACGCAAACCCCGTTCAGCCGTGGATTTCTTTGAGAGCACAAGGATCCTTCTCGGTCCGAAAACTTTCCCCCCCTCTGAGCTGGAACTCACTATAGAAAATGTCTGCTTCGGTGCTGTCTTCCATATATGATTTCGACATGGTAAGCGTTTATATTGTAAAACGAGTTCTAGAAGTTTTTTTTAATTAACTTCTGTTTGTTTTATCAACTTATTTTGATATTTTGTTTATCTTGTTTTTTTTTTTTCAATGTATCCGCGATGGCAAACTTGTAATGTGAGAGCTCCATGTTTACTAATGTTACCACTCACTTGGCTTTTGTGGCACTTAAGGGAGAACGCGAGTAACGAGTTTTGTTTTAAAAAAAATGTTTCCCGCTATTTGTCACAAACTTTGATATTTACATATTTGTATTCAACAAATTATTTAGATTTTGAAATCTATTTCTTAGACACAAATTGTAAATTTAATGGCAAGACAAGCTGATTCAGATCAGTTTTGTCATTTAACATACACTGTTTACTTCTCAGATGTGTTTTTGGTCTTGTCAATCTTTAATATTTTTTTACACTTGCTTCTTATAGTTTCTGTCACTTAGGAATTCTCTGTTTGGTTTCTTTCAGGAAAAAGTCCCGAATTCAAATGCAATCTTTCTCCAAAATATGCTGGAAAAGAGGAATGTCGGGGTCCCATTTGCTGCTTCCAACACCAATACCAATACCAACAGCAACAGGTCTTTTGGTTATTTCAGGAGTAACTCAACAAACCACATGGACTTCAACATGAGCAACAGGCTCCAGATCGGTTTTGAGAGCTCAACACCTGCCTTCATGAATAAAGAAAACAAGTACAGAGACCGTGCGTTCAGTGACTCAAGTGAACGCAGTCAACAACTTCAGGAAATCCTTCAGCAAAAGTCCGGCTCTCAGATCAACTCAACCCGCTACAAAACTGAACTTTGCAGACCTTTTGAGGAAAATGGATCTTGCAAGTATGGAGAAAAGTGTCAGTTTGCTCATGGCTATCACGAATTGAGAAACCTGTCCCGCCACCCGAAGTACAAGACTGAGCCGTGTCGCACATTCCACACTATCGGTTTCTGCCCGTACGGCCCCCGCTGCCACTTCATTCACAATGCAGATGAGCGCAGAGCTGCTTCAAGTAACACTCAAGCGAGGCTCAGTGGTGTCCTGGGAGAGAAGGAGTCATCAAACCCATTCCTGAGACAGCGGGAAAGACCGAAGCTGCATCACAGCCTGAGCTTTTCCGGCTTCTCCAGCTCCTGCATCAACGAGTCCGTGTTGATTGACAACCCAACATCCCGCACACCCCCACCACCCACCTGCGCACTCAGTCCCAGTTCACATTGTCTGAACGCGTTCACTTTCCCAGATCAGGATCTTAAGGCTTTTCTTGCCCCCATCATCCCTCAGACCCAACGCGCTTTTACCCATCAGACCAGCGGTGGCTTGTACGGTAACATTCAGACCAACACATGCCCCCCGTCGCCACCTTTCAAAATGAGCCACTTGCGTCCACTCTCCGAGTCTCCAGTGTTCGATTCTCCACCGAGCCCGCCGGATTCCCTCTCAGATCCCGAGGGGTACCTGAGCGGCTCTTGCTCTTCCTCCGGCACAATCAGTGGCTCGGAGTCGCCCAGTATGGACGCCAATAGACGTTTGCCAATCTTCAGCAGGCTGTCGATTTCAGACGATTGACTTGATATTGTTCTAGCCTTTTACGAAAAGTAGTGCCAAGCCAACATGAGTTTCAGGTCAAATATCAGTCTCAGCCGTTGGTTTTCTCATGATTGAGATGCGATTTATGTATATCTTTTCTCATCTTTTCCCTACAATGACATACCAAGATGATGGCTTCAACAGTCTAAAACAGGGGAAAAAAAGGCCTATTTAGAAGCAAGTCTTGGGAAAACATTCCATATGTTTGAAAGTGGTGTGAGCGCACAAGAACTGGGACTCATAAGTTGGCCATGGAATGTCACTGCAGAATTTTTTTTTTTTTTTTTTTTTTTTTTTTTAAACTGTGTGGTATCATTGCATTTTGCATCATGCTTTGAAATCTATTTAACTTATTTATTGTCATTTGAAAGTATAGCCTTCAAGGATAAATTGAGTCCGTATGGTATTTATCAAATCTAAAGCAATACACTTATATTCCTGTTTAAATTGTGATCGCCAATATTAATCTGGAAACGGTTGGGTTTGTCTCACAATAATATATTTTTGTTAACTTGTCTATTTTACTGTAAATAGGTAAATAATTTAAGATTGTATGCTATTTATTTCGATTTTGTTTACTGTGTGTGTATCTATATTAAAAAGTGGGAGCGTCTGATGAGGTCACGCTGTGATTTCTTGGGAGGGAGGGGAGTGTCAGAGGATCTATGGGCATTTGTAGAATGTAGCCTGTCTTATGAGGTCGTTTTGGCCGTAAAGAACTAACTGACTTCACACCTACAAGTAGGACTTTTTCCTTTTTTTAATTTTTTTATAAATCTTTATCAACGGTAACTATAACGACAACCAAAAAAAAAGTATCCACTTGCACACAGTTGCATGACGATTGCTGTCTAGTGCCAGAGAATGTAGCACTTTCCTATCTAGAGGTTAATAACTAGCTATTATGTCCCTGCTGGGGTTGAGGATCCCACATACTGTAGCTTAACCTAATAAAGCAGTCGCTTTGGTGTATATCTAAAGCCAATCGAATTGAATGTAGCTCATAGATCAAGATGCTTTTTTATGGTGAATGAGATGCTATTTCATTGTTTATTTTTCTACATTTAGATCATTCGATCACACCATTCCTAATGAAAGAAACTCTGCCTTTCAACTGTGCTTCTCTACACATGCTGACTGGGGATATTAAGGTTTGTAGTTGGTTAATAACGATTACTTTAACTTTGTTGATGAAGTAAAGCAACACTGAATGTAATAAGTGAACGTCAGCTGGAGGTAGAGTGTGTATAGAAAGTGTGCAGAGTAAATTTGTACTGTATGTTTTTTTATATATATATAGAACTTCTAATAAAGGCATTTTTGAACAAGATGATGTTTTGAGGAGTTTTTATTCAGTTAACAGTGGAATATGCGAGTCGTTTATTGCTCAAGAAGGGCATATTCATGCAGTGTCCTGTAAATTATTGTCTACTTTCTAGTCTGTTTTCCCGCCCTCCTGCTTTTCTTTAAGGAAAAATTTATATTACAATGTCCTGGAGTTTGGTCTCTCCTGGCAGAATGTTCAATAGAGGCCTGCTTTGCGTGAATGGCAGAAAGTGAAGTATGAGGGTGGTGCAGTGGCCTTGCACAGCGATCTGTGGGAGGTAGTTTATAGACCTTCCCGGTTAGCAACAATGTCCAGTGTCTCCTCACTGGAAATGACCATTAGTTTATGCAGATGAGGTCAGTATCATCATATAAAAGCAACTTAAAGACTCTCCTGTAGCAGGCCAATGTATGAACTACTCTGTGCTGGTAAGAAACGGAATTGGGAAAACGCATGCAGACATGTGTATCAGTGTTAAGGGTCTGTTCGTGAAGATAAGCGCTCTGCAAATATTTAAATCCTAAGAACTTTTTAGACAAAGCTGTTTAAGTTAGAGGCTGCGTAATGTATGGCCTCTCACGAGCATATAAAGTTGATAAACGCTCAAATGATTGCGTTGGCTTATGTGAACATTTATGTCTGGATCCAATGTGCTTGTGTGTGAGAATAGTGGGGGTCTTTTGCGTGTCAGTGTGCATGTGTAAAAGAAAGGTTGTCGGCCATTAATGAACCACATCTCACAAAAGCAGGAAACCACTCTGTTCGCTGATTAGGGACTCTTGGGAGCAGAGCTATTCCTCTTGGATATTTTCCACTACCCCTCTTTTGTGATTTATATGGAGTAGGCTTGAGGCACAGAGTCATTTTTCAAATATGAACACATTCTGTCAAACTTTTGAGTTAGAATATTAAATTACAAAAGATAAAAAGATCTGTATTTTATTTTTATTATAATAATTGATTGAGGTTTATTATAATGCATGTTCATAGTTCACTATATTCATTACATTTAATACATATGCATACATATACGCACACACACACGCACACGTGTGTATATATATCCCCAAATCTTTGTTAGATGATTTAATTTCGATTTGACAATGATTTTGACGATGATTTTATTTGTTTATATGCTGTTTTTAATACAAGACCACTTACTTTTATATTTTGAGGAACAGGGTTGTTGCATTGAAGGATAGAGGACAGGCTCCACTTTGGCTCAGGCTTATCTTCAGCAACTGAGCACCTGTGACAAACAAACCAACTGGCCTGTGCCTTTCCTGTTTTGTTGTCAGAAATGTGTGCTTGGTGCTAGTTTCAGTGCCTCCATGCACAAGGCAAGGAAGTCCCACCCTCCTCCTCCTCTTCCTCAAGTGCTGGAGTCTAAAAAGCACTAAGTGAACACTTCCTTCCTCGTGCAAACAGTCCTATACTCATAACCCCATGTGTTCTGCCTCTGCGGTAGCCGTATTGTCTTAAGCGTTATCTGAGAGCAACCAGGGGAAAGCCAACACAATATAGTTCAGTGAGTCATAAGAAAAGTTACAGCACATCACATCCATAAACATGAATTCTGAAGGGTGTGGCGGGCCAAGAGTTTACTGGCCTGATATCGCCCTCCTTGATTTAGTTGCCTCCAAGATGGGCTAGATTCCAATGGAGCAATAGTGATGCTTGGATTGACACAAACTCCACCATATGGACTCAAGGGGACAGGAAATCTCTACAGTGGATGGATTCACTGGCATAATAGAATCAGGGACACAGAAATAAACCGCCGAGCATGATGAATCTGCCGTGTCACACAGTACTTTCAGTGCAAAACAATGAATTGAAAGACCCCATAAAGAGCAACGCACTCAGTAGGGGTCTAAACTAAAGGAAATGAGAGGCCCGTCTGGGATTTGAATCAAAATACTACAGCACAGAACAATGGCACAACCTGTTCTCTCCACAGAATTCATGTGGTGACGTTTGCCTGCTATGGAAGCCTGTTTCCACCTAAATAATAATAATAATTAATACAAAAATAAGGTTACACTATTTTAAGGTGTCATTGTTACAGTGTCATATTTAAGTACTGAGTAATATTAAGCAACTACATGTACTTACTATAGGGTTAGGGTAGGATTAGGATTCAGTTGAGGGTTAGTTGCATGTAATATTACTATGGTAAGTTTACAGTAAAAATAATTTACAGTACGATTTCAGAATTGTGTGTTTATATTTCTTCATGTATGACAATGTGACTTAAATCTCCAAACATGACTTCATATTTCACAACTGCAAATTTTTTCACGAAATTAAGACTTTACTGTATCTCACAGTAGTGACTGTCACAATTTGGCTATTTCTCATTTTAACTTTAATAAAAATTTTCTTTTACATACTCTAAAGTGAAAATAAACTTCCATAACTTGCATATGTGGAGTCTGAGTTAAAGCCCTGCTCATTTGATTGGTGTTTTGCCAGATGCTTTTTTCTTTCACTACGTCAGTTTAAATTGACTTATCTTTAATGGAGCTCCTGCCCGACTTTTATGATGTTGACTCATACAGGAGTAAGTCACCCTTCTGATCCTCCTGCTATCCTGGCTGCTAAATAGGTCAAGCACACACTCATTAACATACAGTTTGCTATGCTAGAGTCTACACTGACGTCAGTATGAAGCGTACACGAAACTGACCTTGAGCGCAAGGCTGATGAGAGAGAATAGCCTTTCTGTTTCTCCTGACTGGAAATGGGATGTTCTCATGTAATCATTACCTACCTCCTTCTGTGGGGTAAAGAAAGATCCCTGGATGTGTAGTTTGCAGACAAACACCAAAAGAAGAAAAAAAATCCAAATTTGTGTTTAATGAACGAGTAACTGCTTTTGATGTTGAACTTGCATACTCTGCATTTGAATACATTATTGGCACAAATATGCTTTCCAAAAGGTAAGCCACGTGTATTTTTCATGTTGACATGCAGGCAATCCCAGAATGCACTACGAAATCACTGTGTAAAAACAATCCAAGATGGAAGACAAGGTCGCAAGGCAAGACAATAATCTGTTTATTCTTGCAAAAACGTATTTAAAATACATGCTAGATAGATGTAATCACTGCAATTTAAGGAAATATATTTTTCAAATTGGCAAAATATAATACAAAACACATTTTTATATATTTTGGAGGAATATATATATATATATAAAGTTTATAAATATATAAAAGATACAATATATTTCTTGGCCATTTTTACTATGTATTTTTAGAAATTCATCCATATATATATATATATATTATATATAGGGAAGTTTTTAAACTTCGTATTTTACCCAAAATGTGTGTGTGCAATGTATATTAATGCATTTTTTTGAGAATCATGTTGTTCCCCTCATGTTTCCTCCATTAGAATCAATCATTTATTTCACGTATAGTTTGATATTTGTATATTTTAGGTACTCGCTAAGATTTGAAACACAGCTAAAGTAGGCAGCTTTAGTTGGACTCAGACATTAATTATTATTTTTCAGGTAACTGACAAGGTGGAAATACTTGCTTGACAGTCACTCTACGCATCTGTAGTCATGAGCGATGTACATATTCTGAATTTCAGAAGATGTTCCGTACATACCTTGCTTTTCTGAATGATCCTTGTACACCCAGGCATCTGTCAACAGATAATTCACGCACGCTAAAATGTTATTGAAAGAGTATAGACATATTCTTTCTCAACTCTTGAACAATAAGGAACAGTCACCATCTGAAGGCCACAGTGCTGGCCGCAGCCTTTTGCAACAGTTCAGTGGTAAAAACCATCAGGGAGAGAGCCAAAGACACTGAGTCTGGACCACTCCACAGATGTTTATTTGAATCCACATTCAGGCTTCATTCAGATACTTCTTCCATCCTTTCTGTGTTTCATGTTTACACAACTCAGGCTGTTTGGATGTTCTTCTGGACTTGTGCTGCATATGCGCTTCATTTTTCGCATACTCCAGGGACTGGAAAGAAACCTAACACCACACAGTCATCGCACTGTGACTTGGCCCTCACAAATCAACAGACAGGCATGAGACGGCTAGAGGACGATTGAGCTCAGAGCGAATATCAGTGCATATAAACAATTTCCTGTCTGACTCACAATCTGGGACTTTGGTCCTCGAGGAGAGCAGGATAAAACACATTTACAGCTCTTCGAGTTGATTGCATGTAAAAGATAAAGTCAAATAGATAAGACTAAAAAAAACACTTCAAGACAATAACACCCTGTGATTAATTTATAGATGCTTTGATTTATGGAAACTTTTAAAATTGAATATAAAGGTTACCATTTGATGTTCCTCTGTAATACCACATTTATCCCATAATAAAGAGGAAGGTTTGGTTGCGTATAATATACACTGATGA
The DNA here is from genome assembly GCF_949152265.1 of Phoxinus phoxinus. Classification (NCBI taxonomy): domain Eukaryota; kingdom Metazoa; phylum Chordata; class Actinopteri; order Cypriniformes; family Leuciscidae; genus Phoxinus; species Phoxinus phoxinus. The sequence goes on from NC_136896.1 coordinate 13,394,429, forward strand.
ACCAAAATATTATTACCAGTCATGAGTGAATTGAATATCGTTGATCCTCTCCTAACAGTCTAGGTAGATTAAATGGAAAGCAAACATCCAGTTCTCATAGTCAATGTGTTGGATGCATTAGAAATGAGCAGAAAGTAAGATCTGAGTGACTTTGATAAGGGGTCCGGGTCTCTCTGAAACGACAATGCTTGTGGGTTGCTCCTTTAGTAGCCTATGGATAAACAGACGTTTCAATATATTGGTATTAAATGAATTTTCGGAGAATTTATATTTCAAGTTTTGACTGCAAATGTCACGTGCAAAACGCTGGAATTCCCCAATTTTAAATAATTTATCCTCAACTAGTTTTGTGGTGTAGGTCTACGTATTTTATAATGTTAACTTCAAATAATACTAATAGTAATTTAAAGATGTGGTAGCATTGGATCTGGACGGGAAGGATAACTCTGGGGGTTGTAAGGGGTGAGTCGCGATTCACGTGGATCTGAGTGTCGCGATTTCAGTTTCACATCGCATATCGTTACAGCCCTAGACATTTTAGAATGTTAAATTCTACTTCTGAATAGTTATTTTGGTGAAAGTAACTCAAAAGTAATACAAGAGTAATGTAACGATGAGTTCCGTTTTATCACGTCGACGGCTATGTACGTGTCCAACGTTTACCTGCGGGAAGTGATGGAACCATAGCACGGGACGACGAAAAGCCAGTGTAGGGAGTGTGATGCATGGGCAATGTTCTTCTGGGAAACCCTGGGTCCGGTCGTTCATGTGAAGGTAATTTTGACACATGCCACCACCTACCTAAGCATTGTTGCAGACCAGGTACACCTCTTCAGGACAATGGTGTTCTGAGGTGGAAGTGGCCTCTTTCTGCAGGATAATGCACCCTTCCACACTGCACATGTTGTTCAGGTTTGAGGAACATGATGAAAAGTTCAAGGTACTGCCCTGGCCTCCAAATTCCCCAGATCTTATTCCAATTGAGCATCTGCTGGACCAACAAGTTTGATCTACGGTGGCACCACCTCGCAACCTACAGGACTTGAAGGATCTCCTGCCAACATTTTGGTAACAGATACCACAGGACACCTTCAGGGGTCTTGCAGAGTCCATGCCTCGGCTGTTTTGGCAGCACACGGAGGATCAGCAGCATATTAGGTTGGTGGTCATAATGTTTTGGCTCATCTGTGTATACATATACTACCTTTCAAACGTTTGGGGAAAGAAAGTCTCTTTTGCTCACCATAGCTACATTTATTTGTACTATTGTGAAATATAATTGCACTTTTTTATATATATATATATATATATATATTTTAAAATGTAATTTATTCCTGGGTTGGCAAAGCTGAATTTTCAGCAGCCATTTCCGCAGTCTTCAGTGTCACATGATTAATATGCTTTACATTTAAAGCATTTTAGTGCTCAAGAAAACATTCTTATTATTAGTGTTGAAAACCTTTGTGCTGCTTAATATTTTTATGGAAACTGTGATACATTTTTCTTTGATGAATAGAGTTCCCAGAACAGTGTTACTGGGTTCACACAGTATTTGAGTCAATGTGTTTGAACTACGTACAGTTCTGCCTTCACTAAATAACATGTTTTGCATTTACATTAGCAAACCCCTCAGGGCTTCCATGTATTAGTCAGTCAGACAGCTCACCTGAGCAGCAGGTAGGACATGTACACACAGCACCTCACCCCTGAAGGAGAAGAGATGGGAAGATGAGTCTAATCTACAGTTACTTACACCTAAAGCTAAACACCTAACCTGTCTTTACTTTGAATAATTGTGGATTCAACTAGACTGAGAATTTATGTTTGCTTTTGGGGAGTCTTATTCAGAACTGGATGTGTCTCAAACCACACATCTGATGTAATGATAAAGAAATGAAAACACGTTGAAGTGTTTATAGGCTAAACCGCAAGGTCTTTACAACTTTGAGGAGAGAACTTGAAAGAACAGACACTACATAAGCTGGCTGTGTGGAAGTGTACACATGAACGCATGTAGAGAAATCAGAATCTATAGGCACTATCATAATTACTTTGATGTATATTTCATTGTTTTATCCATGTCCAAAACGTAATGAAAATAATATGGAAAAAACAACATGATAAAACAAAAACAAAAATAAAATTAATACATTATTATTTCTTTCACAACAAACAATTTTGAGCCTAATAAAGTTTCAAAATAAGTTTCAAAATGTAAGTATTAGTTACGATGAAAACAAAAGTTAGTACAGTTAAATATATATATACTGTTTATATATAAATGTATGTGTGCAATGTATATTGATGCTTTTTATGATAATCATGTTGTTCCCCTCATATTTCCTCTGTTCGAATCAATCAGCTGTTTCACGTGTAGTTTGATATTTGTATATTTTTTATTAGGTAGCCTACTCGCTACGTTTTGAAGCAAAGCTTATGTTGCAGCTTTGGTTGGACTCAGACATTACTAATTATTATTTTCCAGGTAACTGACAAGGTGGAAATACTTGCTTGACAGTCAAATACCGACTCTAGGCAACCATATTGGCATTATTATTTTCAGTGTTTATTGTTCCTCATTTGAAATTAAGCTGTAATTAGTCAAATCGTGCACAAAGTGTAAAACTATGATTTAATTGTGTGTAGGTTACATAAATCTAGCTATAAAAGTTGCCATATTAGGACTAATGAGTTGACATTGTAAACATTTTGGTATAGAATGGTCCTCACCACCATCGTCTTTCTCATCACGGAATGCAAATAAAGACAGAACATTATTTGAAATATAGTGGAAATGTTCAAGATTTTTAGACAAAAAATTTTTTATAGTACTTCTTGCTTACAAAGCCTTGTAAAGAAAACAGCGAGCAGCAGTTATAATGTCTAACTCTTTAATTAATTTGCAATATACCTAATTTTATCTGGAAATGATATTTACAAAGCTAATTTTATAGTGTAGCCACTCTGCATCTACAGTGTTGTCTGGATTCTGGGTTGTGTTTTGCTGCCGCTTCACTTGTTTTTACAGGCCCGTCTCATAATATCTCTCTCACCTGATAAGCACTGTGAGGCTAGACTGTCAAACTTTTGCTCTGCCGTCATTGCAGGACCATAAAACGGCGAAACAGCTGTGGTAAGTGAATTAGTGCACTCAGGGAATTAGTGCACTAGAACTGGACAAAGATTAGCATGAATTATCGTCAAGCGCATGTCTTACCTGTGACATTTAAGTGTTTTTAAAAGACTTGCGTTGCAAGACAGAGTGTTGGTTTTTCAGGTATGCCAGGTAGTTTAACCCTTGTAACCTTATACCCCTCTGTACACCCATGATTACTGGTTGACCATGAGATAATGGAATTGTAAACCTTTGCAGGTCAACAGCTCAATTGTGGCTGTAATTCTGTGAACAATTCTGTCCAGACATCTGAGTCCACGTGCTTTTCTTTTGTGTGCGTATATGTTTAAAAAATTCATGACAGGTCATTACCAGACAAAATGTACTGTACATGATGTGAGGATGTCTAAGCAATTCGAACTATTTTTGGCCTGGAGATTTTTTTGTATAAAGTAATGGAAAAATACCACGGTAACATCTGCTCTGAAAGGTCACCTTTTCTCTTCAATTTCTCTGATAATTTAATCCCTCTCGCACTTTTACACCGGAGTTTTCAGTACGAACTCGAATCTTTTTGACGTCAGAGTTCAGTTTGTTTGATTGATGTGCAGATGGTTTCTCAACATTGGCTGCGTGCCAGTGAACCACACCTGAGACCGTTTGAAAAGGCTGTCTGAAGCATGGTTCATGTAAACTCTGAAACAGTTCACAGTTGGTATTAATGCAATGTGGTGAACAACTAATCTGCATCTCTGCATTCTCCCCATCAGATTTATTAAAGTCTGATTAATTTCTCATTGCTGCTTGTCTCCAAATAAATTACAGAGCAGCTTGCATACTTCACAACTCTTGCAATGCCTCCATGGGGGGAGGAGCGTAGAATCAAACTTGGGTTCAGACCAAGAGAAAAAACAGTCTAAAAGAAGGGACAACAAAAAACATACTGAGCAAAAATAACAGTTTTGACTATATAAAGGTTATACAGTGTTACTGTAATAATCTCTTCCAAGGAACAACACTACACTGGTGGATTTAATCCTGATATAATGTCAACAAAGATCTGCCTCATAGATCAAGCCTTAGGTTTATTTCAAGCTTTGATATGGTAGCAAAACTTTCCATGCTGGATTTAATTAGAAATGCGGTACATGATGCAGAATTGTAAATCAAATTTGAATGTTTAGAAGTAGAAAATCAAAAGTAAATTGATTTAAAATTTCATATGAATTTAATTTTAAACTAGAAGAGCAAAGTGTGTCAGGACAAAAATCGTATGTTGTTTTGAGAAAGCTTTGTTAGAAAAATCTGAAAAAAAGTTTCAAAAGCCTTGAAGTTTGAAGGTTTAGGAATTATGAACAGATAAACAAAAAAAAGTCAGAATGGACAGAACACGAACGATACACTGTCAAATAAAATGAATCAATAAGTTATGACAACATAAGTTTTTACATTGTATTACAGTACGTAATCTACATTAAGCACAGTTAAAAAAATCAGTTAAATTTGTTAAAGTTGAAATGACTTAAACATCCAAGTTGATTGTACTTAAAAAATTAAGACAGACAGCCAAGTTGATTGTACTTAAAAAATTAAGACAGACAGACAGACAGACAGATAGATAGATAGATAGATAGATAGATAGATAGATAGATAGATAGATAGATAGATAGATAGATAGATAGATAGATAGATAGATAGATAGATAGATAGATAGATAGATAGATAGATAGATAGATAGATAGATAAGTTTACTGTGAGTGACTTATGTTTGGGGTGTCGTTTCATGACCTTGCATGCCCTCAGCTTGTGTACATTTCTTGTTCTATTTTTACATCTAAGCCCTGTGTGTCTGTCCACACTTGTTCTGATATTCTTTCTTTATCTCTCTGCACCGGTCTCTTGTCGCTCTTCAGTGGGATAAAATGAGAGGTCAACCCACAGACTAAATGACCATGATTATTGTTTGCAACACATCACACATGGCACACGCAGAAGCACAGACCCTTGTGGTCAGAGTGATGATAAGGCATGAAAGAATCATCCAGATAACCACTAATCAGAAGAATCATGCCATCAGAACATGGTCTGCAGACTCACCACTGATGAATGGAGAGGAAGTGTAAACCCCCTTGAGAATCTGTGTTGCAGTTTGATGAAAATATTTGCGTTTCATGACCCTTGGGGCAGTGTGGCAGAGGCTCCTTCAGCGCTAAATTGATGAAGTGGAACAATACCGTTCCCTTCCGAAAGGTGCCTTACCATCTGGACTTCTGCAGGAAGCTGCCATTACTCACCTTGTCTGCGTAATTTCAAGGGCTGTGAAATTACTGTGGTGAACCACTTCAGTGGTTTTGCAGCAGAATGCCACCACATCAGCCCTCACACAACTTATTTGACACACATCCATGGAGAGATTTAAGCACAGGAGAACTGAAAAAATAAAGTGTAAATTTAAGTATGTATAATAATTTTCACATACTAAATTTTGAAATGGTTTATGTCTATTGAATTCTTTATATTAGTTTTAAACATGCAATAGTCTGTATTTTGTTATGATGGTTCTTCATATTGTAAGATAGCTCTGGGGCAAATAAAACATTACAATCTACACATATAAAGTATTTGAAAAGTCAGTTTTAATGTGACGTGAAACTGTCAGATCTGTTTTGATAAAATACAATTTATGCAACCAAACAGAATTACTAAAATAGTGTAGTCAACAAACAAACTGCAGTTCTGTTTGGTGCAACTAGTTGTGCAAAAATGACACATTTTTAGATTAGTCAATTTTACCAATCTGTCATGCCAACATGGGTTATGTAGTGTGTGTGAAAGTAGGGGAAAGGTTAACTGGGATCTGCGTTCTCAACCCTCTATCTGGGTTACACTGTCAACACTTGACATGTGCCATACACACGGACTTGAGAACCGCTCAAAAGCACGCAGAACAAGAGGGCTGAGTAGACTAGTTCGTGGTTTCAATGTAATGTTAGTTTGTTGCAAAGTATAAATAAATGTAATGTATATTATCTCAGCAGACAAGAATGAAACCAGGTATTTTGGATCGGGGGACCAAAAGTAATTATTTAAGAAGAAACCACAGAAAAAGCCACATCGGTCCACCGCTATTCTGAGTATTGGGAACGTGTCCCTCTCGATCTCTATGGTGCTTATGGCCCTGTCAGCATACTAAACTAGGGTTAAAATCCTATGTTGTGTTCAGCTCTGGGGATTTTCAAGGGTAACTCTTTTAGAAAAGTGCCTGGTCCTCCTGCGCTCTTGTGATAGAATGAGTAAAGAACAGTACTGTATGGAGCTTTTCTCCTGGGGGTGGAGGAGAGGAGGGGGGCACACTTTCAAAGACTCCAATACAGACATCTGCAATCTGTCGCTTCAAGCAAACTTACCCCCTCGACCTTCTTTTCAAGCAGGAACTACTGCCAATGAGGAGGAAGAAAACCCAATCATGAATTCCCAGCGCTTGGCAGCCACCACATTCAGCATCTCCCTGTGTCTTTTGTGCTTGGTCTCAAAAAGGTTTCTTTTTTCCTTCCCTCTTTCAAGCTTAAAGGCCTTCCCTCTCTTTTCTGTCCGTCTGAGCGAGGGCCTAGAAGAGTCATGGGTGCAGTAATGAACTGCATGACAAAACTGTCATTAACATTTCCAGTGAATGCGCTCCCTGACGGAATTAAGATCGCAGGTCGCGGATCTCCATGTCCATTCTCCCTGCCTGGGATATAGTGGGATGCAAAAGCTATAATGTGCAGTTTGTTTTGGACACATAGTCTCGATACATCTATGAACATTCTGTCCTCATGACCCTCATGTTGTCCCAAACCAGTATGACATTCTTTCTTCTATGGAACACAAGAGGGGAAATTACGATAAAATTACAAAAAAGCACCAGAAAAAATCATAAAAGTCGTCCATATGACTCATGGACTGTATTCCAACCCTGTGTCCGAATATGCCTACTTCTCTACAATAGGTGAAAAACAGCATGTTAAAAGAGTATTTGTCCGAATTCGTAGTATTTATAAAAAATACGGGGGGTTCAGCGAAAAGAGGAGGTGTGTTCCGGCGCAAACGTTCCCTGGTGCCCTGGTTTTGCAGTTTGAGAAAACAACTCCTCCCACTCGTTCACTCACTCCTCCCACTCGCTCATCATCTCCGGAGTATTAATCATCATCACCTGCATCTCATCATCATACCGCCCTTTATATTCAGCTCCTCTCCTCACACTCATTGTCTGGTCTCGAGAGACACACAGACTCTCTTATGCTACTCACCCGCTCACTCGAGATTCATCCGCCTCCCTTCTAACGTCTACATCCGAAGCCTACAATCCGAATACATTTACCCAAATGTTTCAGGCTAATTGTAGTAGGCTAATGACGGAACATACCTGTTTGATCAATAGTGGCAAGACACATAGGTATATAAGGATATCTGACAGAGTTGGTTGTCCGTCAAGAACCAGGAAACAAAATTCTGAAGACTAAATCACCTTTACCATCATGTAAGTTGCGTGTGCCTGGCAAATCCGCCGTTATCCTCCATGGAACAAGCGTGCCTGCTTTTAAAGGGAATGTGAGATGATGCTCTGATTGGTTCATTGCACGTTATGCCCAAACCACACATATGGGCAATGTAGCTACTTCAGATCAACTCATTGTAGATTTGCGTCGGGCGCAAGAGTCCCGCCGGTATCATAGCAACAGCGCCTGAGATCCGCCCACAAAGTTACTTGCGTTTCGCGTTTGATACTTGCATTTCAGATCGTTAAAATAGGGCCTGTAGTGCTTGTGAATTCGCATATCAGACTAGATTATCATTGATAAAAAATAAACAAATTATAGTATGACTTCGGAAGTCTCCGAATGTAGCACATGAGTCATATGGACCAGTTTTATGATAGCTACTTTTATGGTTGAAAGCTTTAGTCCTTTAATCATTCATCAAAAAACCTTTTGTGTTCAACAGAAGAAAGTAAATCATACAGGTTTGGTGTGACGTGCATGGATGAGTAAATGATGACAGATTTTCATTGTTGTACTTACATATGCTCAAATCCATGTCCAGGTAAAAAAAAAAAAAAAACCTTAACTCAAAACCAACTGTAAGACAGCCACTCAACTGATTAAAATTGGACTTGCTCTAAGGCTCAAGGAGCGGGCACACTAGCAGTCCACAATGCCAATGTGCACCAGGCCTTGGCAATGAAGCCTCATGGGATCGTCCTTGAATGTCCCTCAGGCTGTCATGGAGACAGACATGCGGGTATTTACAGCTCGCTTTCTCTTGCCTCCTGTCCCATCTCCTGCTGTCCGGTCTGGGGTGGGGGTGGACAGTCAAGGCCTTTGTGGTCTGCATTCTGGGTTTATTTTCCCCTCATTGCCGCTGTCTATGTTGTGAATCTCATTTGGGGGTTTATGGAGATCGACCAGGCAGGAGGTGTGCGGGTTTGTTGGGCTCTTTACAAGGCCCATCTGGACAGGTCTGCAGCCCAATAAAGCATCAAAAGCAGCCTGATATAAATCCACCATGAGGTCCCTTGGTCTGGAGCAGGTGTATGGTTGACATGCCATTACTAGAAGCCAACATGAAAGTCCACCGATGGACACAACCAAACTCAAAATTACACACACAGTTAGACATGCAAGATGGAATCATTTTCTTTAAGCATGATGCATGCTTACAACTAGTCAAATGTGAGTTCTAGCACTCCAGAGTGCCAAAATAAACTAACAGGTATGAACAGGCATACTTTGAACTATCCCAACTCTCTTAAAAAAAGGCATGATTTTAGTTTTTTCCCAGGTGGTGTCAAGAAGTCACAATAATAAAGATGTAAAAGTTAACAGTAAAACAGGTTCACCCAACATCAACATGTTTGAACGTGCAATCTGTGAACTTGAACACTCCATCAACGTCATATATGGGTGCTATAAGGACCATCGGTTCAGATTAAATGAACAGACATCAATTAACTGACACATTAATTTGAGGTGTGAAGAACATGTAGCATGTTGAGCAATATTACGCATATGGATACAGCTTTCAGCAGTGTAAGCAGTTACTTGCTTTTCATTATTGTCATTTATTGAGAATCCAGAAAGGACATAAAAAATATAAAAGACTGTTAGACCTAAGATGTATATATCAAAGCAACATATGGATCACTGGGGTAAAATGTGTGCCTCCAGAGTGCAGTCTATCAGTGTGGGCCAGGAGAATGTTCTCTGTCTTAACATGAGACTCCCAGAGGGGAACTATAAACTCAGTAAAACTTGGCAACTAAGAACCCTGGAGTTTACAGGAAGAAACTTCACTGAGGAAAGCAGAGCAAAGAGGGTCATCAATTTTACCCCTGACAGCTTCCCGCGTCATCTCCACCACAATAGTGAACAATTACCATAGCTTTGACGGTACCTCTGGCTCTACGTGATGTTCCTGCAGCAAACAATCACAGGATTCTGAAGATCGAAGGGCTTGATCTTCTGAGCAGCCCAGCAACAGCTGAGATTGGCTGGAATTGGAATGACATGCAGTACGTAGAAAGAGATCTACAACTGATCCTAAAGCAACAGGCATGCCCACACCTGTTTTTAACAGTCACACCACTCCAACCAGCTGAGACTTGCCCCCCACAAACAGACACAAATAAAAATCTCTGTGTTGACAGACATGAGATATTGTAACTTCTGTGATGGTGAAAGAAAAAAAATATTGTGTAATTGCTTCATGACTGTGAACAGTAACACAAACCGGTTTAACAGGACGATATTCTATATGTTTGTCTATGACAGCTGCTTTTATTGCGACATCCGTGTTCACTGTGTGAAGTCTAATGAAGAATTGTGATCTCATTAATAATTGTACATATTTGTAAGTAAAGTGTGGTTTGTACATTTTCATGCGTTTGCACAGACTTTTTAACATATTGCAAGCATTTGCAAATCCTTTTAGGTTCACTGAATATTGAATTCATAGATTATTTTTTATTGTATCTAATCAACAATATGAATATGTTCACTGCCATTACATTTATTTAACCCACTTAACTAATTTGCCATTATAGCAGTTTCATTCTGTCTTGTGTGATTTCTGGTGCCGTATTCAACTCACTTTGACTAAAAAGTATGTAATAGTATATTGTAACTAAAATTATTATATTAATATTATGTTCTTTATATTGCTGAGACAAGGGGCTCAAATAAATCGATATGTAATGGTAAAATGTCACTACAGACATATTTTTACACTTTAGATTGTCATATCATGTAGGCCAACATTTCAGCATATTCAAATGTACAAAATGTACGTGTAAAGGTTATATATCATGCTATGTGACAAGGGAGAGGAAAAAGTCAATGACTATATAACATATAACAGATTAATCAGAGATGCATCAAAAGAAGGGAGACAGGGCATATAAAGTACCATCTTACATTATGCCATGTGATACTGTGAACAAATTAGCATGGTGAAGACTGCCACGTTACTGTAATTCACCCTTCGTCTGTAAAGGTCAACTAGTAGATTCATATGGTACAGTGAGAACATTTACTGTATTGGCAACTCTGTTCTAGCACAAAACCTCAAGGCCGTTTCATAACTTCATCACACCTTTTGCCATTTTACAAACAATATGGATTCAATTACTTAAGTTAGGTAATTTAAGTGTATTTTCTAATAGTGGCATCTGTAGCCTATATTACAGTAAATAACTGTGTGATTTAGAACGGTAGTTAATACAGTAATTAACAGCAACAAGTGTGATTCAAAACGTATATTGCATTTATTGCTATTGAATAAAGAAGATCATACCATTTTGCTTCGGTGATTAAACCAAATGTTCTCATTACATATCACAATGATCTTATGTTTTGAAACAATGATTATGTAGAATGATAATATGTAGGCCCTACAACTAGAGTAAATGCATGAGATAAGGTTTTGAAAGAATGGGTAGCTGTGTGACATGTGTGATCAGTTTGGAGATGAATTGAAAATGTACACCAAATAGGTCCAAAGCAAATGAAAAAACTGTAATAAAGACAGCTGCTCATTATGTCACTCCTAAGGTTTGTTAATGCATGTGGCAAGTGCATGATCTAAACCACTGCTTCTTCACTAAGACTTACCAGCTATTACCAATGTCACTGCTGTGAGAATGATGACTGTGGTACCTGAATGGAAGAAAAAAGAATGAAACCAATTCTCACTCTCTATTTCTTCTTTTCTCTCTCTCTCTCTCTCTCTCTCTCTCATGTGCACACAAGCTCTTACAATATTTCTCTGAAAAGGCTTCACAGTGATTAAAACCCCCTTTCCGCTGGGTCCCCCAAGTTGAAGATGAAGGTGCATTCTGGGAACAATGATCTAGTGGAATGTAGCCCCAAACCCCTGCATGCTCCACTCTCTCCTCTAATAGAGAAAAGAGCTCCCAAAGATGCTTTTGATGTCCAGCCTTATGCAGACAAACAGCTGCACGGCTCTTATGAAAGCCTTTTGCTTTCGCTAAAAGACAGCGAGCCTGCGAGGAACACTGGCGGAAAGATGAATACGGGTCTGAATTGCTTCTTAAATAAAGAGGGAAAAGAGATTGGAGCTAGCGTAGTTGCTCAGAACATGGATAAAGCATACGGCCATAAAGAGTGTGAGAAATCAATTTGCTTTTTTAAGGAGCTCTTTGTAAACAGGAACATTGTGCTCATTTTGCTACGCTGGTGGCGGCACAGACCTTTCTTTTGTGAATCGAACAGCTTTAGTATATACAATAGCTGGAGGGGGGAAAAACTGCATGAATTCAGTCCATTGATTTAGGTTTCGGCCTAATGTGTTGATGCAGCAGAATAAAACCATGTTTAGGTGTCACAGGAGCTCTGTGTTTAGTTTTCCTTCCCCCTCTCTCCTACCGCTTCACCGTCGGCCCCTCCTATGACCTCCTATTCCTCTGCGTCCCTTGAGTCGGTTACATAACTTATTTCCACTGACCTGCCCTCTTCTTTTCCTGTGCACACACACACATACTGAGCTCTAACATATTTCTTCTGGATAATTCAGCTGGAGATTAGGGAGGCTGTGGGTCAAACCCTCCCCTGCCTGGACTGCATATGTGGGTCTTTTCAGAGGTCTGGATTTCATCTTTTTCCCCTTGGTGTCCTGCGCACACAGTGTCAAGCCTGCAAACCTCTCTGCGTCTGCCTCTGTTTTAAAGCCTGTCAGTTTAATGCATTACAGTGTGAAGAATGAACTCTTGGAAAGAAAGACAAAGGTCGGTGCAAAAAAAAAAAAAAAGAACGAACAAAAAAAGATAGAAAGCTTTAGATATTTGACGTTTGGACATTGATGGGGGCCGTAACCTTTTTGGATGATGAAAAGGGAAATCCAGATGGTTCTGAGCACCTTTAGATTATTTACTGAGCCTGATTTAGCAGCGTCTACAAACACATTCTTTCTCTTGAAGTAATTTTTAGTATGCATCTCGATACTTAAGTATGTTGAGATTTGTTATTAGGATGGATATTTCTGGAGCTCACTTTGGCCTTTCTTCCCCCCATGGTGTTCTCTGATGTCCACTGACGGATCTCAAGAGGGAAGAATGCGTCATGGGCAAGTTATTAAATCCGATTTTGAAATAATATTTATGAGTGGAGGCGTTTATATGGCCTACGACATCAGAGGCAGAGGAGGGATTTGGGTCAAGGGAGAGGAGATCTTCCTGAGATGGAATACATCTGGAAAGATGATTCTCCAGCCATTGCATTTTTGCCACATCCTTATATGCAAAGACACGGCTGTGAGCAGAAATAAATTTAGCCCGCCTTTGCTTCTGTATTTCTCTGAAGTCCACCTGATTCCATGCTTTTTTGTTACAGCTAGGTATGAATGCATATATTCTGATTTGATTCAGAAGCTCTCAATTCAATTTAATTCTAATTTGTTCATTGTTCATATTGTTCTAATTTGTTCATTGTTCAGTAATAAGTCTACTCTGGTTGAGCTGAATGTTTTTGATTAAACTCGAACTACACTGCTATCACGAGGGCAGCTCAATATTCTTTCCAGGTAACACTTTATTTCGATAGTCCACTTTAGACATTCTACTAACTATAATAACTTAGTCATTAGTAACTATAGTCATTAGAGGATTAGTAGACTGTCTGCTTAATATTTGCTGACACTTTATTTTGTTGGTCCCCCAACAGACATTCTACTGACTATAAGTAACTAGTCAGTCAACTACACAAAACTTATAACCCAAACCCTAACACCAAACCATAACCTAACAGTATACTAACAGTCTGCAGTCTACTAATACTCTACTGAGAGTTAGTTGACATGTAGTTGAAAAGTTACTTATAGTTGTAGAATGTCTAAAGTGGACTATCGAAATAAAGTGTAACCTTTTTCGATTATTTTACAGGCATTCAATGTTAACAGCAAACTTTTGTAAAATATGACTTATTTGGTTATGCTGCTGTATTCAACCGCAGAAGTGCGTCAGAGTAAGAGATTCAACTTAAGAATCAGTATCGAGAACGTTCAATCAATATTTTACCTACTACTGTGTTATATACAGTATTTCATGTTTATATACATTCTAACCATACAAAAGTATCTGTGTCAAAGATATACTGTTGAAAAATGTCTTTAATGACTCCAAACCATAACATCTCAAATTGAATAGGAAAACCATCAGCAGAATCATTCTTCAATGCAGCTGTCCATATGTCCTTCATCACTGGCTTGGACCAAAAATAACTCTAGATTTACAAAAGCTGAAAGTCAGAGAGAGATTGTCACAGATGGTACAAGTTAGCACGGTTTACAATATTCTATTACCCCCACACAACTTCTCTCCAAACAAGTCAGATTGATTTTTCATGGAGGAGATTATGAGTAACTCACTCAGTATGTGCTTTATTTATAAACCCATGGGAGTCATCTTATGGAAACTATTTTCCAAAGCGGGCTTTGCCAGTTCTGTGGCACAGGGCCTGTGCAAAAAAGAGAAATTCCCTTTTTATGCTGATCTATCATCAGGTTTGTTGTGGCTGCTGTAATAGTTATGGTCCGGCCGGATTTTGATTCATAAAATTATAAAATTCAAATGAGATCTCTGACATCTCAACTGTACAGATTTTTACAGTTTTCTTCGGTGAAAAAAGATGCTAAGTGTGTGTGTGTGTGCGCGTGCGTGCATGCGTGTGTGTGTGTGTGTGTGTGTGTGTGTTTTATTTCTTTTAGGAGAATTAGGATAAACATCTGAGATCAATTTAAAATCATTTTAGGATCATTTTAGCAGTAAATGTGAGACAATGTTGGTACTTCAATGAAACCTAAAACTAAATAAAGCATCACACATAACCATGAGCCATGAAGTGATAAGAGCAACTCCGGGACAGTTCACACACCACACCCACTCAATGGCTAATAGCTGTTATTTTGGACATACTTGAGATTTGAGCACAGACGCTGTTTTCCAACTGGCCCATCTGTGTCAGATTGAATGATGAGCTTAACCCTATTCAAACAGAAGATGGGTGAGTGGGGTTACCCAAGGCTGTTGTACCCATGAGAATCAGGTGTGGCAGGGTGTTGAATCGCAGTGAAGATGGAGATTTACTGGAAGTTACAATTAAGCTTTCTGCTCATCCTGCCACTTCATGACAAATGACTCATAATTACCTGCGGAATCCTGCTGATTATGGTACAAATTCACCACCCTTTCAATACAATGGATAAGGCTTTAAATTTCAATTGTCCATTTCATAAAGAGGAAATGATGAAATAATTGTTTCAATGTTGATTTAATAAACATCAATCAATAAAAAGTTATGACTAAATGTCAATGACTCCAACCATGTGGATGAGTAACTTGATTACAAACATAGCAATCCAGTGCAAGAGGGGAAATCCAAGATTTTGAATATGGTCTGGGCTGACAGAGCATCTGTAAATAGAGTTCCCATCCGGCCACAAACTGTCTATCTCTGCCAAGTGCATATTCAAGAGTGACAGGCAGGTTGTTAGATTATGGCTGCACAAGCCTGCGGTCCCAACAGTGGCTCATAAAACACGTTAAAGATGGAGTGACAGGACAAAACCTAATGTCTGTCTAGACCCTGCACCTATCACAACCTTTATTTAACTTACCACAGTCAGTGGCGAACAACTGGTTGTGTGTTTTGCCTCGTCAAAACAACCTACCCAATGCAAATTCCGAAACCAAAGTGGTAACGTTACTCAATATGTGGATACAATGAAGTTATGTTACACTATTTGTGTATTTATGTATTTTCTTTCTGGAGTGTGTGTAATGTGCTTACATAAGCAAATGGTCAAATTATCCTAGGATAGGTTTGATTTTTTTGCGTGAGTCACTGGCCATGTGTTGCTTATGACCTTGTGGCCCTAGGGTATTTTAACTAATTTTAACTCTACGCCTGTCCAGGATCTCTTTCGCTATGTAGGTCAGAGCTTTATCAATCTTCAATGGAGGCGGCGGTTCAGGATCCGTGGTAACATGGCCAGATGCTGGTTGGATCGGTTTCAGGAGGGAGACATGAAAGGAAGATTTGAGATTTGATAATGAGCAGGATGCTCTATATGGTATGTAACAGGGTTAATCTGACATAATATTTTGAAAGGACCCACATACCTAGGGCTGAGCTTCCTGCAGGTTAGCCGGAGCTTGAGGTCTTGTGTGGACAACCAGACCCTTTGACCAGGTTGATAGTCAGGGTGGAGACGTCTTCGCGAATCCGCCTGAATCCGCTGGGCACATATGGCTCGTTGTAGCTTGACGTGTGCACTGTCCCACACCTGCTCACTACATCTGATCCAGTCATCCAGCCCTGGAACTGTAGAGGGTTTCTCCTGACCAGGGGGACATTGGATGTTGGAAACCCAGCACACACAAGAATGGAGTAAGTCCAGTTGAGGAATGACTGAGGGACTGAACGTGTCGTTTTGTGTCTGTTCCTTTAAATGCAAATGAGCTGCACAGAGGGCGGAGCTTCAACATCTTGTGTCATTTTACCTCACACAGATATGCACTGAAAATTTCAAAAACGTTTAGCCTTTTATGTTCAAACTGGAGTCAGACAATGATGGAGAGACTCAAGAAGAAGTGACAACATGTAGAATGCAACAGGACATTTCTGAATGGTTAGTTGGAGAGAGAAAAAAGCATGTCAAACAGCACGTGAATGAAATGTTTAACCGGAAAGGCTTTAAAGCAAATGCAAATAATAAACTGTTGTGATTGCGAATAAGTGCAGTGTGCTGTGAGTAACTCTACCGCTGTGTGAGGCGAATGTACGACGAGTTACAGGTCACGGTCGCAGGGTCTATGGTCGGACCATAGTTTTGGGGGCCCCTAGTGGTGGCGGGGCCCTAAGTAGCCGCTTAGTTCGCGTATAGGAAGGGTCGGCTCTCGGTGTTACTCCTCTAAAGCTGTAACTCCTTATGGCCAGCGTTGCAGTTTAATTTGGCTACATTCAGTTTTCTAGAAAACAAAGCATGTAGATAAAGCTTGCCTGTATTACCCTGGTGTTGTGACAGGACTGCCCAGATCCCACAATCTGAAGCATTTACTTCTACCACGAAGGGGAGGTTGGAATCTGGATTTTTGAGAATAGAGGCAGTAGTAAAACTGTTCTTAAGGGACTCACAGGTCTTTTGGGCAGCATCAGTCCATGACAACTTGGAGGATTTACCATTGAGGTGAGATGTGAGAGGGGCTGCAATGAGACTGTAATTTCAGATAACCCAGTGGTATAAATTGGCAAAGCTCAGGAATTGTTGGAGCTACTTGCCTGTGTTAGGCTTGGGCCACTCAGACACTGCCTGGATTTTTGACACGTCGTCCATCTCAACTCCTTGGTGACTGATGCTATTGGCGATAAATATATTCTGGGTGGTGTAAAACTCACATTGCTCAGCTTTTACATACAGTTGATGCTGTTGGAGGCGTGAGAGGAGTGTCTTGACATGCTTAATGTGCTTAGCTTTGTAAATCTGTAAATATGTAAGGATATTGTCAATATAAGCAATGACACAAACACTGCTGATGCATTGGCAAGACCATAGGGCATGCCCTGGTATTCATAGTGCCCCCCAGTGATAAATACAGTTTTCCGCTGATCCCATTCTCTGATACTGATGAGGTTATAAGCACTCCTTAAGTCAAACTGTGTGTAAATTAGTGCCTCACAAAGTTGTTCCGTTGCTGAGGGGACAATTGGAAGTGGTTCCCTGTATTTAACGGAGTGTTCAAACCTCTATAGTTGATACATGGGCAGATTTCACCATCTTTTTTTCCACGAAAAAGAAGCCTGCTGCTGCTGGTGTGGTTGAGGGCTGGATGAACCCAGATGTTAGGGCTTCTTCAATGTAGCTCTCCATTGCTAGGGTTTCAGAACGTAAGAGAGTATAATTTGCTCTTAAGTGGGGCTGTGTTGGGTTATCGTTCAATGGCGCAATCCCATTGACGATAAAGAGGTAACTAGATTGCCAATTCTTGGTACTCACTGGGAATCTTGATTTATTTAGAGACCTCTGGGCTATCAATGCTAGTAGTAAGACATGCCATGGAAACAGTGACATGAAGTGACATTTGCTTGACAGTAATCTGACCATTGGTAAGCTCACCCTGGTTCCAGGAGATGGATGGGTCATGAACAGCTATGGATGGCCCAGGATGATGACGTTCTTGAGAGAGTCAATGACAAACAGTGAAATTACTTCAGTGTGAAATCTGCAGGGTAACTGGAACAGTTTGATGGGTTATGCGAGTGCCAATGGGTCCATTATTAAGAGCAGTGATGTTGATAGCAGGGATACATGGAACAGTAGGGATGTTGAGTTCTTTAACCAGATCTGCATGAATCAAATTAACAGCTGCTCCTGAATCCACAAGCGCTGTTATACATTTGGAAGCCTCATTGAAGGAGATATCAACTGACAGATAAAAACTATGGTGAATAGAAGAGGCGTTATTTGTAGTACTCCTAAACTTGATGCCTGAGTGTTCTCATTCTTATCCGGGCACTTGGCGTTCTGGTGACGGGGTTTACCACAGTAGTAGCAAAGCTTTTCATCGTGGCATTTTGTGGATTTTGGACATGACTGGAGTCCACTAGAGATTGTGGGTTGAGAGACGGGGCGTACTTTGGATCGTGGTGAGTTTTGACGCAAGCTATCAATCCTGATAGCCATGTTTATGAATTCAGACAGAGTAGCACCCTCACCTTTGCATAGCTTGCCTGTAACTTGTGGTTAAGCCCCTCTCAGAAAACAGTTTTCAAGGCCACGCCGTTCAAGCCAGCTACTGATCGATTGTCCAAGTGTGAATGAAGCAGAGTGGCAAATCCAAATTGTGAGGCAATGAGACGTAGTCAAAAGGCAGACCAAAGATCAAAACGCAGGGGACAGTCCAACCAGGCAAACACAAGGAAAACAGTAATCCAAGAGACGATATCTAGTCAAAAGGCACAGTAGTAGTCATATCAAGCAACAAGCGACAATGGTAAATGCGTGGTAGTGCAGTGAAACTGGCAATACCTTGCAAAGTATACATGGAAATGGCATGGCTCAAATACATTAGACAAACAGGAAATGACAGTAAAGAACAGGTCCATTACTCCGGAGAGGGCTCCCTCTGGTGGCTGGCTGAATGGAATTTAGCATCAGCCATTACAATATGAAATCTGACTGCTGTCTGAAGCAGCTTTTTTATTAAATCTTTTACAAGTTTTGTACATTAAAATGATTATTTTTGTCTTTATAAAAGACAACTCCATAACTGTATAAACAGAGGTTTGCTGAAAAACAATGGCATACAATGCAAAACTTTACTGGTTTGATTAGCTCATTCTTACTGATGCTTCCAGAACTATCAAAAGTCCTTTATGCAATTACAGCAACCATTGCAACAACAATGTAAAATACATTAAACCAAATGTTCAAATTTGCAAGGCTTGAAATGCATGTAAGATCAATTGAGGTTTTCAATGTCATTGCAGCACTGTTCTTAAAGAGCAAGTGTCAGTTGCATAGAATGGTTTGAAATTCTCCGAAACTGTCTCCTGACCAGCAGACCATCTTAATCGTTGAGCCCTGCATGCTCAGCATGTTCTTGTACAGACTAGTCAGGTCATTCTGCTCCAGGTCATTAGTTACAGTTTCAAGAGTCGCTCATCTTGGCCTCAATTATTCAAGAAATAGTCCTGCTGCCAGTACACAAGCATGCTAACTTCTGAAACACATGGACACAGATACACACACACACAGCTGAAGCATCAACACACAAAGAGAGCCTCTTAGATTGAGCGGCACGGCTTCCACAAAGTACTCAGAACAGTGCTGTGATTCATCCTCTTATCGCTATCCAGGGGCCTGTGAATGGGCTGCTTCAGAGGAGTGGGGACTCTGGGTAATCTGAGTCGCCGCTGTTTATCTCAGGGGTTTTGGGGGAGGGGTGGTTCAGGCACACGGAGTGGTGTGGGGAAGGCAGGAAGGGGGTCAGGAGCAGGATCCGGGCACATTGGGGAAGCTGGTGTGCTGGGGTTGACAGCTGCAGATGACGCTGAGTGATGTAACCCCAGTGGGCTGCAGATGTTTAAGAACACAGGAAACTGCTCTGAGAGCAGTGTCATTGACCCTTTCCCCAGTGCCCCCTGCCCTCTCCAGGTGGACAGACCTAGACTCCTGCTGAGCAACCAGTACTGGCTTAGCCGGCAACAGCGTCACTTCCCCTCACAGGACTCATCCCTCATCGCTGGAAAGGACATATGAAACTAGCCATAGCAAAGCACTGGTGTAAAACCATCAACACAGATGAACACCAACCCCCGCTCCAGAATCTTTTACTTTAGCCTTCCAAGTTCATCAAGTTGTGGAAAGATGGGAGAGAGGTAAGAGGAGAGCTTGGAGCTGACGAGGTCTTTCCTGTTTCTAAAGGAGTCGAACAGTGGGGGGTCCTGGAGTG
Source organism: Phoxinus phoxinus (assembly GCF_949152265.1). Classification (NCBI taxonomy): domain Eukaryota; kingdom Metazoa; phylum Chordata; class Actinopteri; order Cypriniformes; family Leuciscidae; genus Phoxinus; species Phoxinus phoxinus. The sequence continues at coordinate 13,414,546 of NC_136896.1, forward strand.
GTTAGTGAGATAAGATGTCAGGAAGCAGCAAAGACTTGCATATTTTTATGTGTTTTATTTATATCTTAGCATAGATTAATTTATCTGTCAAAACTGTTAAATTGACCATTAAAATTAAAAATGACCATTCTTATATTTTTTATGAAATATTACAGTATTTATTTATTTTAAATTCATGTGCGCTCATAATCCTTAATCCTTAATCAAAATACCTTGCACCGGCCTGGCCCAATAGTTTTAAATGCTACAAGTAAATTCAGGCATCACATCCTTAGAATATGATGCAATACAAAACAATGCAATAAATTCTACAATAATACAATTTATTTTTGAATACTTGAAACCGATATCTGATACAGTACTTATATCATGCATGCCTAGTTAACATTCACAGCATGGATTTGATTGTTTGCAATAGGCAATGCTATCACCTGGAATGCCCTATAACTCTTCAATGTGACTCTTCTCAGGTTATCTGTGCCTCTCTCCAGTCACAGTGAGGCAAGATGGAGAAGAGGTCAGCTTTCATCTGAGAAAGACTGTCAAACTACCCATTTCATTGACAGGCTGTATTACGCTACATTAGGCTGAAGGTATTTGAGGGTGCTGTTATATGCCACATCAACTTCTCAACTGAGCTTCTATCACCTGCATTTTACAGCCAATAAACAGTTTCCTCTTTAGCTCTAGTGGCATCTATAACATTTAACAGATGGATTCGACACATGCAATTTTGGCAAGGAGCTCAAACCACAGCTTTAAGCCTTAAAGGGATAGTTCCCACAAAAATGAATATTCTGTTAACAATTACTTAACCTCATTTCATTAGAAAAACCTGTATGACTTAAACTTCTTTTGTGGAACACTTGGATATTTTGAATAATGTTGGTTACAAACGGTGTTGGTTACCATTGACTTCTATTGTATGGTCAAAAATACTAAGACATTTCTAAGAATTCACTTGTAAGAGCAATTGTTGTTTGGACAAAAAGAAAGAAACTAGAATAACCATCTACTAATTTTAAAGGACATAATTATGAAAGCGATGCTCCACACATTTCTGGCTTTACAATAAAAGCTTTAGACAAAACCAACAATTTTCAGATGTGGGGGGCTTTTTTCAAGCAGTGCTGGGCTGGCTTTGCTCATTCAATTAGTGTTGTAAAGGGGCAGGCAGAGATGTTCGTAACCTCAATCAAATCAATTATACTACTATCAATTATATATATATATTCTGGATAAAATTTAGGTTGCTTTGGATGAAAGTGTCTGCCACACTGTTACACATAGCAGCTGAGTAAACTCTCTGTGCTCATTTTGTCCAGTTTAAACTAAAAAAGGAAACTTGATAACAGTGATGATATTCCTAAGATATATGGAGGAATGCAACAGCTGATCCTTATGATAACCATAAGAAGCAGGGAATATGTTTCTGCACTGCTCTTCCTGTCTTGGGTGAGACTCTGACCCTGCATTGGCAGAAAAGCGCTGCTGTGTTTGTCAAAGTCAGCTGGCTGTCCAGCACCACGCTCTCAGATAACACACGACTCCGGAACGTTCCACAGCAGGGCGCCTTCTTTGTTGAATTTATAGTGATTACTTGGACGATTAGAAGACCCCTGTGGGCAATGGTCACCAGCAGGCAGCACCAGCCAGGCCCCCGCTCTGATGCACAGACTGATTGTTCTGAAGGCACAAAAGCATAAAAAACATGTGCTGTGTATATAGTAATGTTATAAAATAGTAAATATAGATCATCAAGGTGAAAGGAATAAGTATGTGCTTGCCATAAAAAACAACTTCTGTTTTCTTAAGTCCTGCGACATGAGACCACCCCCTAGTGGATGTAGGTGCTGTGGCGACATCAATGAAGGCTGCTATATCTGACAGAGGGCAGATACCCGAGAACCAGTTATTGTGGGTTAATGATTAACACAATCACATTCATTGCTCTATTTCTCATTAATCCAAACTCTCGGTTCAAAAATAAATAATCCTCCTGAGCTTTTATTAGAGCAAGCTCTCCGGGCATTTTATTTGAAGTGAGGGGAGTGTTTTCACTGTGGAACTCCTTAAATATTTGGAAAGCTTACTTTACCCTGGACTTGGCTTAGGCCTCCTTCTTTCATTTCTCTTCAAATATTTATCTGCTGTCCATCAGCTAGCCAGCGAGATCAGCTCTGCCTTAACTTTAACTCACAGAGGAAGCGAGTATCTGCCTCCATCTGTCATGAATCAAATATTCTCATTCTGAGATGCATATACATACCGTTTAAAATTTTGAGGTCTGTACGATTTTGTGTTTGTGCAAGAAGTCTCACCAAGGCAGTAATTACAATTTTAAAATGCATGCAATTTATGATGGCAAAGCTGAATTTTCAGCATCTTTACTGGTCTTCAGTGTCACATGATCCTTTAGAAATCATTCTAATCTGCTGATTGTCTTCTCAAGAAAACGTTTCATCTTATTATCATCAATGTTGAAAACAGTTGTGCTGCTTAAAAATTTTGGGTAAACCGTGATACATTTTTCAATTCAGGGTTGTTTGATGAATTGAACGTTCTAAAGAATGGCATTTATTTGAAATGTATTTATTTTTCAATCTTTTTTTAACATTTGAACTTTTATTCATCCTTGGTTTTCTTTATATATCTTCCTGACCAACAATCATTTGAATGGTATAAACATTTTGGAATAAGACATGATCAGGCTCTCATGAAATCTGCAGTGCACTATGAGTACCTGAATGTAGGACACTTTATGTACTCAACAGTTTCAGCTTTCTCTGCATAGCAAATGGGGAGGAGTTAAAAGTGCTAAAGCTAGCAGCAACACGTCAGAAAAAAACATCATTAGCTTGACATGGAAAATGGCAAATACTTCTGTGTAGAAAAAAAAAAGTAAAATGTTCCATACGAGACGGCACATTCTACAATTAATGCATTCCATGGCAGAGTATGTAGCGCATAATTTGGGACACTTCTACAACATGCGCCATCTTCGCCCTGCATGTTTGTTTATTAAATATGTTGGCTTTTCACAATCTATAAGAGTTTAGTGCTCTACATTTCACCATATTTAAATCTCTATAAATTCCATCTCGGCCTGGACATCAGCTAACGCTTACACCGTCTGTTACACCGCTAACAGCCTTGAACCTGAAGAACCTGAAGAACCACCCAGGGATCAGGTGGAAATCCAATCACATCTCTTCTCTCTAGTAATTCTATGAAAAGAAATTTCAAGCAAGCATGTTTACTTGAGCCAGTCACCCCATGTTCTGCCCACCCCACTGCTCTCTCTTCACCTCACTTCACCTCCCTGACCCACCAGTTCATCTGCCTTTATTAGACTGCAGCTATTTTTAAAACCAGGCCTGTTTGAACTGTTATGAGAAGTGATCGAGGCAGCTGTATACTGTAGACGGACCCTTATGTCTGTTTGTGCGTGCACATTCAGGTGGCATTACATTAAAAAAATCACCAAACACCAAAACCGGTGACAGATAGACTGCATCTGCATTAAACAAGTCCTCTCAAACATCTCAGCTTCTCAAGGATCTGGAGGGTCTCCAGACGAAACAGACAGCAATAAAATTAATTTAAAATGTGTTGACTGATATGGAATGGGTTTTTTTTTTTTTTCCAATGCTCAGATTACTGATGCGGCCTTACAAAGGGATATAGCCAAGCTGTGCGTCTGTACATTACCGCTAACTAAAAATAGGATTGATGAAGGAACATTTCTCAATGCAGAGTCAACCCAGCTACACATGCCACAGCAGCTTCAACAGATCTTATATTTGCCCCAGAGGAAACAAATGTTCTGTTGCAGAAGCAAGGGGAGTTTCCAATGCAGTGATTACAATGTACCAGATAGCCAAGAGCAGTATACAATTAACTCATTTGGCTTCTGCTGCGTTTTCCCCCCTCCAGCTGTACACTCTACAAACCTCAGTTACTTTCCTCCCTTGTTTTTTCTTTTAGTTTTTCTCAACCTCCTTATGCCCTCTGAAGTTTTTAGTTAGTACATTTAAGAACCCGGAGAGATAAGTGTTTCTTTTTGTTGAAGAAAGCTAGACTCCATAATCTAAAAATAAGCTAAATTGAGATCATTTGTCCAGCTGAAGAGACTTACAACACTCTTAATGATAAATTCTATAGACAGAACTGGTTCTGGTGATTGCGAGAAAGAATAAATATAGAGGGTTATTGCAAAATAATATATAGGTGGCATCTGGAAAAATGCAAAGAGAACACATTGCATTCAGATGAATAATAAAATGAGATGTATAGGGTTAATAAATATAGTATGAATATCATATCTATGGAGAATGCACATCCTTTTTGAGGTATAAATAAATTGACAATCTTATGGGAACCGTGTATTTGCTAAACCTGAAAAAAGGGAAAATGGCATCAATATTTTACACACATTTTTTTGCCGTCATCTGCTGTCTTATGCTTGATGAATGCTTCTGGTGATGAATGAGGTACATGGTATCCAAGCCTCAGGCTTGTGTTATTAAACATAAATGATACTGTGTATAAAAGCAAACACCCACACATATTTAGTTAATGGGAACATGACAACTAAATTATTGAAAACACAGTATGTGACTTTTGGCTATCAATAGCAGTTATTTTAAAGCCTGATGCCTCTGACACTGTGTATTTGGTGTATAATTATGTTTTTGTTCGAACATGTTATAATTGCATATGCACGGGAGAACTTCCTTGTGTGGTTTTACCAGACCCCTATGATCCCTGTTTATTATTTTATTCTGAACGGATTTATTTTGATTTCATTCAATTGCCTTGATGTCAAAATTCACCGGTTAAACGGTTTCTTAAGCAATAATTATGTCATTTATTTAACCAAACTCTTGAATCAAGACAGTGAACTCTGGGGAACTGTGACTTTTGGATGACTGAACACAACATAATTGGGAAAAGGATTGCAGGAAGAAACAGAGAAGAGAGAGTTTTTCATGCACTCTCCCTGGAGCTCTGGAAAGATCCAGGAGGAAGTGAGAAACCAGGGAAGAATGATGCTGGAAGCCAGACGATGAGCAGTGAGGAGTAAAATACATTAAAGAGCATTTTAATATCATAAAAAATCTTGTGATATTGTAAAAATGAATCAAAGAAAACATCATACTGCTTTGAAAGGGTGATATGAAAGGAAAACACCATATAAGGAGATGAAGGCTGAGGAGAAGAAACGACAAACAAACCTCATTGGTTCTTGCGTGCATCAACAACGCGTTAGTGTGAAAGTGAAGTGAACTTCTTCTTTTTTTTAATCTTCAACTTTACAAACAAACAAACAGGGTACATATTTAAATCTCTGAATTATAACTACAATTGTTCAGCCTTAGATTGAGCATAGCCAGTAACAAATCATGGTCACAATAAAACAAACGAACAGAAAGTGAAGTGAACTACATTCGAGAATTGGCAAGTCGGTTTGCTGCAACAATGCGATGTGACATCATTCATTTTCAATGAGAATTGGCATTGCTCTTATAATTTGTTCACATATAACGTCAACACATAACTTTTATTGCAACGTCTTAATCTCTTTAGACACGACTCCTAAGTGGGAAAATGCCATTAAAAGTCCCGAAAAGCCTGCATATGTGAAAGCGCCAAGTGACTCACCGCCAGCCAGATATAGTTGGATACATGCAATAGAATAGGAATGCCTACTAGAAACCAACAGCACAGGGATCCAGTGGCCTTCCTTCAATAATTGAATCACTGCCACGAACCAGGGTTATCGAAACAAAGAGATGATGACAGGGTAAAGTCATAATAACATTATAATTGTCTGTGGTAACACCACTGATTTCTTCACCACTGATTACTTTTATGATTTCATCTTAATTCTATAATAAACAAATGGCCTATATAATACTCATTGGATGTGTTACATGTCGCATAGGCTTTATTTGAGATTCTCATGGTTGGTTCTGCTCAGCAAAGCCCTATCCCTTCCCCCCACCGCCCATTTTCTATGCATGCTTCATATGGAGACCATTAGTTGTGCCATCTGAACCTGGTTGTGGTGAAAAATGTTTGACGTCTATCAAGATGTGTGCTGTGATGTCATTAGTATACCCTAAGAGCAGAGGGAGTATCATATGGGAGGTGGGAAGGAGGGAGACTGTGCTTCAAGCTGAACCAGATGATGGTACAAAAAACATTCAAACCTCAAATGAGTTCATCTTAAAAGCCTGTTGATCCCAAGACATGTTCATGGCTTTTAGGATTGACACGCAATGTAATGTACAAAGCTTTGCACCATCGCATTACCATAAGTCAGTCCATGTTTCAAAACACTTTCAATGTAGTTGTTTGATGTTCTTTAAATAAAGCCTATATGGCACGAATCACTGAAGGGGTTTTGACAGTACAGACCATGTCTTTGAGGATATAGATCCCATACAAGAAACACATGGGCTCTGTCTGAAATGTGAAAATGCTGTCTTTTTTTAAATAAGTAGGCTATGTATACACACACACTACCGGGGAAAGGTTTGGAATGATTAAAATACATATATATATCCTCATCAAGGCTGTTTATTTGATCAAAATACAGTTGAAATTATTTTTACATTTTATTTATTCCTGTGATGGCAAAGCTGAATTTTCAGCAGCCATTACTTCTGTCTTCAGTGTCACATGATCCTTCACATGATCCTTCAAAAACTATTGCAATTTGCTGGAACTCCAGTGTGCCTTATGCTGTCATATTGGCACCAGACTCATCTGACACAATACAAGCCAGCAAATGAAAAACATCCCAGTGACAGGAAATGACAAAAAAGAACATCCTGCCACAGCATTGTCCAAGTGGTCTGCTTTATACATTTTTTGCAGCTCCATTTTCTGTGGAAATAATTACACTTCCTATAAAAATAAACAACAACCATGGGAATCTTTGTTCGTCCAAGATATTCGCATGTTGGGCAACATCCCCCTTACAACTGAACATCCGGCCTATGATAGTTTTTGTTTTCAGATGTAAAAAGCAGACGTATATTAAGCCATTTTGTTAATGAATAAAATTGTGTTCACACAAATTTATATAGCCTCATTTACCTTTGGCATGTGCTGAGTGACAAAACAGTCCATTCATATTCCCTGTACGCGAAGGAGAGAGAGAGAGAGAGAGAGAGAGAGAGAGAGAGAGAGAGAGAGAGAGAGAGAGAGAGAGAGAGAGAGAGAGAGAGAGAGAGAGATATTCAGGCAACTGTGGTTTCTATGACCAACATTTATTCAGAGCTCAAAATACGAACCGTGGACATTTGACCTCTTTGCCTGTTACTCAGCGGATCTAAAATTAGTCATAATTGCAGCCCGAAGGGTGCAAAAAGGCAAGATATAATGTCTGGTGGAGCCACAGCTTGGCGGCTATTCCCAAGCATTTGGAAGGACAGGAACTGCATGTCCTCCTCTGAAAACACCATGGCTCAGGGACTGTCAGTTCAGACCCTCGTTCACTGGCCACAGAAACCACGTTCTCCAGGAACATCCCTATTCACACACTCTCATCCACAGGAATTGACAAGAACTGCAAGCATAATTGTCTGGGAACCTTATATTTATTATTTCATTTCTATGAGACATTTATCAGTTTAGCACATGTAGAAACTTGTCAGACACTGAGATGGCATGGCATGATGAGTGTGAACACAATGAACAGTGCACAAGATGTTATCAAACACCGTGTCAACTCTGTCTTGACTTTAACCCTTCACACTTACATATAATTAGATAGAGTAAAGGATATGCGTATTTGGCGTGCTGTCCGAGGGGAGGGCTCCGAGCTCGGAATTTGGCCCGAACCCAGAGTACCCCCCATCCCAGGTTTGGGATAGGACTAGTAATGGCGCTTTTCCACTGCATGATACGGTACGGTTCGGTACGGCACAGCACGCTTTGGCGCTTTTCCACTGCATGGTACGGTACGGCTCGGTTCGGTACGGCTCACTTATGGCGCATTTCCACTGCATGGTACGGTACGGCACGGCTCGCTTTAAATGGTACCACCTCTGTTGAGGTTCCAAGCGTACCGTACCGATACTAAATGTGACGTGAAAACACTGCAGATCACTGATTGGTCAGACAGAATCGTCACTTCAGCGTCATTGTATTTGCGATACGAGACACTAAACCCGCTAGATTTAAATAGCCAGACAACATCCAACGCAGCACCTGTTTTTAGAGTATTTACTTGACAAAAGAAGTAAAAAAAAAAAAAATCAAACAAGAAATGGCTGAATCGTGGTCAGTGGACGAGGTGCAGACGTTCCTCTCGTTGGTTGCCGAGGAGCGGATCCAGCGAGAGCTGGATGGGGCAATACGGAATGAAAAAGTGTTCCAAGAAGTAGCACAGCTACCGCACACGGCTCCCACCGGACCTACTAACAGTGTAGGGAAGGAACAAATTAAAAAAACTAAAAAGTGACTACCGAGCCAGTAGAGCCACTTTGAAGCGGTACTAACTGCAGTGGAAAAGCAACCGAGCTAAAGCGAACCGAACCGTGCCGTACCGAGTCGAGTCGTACCACGCAGTGGAAAAGCGAAGTGAGCCGAACCGTTCCGAGTCGAACCGAACCGAGCCGTACCATGCAGTGGAAAAGCGCCATAAGTTAGGAGATGGGGTGGTAGAGGGATGCTGAAAAATGTTGGTAAAAACTGCTGTATATATATATAGGCTACCTCTTGATGTTAATTGAGTTGACTGGATGAGCTCCTCCCATAATGATTAGATTAATTATCCGAACATGCTTCTCCCGAACTTTGTTAATAAAACATAATTTAGCGACCCAGGATACATTCACCACCCTCCTCCTCATTCATTTTTTTAAAGTTATAGACATCAACCTTCTTAGTATCCCTCAATCAATTAATTATAAACAATGTAACAAGAAAAAAAGAATACAATTATAAAAGAAAGCCTGTTGAAAGCCTTTACAGTGTTGCTAATGACCCGAGGTTTGTACGTTTATTTTTACTGCAAAACAATAATTGAATCTTTGATTACTGAATAAGTGCAGTTCACTTTTATTCCACCAGGTGGCGATGTCTGATACACAATTATGAAGTGACGTTTCACTCATAGGTACAGCCAGTGATGGGAATAACGGTATTTTTTTCAGTAACGAGTAATCTAACTAATTACTGTTTCCTCCGTAATAACGCAGTTACCGTTACTGACAATAAAATGCGCCGTTACTATAATTGAGTTCACTGAAGCGGTTTTCATCCGATCGGGCTCTTTTCTCCGCCATAGGAACTGCAAACTCTTTTCTCTGGTGTGTGTGTGTGTGTTTCGAGGCGCCGGACTGGACAAAAGCGAAGCGAACGTCGTCAGCGCGCGAGAGAGACCGAGTGTGATCCGTCCGAGAGCGCGCTCGACAGTTCGCGAGAGAGACCGAGTGTGTCCGTCCGAGAGCCCGCTGGACAGTTCGCGAGATTGACCGAGTGTGATCCATCCGAGAGCGCGCTGGACAGTTCGCGAGAGAGACCGAGTAGGCCTATGTCCGAGCATAATATAGTTTATCATCTGCAACGTTTTAATTAGTTTACATGGTTATAAAATAAAACTCCAAAATAACCTGCAGGGAACGTTCAAAGAAAACATCTTTGTTTGACCGGTTGTGAACACGTGCGGCAAACACGACTAGAATTTGGCTTAAATAACCTCTGATGATGACGTTCTCTGTAGGTTATACAAATAAACCCCCAAAATATTAAATGTATTATTATTATTATTATTATTTATGTTGGTACATTGTTCAATATTATATTGAGAACACTTTTAGTTAAACTGTTTACATTTGTGAGGAAGAAAATACTTCAAGTAGGCTAGAATGTCTACCAGTTGTAAGTTTTATCATTTTAATTTGCACTACAAAGAGTGTATGTGTATGTATATTTTTTATTACTTATTTTTGGTACATTTCTTAAGAAGCATACCGGTAATTTATTTTTGGATTTGTTGGCCAGTTGTGGTCTGTGCAATAAATATTAAAAGTTCTAAACCATCAATGTTTTATAATAATAATTTGTTCTAGTGTCCATTTCATTCATTTAACATATTTAATATTGGGGGTATCCAAGATATTTCACATATTTAAATTTTTCTTTCTTTTTTTAAGTTTTTTTTCAATAGTTACTTTGCCTGGTAATTAGTTACTTTTGTAATGATATAACTCAGTTACTAACTGAGTTACTTTTTGTGAGAAGTAACTAGTAACTATAACTAATTACTTTTTTTAAGTAACTTGACCAACACTGGGTACAGCAGGCAGAAAACAAACGAATAGGAAGTATCATCAGTAAAGCTTGAAATGGCTCGCGATTTACTGCAGAGCAAATACTGAACGCTATCTAATATTAGTGTCACTGTCACTTGATGGTGGATCTGGTGAATAAGCTGTCAGCAATCAAAATATTGATTTTGAAGATGTCGAAAATGATAGAATATGTTTTGAGAAAAATTGAACCCTTCCAATCTCCAAAAGGTAACAAAATATGCTTTATTTTATTATTCTTTTCATTTTTACTCCAATATCAAGAGAGTTTTATATTATCGCAATAGGTAGAGAGAGATCCATCTGTGTTAGATTAGATCCGGGTCGCTAAAGACCCAATATGTAATAATGATTGGCAAACATTCATGCATTTAAGGGTTAACCATAGGAAGCAAAAAGTCTTCATTAGATAGATGTAAACGTCCATTTGATTGGAATCCATATCCTATACTTTCAATCATGCATTTCTAGAAAAACATTTGCAGCTTTGGTTAAAAGTCCTCTCTGAAGCATTCCTCAGTGATATGTTTGACGCAGGTTATCTTGGCTCAAATAATGGTGAAAGAGAATGAGGTTCAGTCACTGGAAAAAAAAAAAACAGATAAGAAGAGCGATTATGATAGCATTATGATGTCAGTTCCATCATGCATAAAGCACCGTTAGGTACATCTCAAAGTTTAATCCGGCCGGCTTGCCGTGTCGATTTTCACTACTTTGTGTAAATATTAAATTACTTCTAACATTCTTTTTCGCAAGGCGGTGTGGACAGTGTCATGTCATGTTCTGTTTTGGCCAAGAATTCAGCATTTTTTGAAGGCAGAAATCCTAGACAATGTGCTTCTGTGTTAAAAAAACTCAACTTTGAGGGTTAAAGGTGAAAATGCTATGGTCCACCCCCCCCCCAACCCCAAGATTCATGATTCTGAGAGAATTAAAAAGACGGCCAAGGTTTTAATCAGGAATTTCACTGCATATTTCTCCAATTTATCTGTGAGTCACACTTAAAATGAAAACCATATGCCCCCCTATGTGGCTGAATAAAGATTTCATCTGTGAAAGTGAAGAAATTGAACTCGAAAACTAGGATGCTTTAATAAAGCGTGAAAAGAAGAAGCACCGAGTGTCTCGGCGGAGGAGGGGAGGAACAGAATGTTATATGCACAAATCACAGAAGCAGCTGTTAGCGACTCCACCAAAAGTGAGAAAAAACAGAACCGAAATGTTCCAAGGGTCGCATTACTGTTGCTGAGAGAAAACACAACATAAGCAATGTAAACAAGTAAGTGCAGAATTGTCCTTCAATCAAATGAAAGTACTGAACCTAACAAAAAACATCTTGACACAAGTCATATCGAAAAATCAGTTAATGTGCAGACGGTTGTTGCGCGGCCTGAGATGAGTAAGATTGAGTAACTGGTAACACTATACGTTAGTGTTCAAATGAGTAGTTCAAAGTCATGTTGTGAGCTAAAGTAAGGACAAAAAGGCACAGACATTCAGGCCCAAGGATCAATTCCCTCATTTAAACCCTTATTTCCCCAGACAGGAACTCCCGCAGCCTGTTGACAGGGCATTATGGGTAATGGCACATGTGTGTTTGTGTAATGGAGCTAAAGCTGATTTTATGCATTGTGTAAATGGCTCGTATATTACTGAAGGACACATATGAGCAACAGATGCACTAAACGGGTTAACTAGCATTAAATCCTATGTGAAGATTTATGATGACTGTATCATGAATCACAGATGGGCAACCTGAACAAAGGGCCAAGAAGCTTCTTAGTTGACCTACATTGCTTTATTTTCATTTTCATTTTTTATTTTTAAAATGTATAATGTTTGTAATGTTGTTTTGATGCTTGCGGCCATTTTGAGACCCCTACATGTAACATAAGTAATGCAATATTTTTATTGGGGGACTTTTGCTATCAATTTCAAATTTTGTTTACAATAAATTCTGATAAGATTAGAAAAAGTCAACATTGAACTTCATGCCACGTATGTTTTAGCTATATATAAAAAATGGCCCTGGGGTCTTTGAGACCTCAAACAGAACATGAGGGTTAACCATGGTGTTAAAGAATTCAAGAAAAAAAGAAAGATGTGGAAAGGGAGCCCAAGAGGAAGAAAGAGAAAGAGAAGGGGAGGGAGAGAAAGAGAGAGAGGTGCTGCAAGGAAGCTCTTGGCTCTGCTTGTCTGCACTTGCACACCAGATGCGCTCTGCCTCAGCTCTGGAATGTGTTTGTGAGAAGCAGTTTAACCACTGACCCACCCAACCATTACCACAGAAATCTGATCCAGACAATCCTCTCAGCCTCCTTCATTGTGTGGGTGTGTGTGTGTGTGTGTGTGTGTGTGTGTGTGTGTGTGTGTGTGTGTGTGTGTGTGTGTGTGTGTGTGTGTGTGTGTGTGTGTGTGTGTGTGTGTGTGTGTGTGTGTGTGTGCGCTTCCTCTATCTGCTTTCTTTCTCTCCTTCTCTTTTAAAAAAAAGTGCCTAAACCTATTTTTCAAATTTTGTTCCCACAATGTTCTCCTTTCTTTAACCACTGATTACTCAATATGCTCACTCAAACACACACTCATACACTTTACAAACACCGGTTCACACTCATACACAGGCACTCATGCTGATTGCACTTTAATGGTAATCCATGAGCCGTGACAAGGCAATAAAATAAAACTTGAGAAGTTAAAGATGGTCATTCATTCCGCACATAAAGGCATTTATTTTTCTTCCCTTTTTTCCTTGTTGAGTTCAGGGCTTTCTCAAGTGCTAAGCATGTATACTGAGAAACAAAGTCAGTCATTAAATATGAAGTGTTTTGAATATTAAATATGTTTATAAATGAGAAATTATTATACAAATTTCTCTCATACGATATTGTTTATTATAGGTAGTTGGTTTGTTGGTTGGTTGGTTGGTTGGATGGATGGATGTATGGATAGATAGATAGATAGATAGATAGATAGATAGATAGATAGATAGATAGATAGATAGATAGATAGATAGATAGATAGATAGATAGATAGATAGATAGATAGATAGATAGATAGATAGATAGATAGATAGATAGATAGATAGATAGATAGATAGATAGATAATTAATTTATTCGAGAATACTGCTCTGTTTCTCAAGAACCCAAAGCAGCTGTTTTGTGGGATTTTGACATGGCAGTTTTTGCTGTGATAGAGCTAAGATGAAATCTGATCAAACCAAAAAAATTGACAAGGCTGTGCTGTTTATGTAAATGTTATGTTTATGTCAAATGTGCGCCAAGAACATAATTTTAAATAGAAACATATGAAACCATTGTGATGAGATGTTTCTAGATGACTAAAATGCACGTCCTGGTTTTGCAGAGTTAGACATGTTGCTGTGTCAATATATTTTGTTGATCCTGGAACAAATTTCCTGTCTGAAAATTGAGTCATAACCTTATCCCTAACCTTAACCCTACCCCTAAAATCAGAGGGAAATGATGTGAATAACACTGATGTAACCGGACCACTGAACACCAAACCCTGATTGTAAACTAAACTTGGCATAAACTGTAAATGTCCCTAAAATCTGACTGGTTGATTGCAATGTTGTTCCTGGATCAACAAAGATGTTGATCCAGGAACATGTTGCATGTGGTAAAATCAGGTTCTGCAACTAAGTAAGGCTATATCATCCAACTCACACCTCTAAATAGAAAATAGACTTTTAAAAAGACAACCATGTAAAGTTAAAATGATAGGAGCCAAAGAAACACTGTATTTAACTGTCGATATAAATGCATGAAGCATTTTCACTGTGAAGAAAACATGAGGTTACTGTGAAGGCTACAGCTATTTCCGGAAGTAAAATAAAGGGGGGAAGTGAAATAAATAATAAAACGTACAATTAATACAATTATGAACTGTATATTTAGAATGGCCATTCCTGAACACACTTTATCCTTCTCAGACTCATACAGTTCAGTTTAAAGTTCCACAGCGTTGTGGTTTTAACAACACGTGGCGAATGTCTACTGAGTCAATGCTGCCCCTTAGAGGCTACGCTCCGCCATTAACGCCAAATACATTGTACCAGAGCCCGTCTACGTCTATCCCTTATTAGACATTCTCTGATACTTTCTAATCGTGTGGTTTACTCACACACAACCCACTTCCTTTGAATTGTCCACATATTTACTGCTCAATAACCACCTTACGTAGGACTGTGAGTTAAGACATCCTTGATATATCTGTTTTCGACGTATGCTTAGATAAGTGATCATGAAGGACTGTGTATCAGCGTTATTACGCGTTGCGTAGAGGTAGGAACCCACCTATTTTGTCATCGTGCAAAACTCTGCTCCAGGTGAGGCTCGAACTCACAACCTCGGCATTGCTCTGCTTTGTACTGCTGTATAAGTACCGCGCGCTAACCGATTGCGCCACTGGAGCTCTAGCGGCTCTACGCAATAACACAGTTCATGAACGATTAGGAAGCCTATTTCAAATTACTTAGAGGTGTGTCATTGGGTATTGTCACAAGGTATTGTCTGTCGTCTCACTAAACATTACTCACTTACATTGCTTGAACTTTTAAAAAATATAAATATAAAATATAACATAATATATACATATTCTTATCACACATCCCAGTTAAAACCTTGCTATTTGGACGTTTTTCCATCACATTTCTATTAACTTTCAAGAAACATCAGAAAAAAATCAGACATGGAGGATACTGTAGCCTATATCTTTCTATTTTTTCATGAACACGTTTTCGAGTTAAATTATTTTCTTGTTTCATAGGCTACAAGGAAAGGTTCTACAAATAACTTTTCAGAATAAGAGAGGTTTCGCTAAATTTCTTATTTCTAATGAATTGCATTCACTGCAACTTAAGCAATTTAGATGAGATGCTTTTCACAACCAGCAGTAATCTCTACACGAAGACACAATCCCAGAGAAAGAAAGAAATTGTTGATAAAACCCCATCATAATTAGAAAATCTTCTCGAGGGAACCTCTGGCGAAATAGTCTTCTGGGCTTTGACGTCATGGGTGGCTACATATGCGACATCACATTTTGACAAAAGTTTATGATATTTTACCAGCATGTCAAAAGGTCAGAAATTCACCGCATATACAGGATATGACGTTAAGGCGGGGTTGCGACCTGTCTAAATAAAATAATAACGAAAAATAACTCAATAAA
The DNA here is from genome assembly GCF_949152265.1 of Phoxinus phoxinus. NCBI lineage: Eukaryota > Metazoa > Chordata > Actinopteri > Cypriniformes > Leuciscidae > Phoxinus > Phoxinus phoxinus. The sequence goes on from NC_136896.1 coordinate 13,430,065, forward strand.
ACTTCCTTGACTGCCTTCCTTGACTGGACACAGTGGTATCGCGTCCTGCGCAGTAGCCTACGCCTGGCGATCAGGAAGTTTGTGCTCACTTTCTGAGTGAAGTTCACTTTTCTCCGTTGAAATCTATGGGGTCGCTGTGTCCATCATCTTATATACTGTCTATGGTCCTCACACAGCAACTTAGCCTACAAGTTACAAAATTGTTCTCTCCTCCACAAAAGCGATAACGCCTGATCGTTTGGTAAGTCTGAAAATGCATTTAATTTACTTTGATTATATGCTTTATTATTTTGCCAAAGATGCCAAAACAATGTGGGCAAATAGATGAAGATGGATGGGTACCGAAACCCGCATTAAACGGGCCCCGGGGCTGAATTTTGAAAGACCGCTGTATCGATAAGCTCGGACGTTATCGGTTCTGCTGTCGGTAGCCTACTAAAGAGAAATTAAGAAAATACACATTGGCCTACTATTTAGCCTATTATTGCTATAAATACCTTTTTTTTTTTTTATCTCGCCAGCCATTTCTATGTATAATAATATTAAACCATTTGTAGCCTATGTGAAGCATTTTTGGTATTCGCAGTCCGAGAGAGAGAGAGAGAGAGAGAGAGAGAGAGAGAGAGAGAGAGAGAGAGAGAGAGAGAGAGAGAGAGAGAGAGAGAGAGAGAGAGACGAGCCATAGCGCACAACACGACAGCACGTCTGTAACGTTAATGATTGACGGCGGAGGACATAACTAATTATACGTGTGGTTACAGTTTAGATCTGTGATATTAGTCTGATTTTATTTTATATTTCGGCTTCCAAAGATTATAAAAATAATATATTGAGGTAAAACCATTAAAAACTTTTATTATTACTTTTAAATAATTTCTGAACATTGAACATTGGCTCTCAGTCTTTATTTGCCTGCGTGGTTCCTCAATATAATTTATAACAGTTATATATACATTGGAACTAGTAAATACACTAAGTTTTGTCATGCTAGCATGTGAGGAAACTTTTTTTTTTTTTTTTTTAGTCTGTCTTCTAGTTGTGTTACAACTAGCCCTGCGTTAGGTTGTGCCCTGCTCACCCCTACATTTTAATAGTAAATTATAAATCTGCAAAACTTATGTGTATATCAGGATTTTTCAGTGTTTTACTTATTAACTGTCTTAACACAATATTGATGTACTTTTAGGTTACAAGGTCGCACTGCTTTTCATCATGAGTAACATCACCTCCTGCATGGAATCTCAGACTCTTGTTTCTTCCATTTTAAAGCCCATTCTCATTTTGGAGTTCATCTTTGGCTTGCCTGGAATTGTGTTTGCCCTGTGGATTTTGTTCTTCAAGTCTCCATGGAAAGCTTGCAATGTGTACGTCTTCTGCTTGGTAATATCGGACCTCCTACTCCTCACTGGGCTGCCTTTCCTCATAGATTATCTCTTCCGTGGTGAAGACTGGATATTTGGCGAATCATTTTGCCGCTTCGTTCAGTATATTATATCTGTAAACAACTCGACAAGCGTGGCTTTCATGTCAATTTTAGCCGTGGACCGCTTCTTCAGGATACTTCACCCACACCATCGCATTTGTCGAATGAGTGTGAGACAAGCAATAGTGTTGGTTAGCACAGTTTGGGTGGGTGTTCTACTCCTTCGCCTTCCAGCCGCCTTGAACCTGGCTCTCGCATCACAGAAAAACTCATCGAAGCTCACATGCCACAGTTATCTGACATGGACATGGCCGTCGGTTCAAATGAGGATATATAATTCAGTACAGCTGATTGAGGTCCTGCTAGGGTTCACACTGGTGGTCTTCAGTTTTGTGCGTGTTTTCCGTCACGTCTACGGTCAGCAGTCTAAGAGGGCACACCGCAGGGTGGTGCGGGCAGTGAGATTGCTTCTGATTCTTGTGATCATGTTTGTTCTGTGTTTCCTACCTCCAGTCACTTTTGGCATCTTACTTCAAGTGTTTCCCTGTTCTCAATTCCTCATAGTTTGTCTTCATGCCTCTTTAGCTTTATCTTACATGAACTGTGCACTGGATCCAGTCATCTACTGCCACAGTAACGCTTGGTTCCGTGACACCTTGAAAGGCAAAACCAACTCAGTGGGGCTGACAAAGTTCAAGATGAGCATGAAGACGAACAGAAAAAAACCTTAATCTACCTGAGAAACTGTTTGTTACAATCATTGCAATAGGGAGTGTGAAAATAAACGTTGGCTTAAAGAGATAGTTCACCTAAAAATGAAAATTCATTCATCGTTTACTCACCCCTCATGTTGATCCAAACCTGTATGACTTTATTTATTTTCCGGGAAAACTAAAAGACAATATTTTGAAAAATGTTTCAACTGTTTTTGTGGTCTAAAACAGCAATTTCAGGCCCTATTGGGTTCAAAATATCTTATTTTGTTATACATCAGAAGAAAGACATGATAGAAAATGAACATTGATGACAGAACTATCTCTTTAAGACCGGCTTGAACTCTGAATAGTGACCTAATGAATTATAATTTTGCCCTAAATTGTCTATATGGTATACTGTACACTGTTACATCAATTGCTTTTTGAACTATTACACAGACGTACAATCTGTACTGCGCTTTTTTATTTAGCATTTTTCAGTAAATGTGTGACATACAATGAAATACAACAAAAATGTATGAGGCATTGAAAACAAAATAGCTTATTGTTTCACTGTCACATGCTATATACACAGCCGGGATAATGAACATTCCCTTAGCCAAATTTTAATTATGACTTCTGCCAATGGTCAGTTTGTCATTTTAACTGGTGAAGTGCTGAAAAAAAATTGGCTTTATTTGTTAAGAAGCCAATAAAGAAACGTCTTACAAACATCTAAAGGGTATTACTGGCATCTGAAAGAGGGGAACAGAACCATAATGTCCTGAATTAATATTTAAGAGTTGCAAAGCTTTGACTTCCACAAATCATTACAACATCTCCAGTTAAAAGAATTGATTGAAACATGCTCTCAGTTAAAACCACCAATTAGCCAGTAACTCAACATCCAATCCAGTCCTCGCATGAATACAATATAAAAACAGCTCACAAACTTGTACTTGTCATGATACGCACAGAAGATACAGAGAAATAAAGAAAACCATTCAATGCAGAGCTAACTGAATTTACAATGAGCACACTAACACTTCTCAAAAGAGTCTGTTGAATGGTCAGCATCAGCGTTGATCTGTACATGATACATATTTGTGGAACCCTGTAAGTTTAGTTGCCACAGCCATATATTCTCAGTGCTCAGAGCCGACGTTATAAGTTGCTGTAAGGTAAAAGTGTTTAAGTTGCGCTTGTATTGAAACTTAATGAGCATTTAGTACTTAGAAAGATATTGAAACAAGAGCCGTAGGCTGTCATCCAAAGAAGTGCTGAATATACAAGTATAATTTTTTTTTTAGTGGTTGGGTTATTAGCTAAATGCTTTATTATTGTGAGCCTTTTGTCCAGAGGTGGAAGCGAAAGTTTTAGAAGAAGTAGAATGAGGAAGCAAATTGAATGGGCAAGTGAAACTCCAAACGGTAAACTGACAGACGGGAGAGAACAATGCAGATGAATGTCAGTCATGGATGACGATTGGACCTCGCATCCGTAAACTGGGGTGAGGGGGCGCCAGTACAGGTACCTGTGCTGGCCCCTGAGGGACCCTGCGCAGGCTGATCTGCTCACATGGTTGTCTACATGCTCTTCTTAACTGTGAACGGGAGAGCAGCCTCCTGGCTTTCCTGAGAGGAAGAGGAAGATAAAACATAACATATCATTGTCTTTTGTAATGTCATCAATCATGCAAACCTTACAATTAACAATAGATACTTATTTAATTTTTTTATAGCTGAGCTGGATAAATGTATGTTTTTTGTTATATAATTTATGGGGAAAAAACGTATTCCTGAAAGATATTGTATATTTTTACATTTGCTAAATAATGTTTTTAGCAATTAAGTAAATTGTAATTATATTTTACAGTATTATTGTATTTTTGATCAAATAAATGCAGCTTAAGGCTCGTTCACACCCAGGAACGTCGATAACTATAATGATAACCATAAATATATAGTTCTAACAATCGTTTTTGAATAGCCTATAAAATAATACCACACCACAAATATAACAATAACGGAACGGCACAAAGAAACGATATCGTAGTCACTTAAAAAAAAAAAATAATAATAATAATAATTCAGCTAATGAACGATAAAAAAAAACATTGAGCATTTAAAGCGGCAGACGACAAAACTGCAGCATGTGGTTAAATTAAACAAAACGACATCGTCCTCTGGTGGCTAATATATCGTGATAGTTATCATTCCTGGTGTGAATGGATCTTTAGTCAGAATAAGAGGCTTCTTTAAAATATATATATATATATAAATATATATTAAATCTTATATCAAAAGTTAAATATATATAGCCTATCAGCATATATTTTGATATATTCATTTAAATAAAACTTTGACTATATGAGTAAGTGCAATCATTTTGAATGCTCATTAAACTATGATGGAAAACCCTGTGTTGTGCAATAATTTGTGAGCAAGCAGGATATTTCTCAAATATTGTGACAGGAAAAACACAACAAGGAACTAACATGCTTTATCATATTTTGCAAGCTTTGCAATTTGAGGGGAGAATGAGCGCAATTACATGTAGGCCTATATAAAATATCAAGAAAGTTGAACTGGAATTGGTTTGTGTGTATCGCACTACAATTGTGTTCAGCTTGGCACGTTACAGATATTAAAGATAAACATAAATAATGTTCTACTCGAGTCGTGATCAGGTCCATAACATAAAGAGAAAGGAAAGAATAGTCTGGGTCTAATATTCATGCAAAATAAATGAGGCATACAGGCATCCACAGGGGACAGCCCTTAATAAAAGAACCGTTAACTGGGTCTCGAGCAAGAAATATATAATGACAATCTAGAATGTAATACTGTGTACGTGTGCTTGCATTTATAGCATCTCTGTTTACTTCATAAATGAACACAAAGACATAATTAACACCACACAGCCTCAATATAACTGTGATTCGGCTGCATGCTTTTGCACTGATGGATTTGATCAGTTCTTTAGCAAAGCAAATGCAAACATTTAACGCTACAAATACTGAAACGTTCAAATTGAAAGGTTTCAGTTGAAGAAACCCTTATATTTTTTGTATCTTTTTTTAACATCAACTCCAACGTCTGAATGTAGAACTGATTGCAATTTCAGTGAAAGAGACTCCTGGCAGAGTGTGACGATGGTGTAAAACGGCAAGAGAACCAGGCTCAGCCACAGACCAGATCCCATTTGTCTCTGGGTCTCCTGCCTTGTTAAAGGCTAATCTTTCAGAGCAGGGGCGCTAAATTTAGCCTAGCATCCGCTCCAGTGCTGGAGGCCATAGGGAGCTGTGCAAGTCATGGCTCATATGGATGTGGCTGTAATGGAGAGGCATTTTTCTTCAAGCTTCAGCTCACATCTACTTCTCAATGCCAAAGATGTTAAAACCAAACCCCTTGCTGCTGTGGGTGAACTATTATGACTATCTGACTTCTATTTATCTGATCCACATTACGCATTAAAACACATTTTGCAGGTTGAGGTGTCAAAAGCCACCAGGATGGCGCTTCATATTAAGTGTACATATTAATTGAGTGTCTCTTTTGGTTATACATTTCATACATTTTGCAAGACTCCACAGGTAATGTGGTTTAGCCTTTGTGTACGGTGCGTGCGATCTTACCATGGTCAGGTGTCTAACAGCTGCAGCAACAAAACGAGACAAGCAAACAGTCACTAAAAAGTAGATAAAAAACACTTTGATCCATGATACAACAGGGCAAATCGTGTCCAATTTCCCCTGCTCGAAACAAATTATCTTTATTTGTAATTAATTAACTTAAGTTTAATTTGAATGTAACTAGAACTTCAGACACACTTCACATCCAGTCTGTGCTTTAAACTCACTGCAAACAGGGATTTCAATCATTAGCATGTGAATGTGTAAAATTCATGCAGTCTTACACGTTTGGTAAAAAGTGAGCCAATAATGTCTGCAGATCTTAATCCTTTTTAATTTCATTTCAGTTGACTGGGAATTAAAAGCAAATATCAAGCTAATCTTTTCTCCATATTACTGTGAATTGAAGGAGGATGGCTGTGGAGACCATCTTCAGTCTAAACAACACTGCTGATATATTTTGTTATGCCTATACATTGTTATACGAACATAAAAAAAAGACAATTCACAAAAATCTGCGTATATCTGCAAGGTAGTGAGACAAGTACACCAGCAATCAAAAGTTTGGACACACTCAACTAAACTAAATACATAAAACAAACCTTAAAAAAAAAAAAAGCAAACAAAACGATAGCAAAAAGGTAGCAAAACTATGAAATAACAAAAATGTAAGTAAGTGATTGAATTGAATTGAAAAGTTAAACCAATCAATCTTATATTTTATTTTCATAAAATATGTAACTTATTCATCAACTTACCCATTTCAAATAAACAAATACATAAAAAAATGTCAAGCATTTAACATTTATCAAGCATAAAAGGTTTTAGGATAATGAGAATCATTAAATCAGTCTTGTGTGCTCAAACTTTTGACTGGTAGCGTATGTGTGTTTGTGAAGTGTTAAGTTACCTGTGGAGTCTCATCTCTCTGGATTAAAACTAACCTCAATCTGCATCAAAAAAATCATTTGTTTTCAGTTGTCTCTCCATGCCACCACAGATTAATGGGATCATGGGTATTGGTAATTATAAGATCTTTGTTATTGAAAAATTGTCCCTGACGTCTGAGATTGATTGGCCCATTTCCTACACTGACAACTCTGGCTTAGACCCTCTTACCCGCCACTGTCACTGGGTATGACCAATGCAGTAATTACACATGTGCCAATCCTGTCACCAAGATCAGTCACTCTTAGGTGAAGGTTGAATCAAAATGATGGAAACCTAATCAGATGTGTCATACCATCTCAGGGGATAATCTCTGCAGGTGCCAATCATGAAAGAACAAGGTAAGGTTTCCTTTTTGACATGGAGTGTGTCTGCCCTGCTGTTTTCTATTAAATTCGTCTCTAAGATCTATGTACGGGCCAGTGTATTTCAGTGTCTCTTAGTGAACAAGGCACAACAAGTTTAGGTTTGAGGAGTGCGATGCCATGGGAAATAGTGCCAAAATGGACAGCAAGGTTTGGATTGCACACCTCGTCTCTCGGGACACCAGGAAGAAGCTGTCATCGGGGGCATCGATCCAGTTGGGTCGTCTCTTACGGAGCATCAGGCCACTGGCGCGAAGGCTAGAGCCACCTGTGCTGCTTCCGTTATGCTGCTAAAAAAAGCAAAGGAAATGAACATCTTATACTTCCAATACTTTTAAACATTGAGTCAAAATGCCCTCAAAGGACTTCCCAGTATTCATTTTATAGAGAGCATAAAACATTTGATTGATGTCTAGAAGCTTAAGAGTCTTAAAGCAATAAAAGAAAAAGAAAATCTATAAAACTATGTTGAAAGAGCATATTAGCAATGAAAATTAATACATTTATATATTACATACATAACATTTTACATGAATAAAATTAGTTGTTGATAAGTTGATTGTTTTCTGTGTTGAAATTGACTTTTTCTTATTGAAAGCTGTAAAATATTCAAAAAAAATGTAAGATAATTACATTAAAATATTTACTGCCCATGCATTTATTTATTTGTTTATTTTAAGTAGTCATATAATAAGCAGAATAATGCAGGTTATTATAACCCTGTTGGTGTGTTTTTCCTCTCCTTTACTTAAAGAATGACAGTTGATGTATTCACTTCCATAGGAGTAATAATAAATAATGAATCTATTGACTTCCAAAGTAGGGAAAAAAATACTCGTCAATGGGCTCATCAACACTGTTTAGTTACCGACATTCTTCAAAATATCTTATTTTGTGTTCAGCAGAAGAAATAAATTCATACAGGTTTGAAACAACTTGAATTCTTGAACTTGAACTCTTAAATGAGTTACTCCCCAACAAATACTAGATATATGACATAGACCTCTAGTAAACTTTAAATCACAAAATCCACAACTAAAGTATTCATAACAATTTTATTATATTGGTGTCTTAGGTTCAAACCCAAACTGGGACCAATAAATGATTTGGTCCCATATGTAAAAAATAATACCTAGTGATAAACAACTGAAAAAATAAAGCAACTTCTGATATTTTTCTTTTAGAATTGACAGGCCAATAATGAGGTGAAGATCCGTCCACTATATTTACTTTATTCATCTCACTGATGAACAGTGACTGCCTTTGTGTTTATTTTGCCATCTCTCACTTCTCATTTCCATTTTACCCAGCCACAATAATCAGTGGGAAACCTTAGAGGCTGGAGATTGAAGCTGTCACCTGAACCAATTCACAGCGTCAACAATATCTGCATTTGAATATGTTATAAGATGGTATATCTCTCTCAGCAACACAAATGCTAAGTTATTGTCTTCCAGTCTGATGAAAGCACATGATAATACCTTCCTGTTTCAGTCTGGGTAGAGAGACAAGTATCAATCAACAGTTTGGACATTCCTATTCATCTTTATGATTATTTTGCAAACAAAACTAAACTAAATACATAAAAAAAGAAAAGAAGAGAGAGATCCCAAATTTACAATTTGTCTCATTAACACAAATGAAAAGTTATTTTTTTCCAGTCTAATGAAAGCACACGGTAATCCTTCCTGCTTCAGTTTAGGTAGTGAGACAAGTATCAATCAACAGTTTGGACATACCTACTCATCTTTATAATTATTTTGCAAACAAAACTAAACAAAACAACACACAAAATAAAACCAAAAAGAAACAACCAAACAAAAAACAATCAAACCAAACAAAACAGAAAACAAAACAAACAGCTTATATAATAGCACAAATAGAAGTATGGGATTTCTGCAATAAAAATTATACAAATACATCTTATATTTTAGTTTAATAAAAAAGTATTTTTTTCCCAACATCCATTAAAAAAATAAATAATAAACAAACAAATAAAATAGACAAAATGTAATGTTTTGTGATACCAGTGAATCCAATCATTTATACTTACCAGAATGGGTCCCACAATATGAGCTGGATTGTCTATCATGAAAAAAAGAGGTGTGCATTAGCATGTCATAATGACATCCATCTTTAATATTACACAAACATGCATTTTAATTGTAAACCCACCTTGTCCTGGAGCACCGGCCCTCCTCTCCGCGGATTCAACCCGGCTGTGGTGATGGTAGCTTCGTTTTCCCAATATGCCAAGCGGGCCATGGCTGGGAAGAGAGGACAGCAGGCGTCGTGGGGGCTGCACCTGTAGGCCAGGGGTGCGGTGAGGCCGCTGAACATGAGTTGCTGGACGAGACTCTGAAATGACAGCAGATTCAGTGTGATCCGAGAGTCACATCCCAGTGGATGCAGCTCTAATGTAGTGTGGCTCACCAAGGTACTGCAAGACGCTGGTCAGGGTGCTCCTCGGGGAGGATTTGGGCTTCATAGGTCGCCCTGTCATGCCCTCTGACACCCGGATCATATCTATTCATCGACGGGCAGTACAGAACAGACAAACGGAGATAGAAGCAAGTCAAAGAGCAAGAAAGAGACATTCACACTTAGACACCAACATGAGGCAGACTGAACAGGCTGGCTTGATGGATGTTGCGGTGATACACCAACCCTGCGGTGACTAATCTTTCTGACCAGACAACCGTTTTCATGGGAGCAGCATGTAGAGTCAAATCTCATTTTCTCCACTGATCGTTCTTTAGGCCCTAGTGAACATAATTTCTTCCTGCTGAACTCCGGAGTATTGATCTGACCGCAATGAACCCATTAAAATCACTCCAACTTTCTTCGGTTCGTTTAAAATTCATTAAAACTCCAGAGGAGTCAAAAGTTGTTTAAAGCCATTCTCTTCAGGCGGTTCTTCTTGATGTCTTGGAGAGAAACTGTCTTGAAGATGTACCGATACAACTTTTTTTTTACCTCTTCAACAATATATCGAATGTGAAAAAAACATTGCTGAATTGAGTGATGCATTATCTTCTGACACAAAATCCATTCTTTAAATTGAATGAAACCGGTGCCTTAAGGGAGGTGCTCAAAGAGTGGTTCTCCGTTAGGTGTTAAACTCTCCATTCGAGTTTCCTTCACATTTGAATCCTCATGACTGCGAATGTGTTTTATTAAACTCTCATGATTCATATTTTCATTTGTATGTCACATTTCAATGGGGGTAAACTTGATTATTCCATGATTTTCATGCACGGTCTCTGATGGGCAGGCAAGATGTTGAAAATAACCTGGTTAGCCAGCATGTTGGATGAGGTTGGAAAGAGGAAAAAAACAAATGTGATGTTGCATTCACAGCAGCTTCTTATGAGTGTGTGCATGTAAACACAAGTCATGAAGGCACGGCAGGAGCCGATGGAGCTCATGCTGTCGGAGATTTCTCACGATTGACGCTCTGCTCGGCCTGGCCTGTCGGTGTGCGTGCAACAGAGTGATGGACAGGTACACGAGACACATGAAACTACAAAGACTCAGGATGGTTTCAGCCATGGTTTTATTTGTGTTTTGGTTACCCACAAGACATTCACACAAAGAAAAAGAAAAAGAGAGAGACAAACCAAAGAGCATGCCCCCACCCGGGTCCCTCGTGCTTCAGGACACAGATGTCAGAACAACTTCTTATGGCTGGGGATACATACAGACATGTCTGGGGTGGAGACAGGGGTGGAATGGAAGCATAGAATGAGGGTTTCGCATGATGGGAGGTGGGCGATGCAAAACTGAGAGGAACGTGTGATTGGACGGATGTAGAGCAGGCGATTGGCTCTCTTTCCCTGTAAAACTGACCTATTTACAAGTGCCTGTCAAGAGGAAACAGCTGTCCTCGGGGCAAAGGCTGGCAACCATGATCTGTAAACTCATCTTTGGGCTTGTTTTCAAAGCTTATTTAGTTTGTGATTTATTTGAAAAATATAAGAGATGCATCCCAGCAAGCAATAGCCATCATTTTTCAGTCTCGGTTAACCAGACCTGATATAGTCCGGCTATACGTAACCCACTTCTAGCCCAAAATAACCTTACATTTGGTTACATGTCGTTTTTGCCTAAATAACTTGCGAGATATAGGATATTCCATCATGTAAGCGAACTCAACAGTGATTACAAGGTGTTTGGTTTCATTTCTTTGACATGTTCTATGCGTAGCCTGCGCGTCTATTCTCGGGCTATGGTTAAACGTCTATTACATTTTAAGCCTCAGTTTAGCCTAGACGTCAGGGCTGTGTTTGGGCAGCTATTAGAAGTCTTTTAAACGCAAAATTGCTTGCTGGGATGTTTCCCTTTCATTCCAACTTAGTATTTCATTGATTAACGTCAACTTGCATCCGCTCTATGACAAATAATTAATCAGTAACTATTTAAGACCCTCAAAAAATCTTGAATTATTGCATAAACCGCATTCCATTCTCTTTGAAACTGCGGGTCTAGTGCCATTTCCACTTCAAGGCACAAAGTCCTAATCAATTGAAGCCATTGAACCAACTTCCTCAGCATTTAAAATTGGCTGTTTGATAAATGACAGACTAGTGTGCAAACTCTTAAAGAGGACAAACTTCAACGTTTACAAATCAGAACAGAAACAAATAGACTAATGTACTGTATGTCTACTCTTGTTCCAATTGCATGACTCAGTGTTTTGTAAATGATTCCTTCCAACTTATTGAACATCTAATTAATTAGATCATAAACTGCACCAATGATGAGACTGATAGTCCATCATCTTTGCATTACTGAATAGCACAACAGAAGAGTTAACACTTCATCATCTCATTACATGCATGCCTCTGAACAGCCTGTCAGTGTTAGCTACCGAATGACTGATTGGCAGCACACGTAATAGCAATTCAATTAGCCATTCCACATCATAGTACATATATATTGTTTTGTATACCATTCTGCTTCAATAAAATAGACATTTTGCCCTTAGACATTAACATTCTCTCGGGTACAATCAGTGATGAAACGGTCTATATTCAAAGGCAGTTGAGTAGAAATGGAAAAAATTAAAGCATTGACGCATACACTAACCAACATTCCACACTGAGGAGGTACATATCTTCATAGATTATTCTGACAGGGACTTTATTTAGGCTACAAATCTTGGCACGCACCATTAAGAATTCTTGTACTTTCGTCTGTTGATGTAACAAATAATCGTAATAATTAATTTGATCTCAGTCAAAAAAAAAAAAATCTTATTGCACACTTTATAATGGATAAACAAATGAAATTTTAAAAGGCCAAAAGCAAAATCATGCATGTGTTGAATGTGCGTACTTCCTAGTACTAAGTGTATGGTTAGGTTTGACGATGAGGTTATGTGTAAAATCTTCTGAAAATAAACTAAATTATAAAAAGATCCTTGGTTGACATTAGAGGGGAGTTTGTTCAGTGGAAAAGCAAAGAGATCCTTCTGCTACAACCAACTGTCCTGAGAACGTCCCAACACGTTCGCATTTAAAGGCCAGAAAGATGTTGACCAGTCTAATAGTGACCATTTACAAATATATTTACATATAAAATGTGGATACGATTACACACTAAAATCCTATACTGCGTCAATCCAACTCTGAAACCGACTTTATATTCAAATCCTCCCAAAAAAGAACTAGAAGCAACAAAAATATATCCCATTTCCTTCAATAGTAGCGCCGAGAGCATAAAAAAAAACATGAGTGCAGGGAATGATATTGAGGGGGAAAAGAATGTAAAACCAAAACAGCTTATCTTTCTTAAGAGGAAAAAAGGAGAAAGCACATTTTAAAAAGTAAAAAAATAAGTAACTTTAAACAAACCAGTTCCCCTATTCTCATATATATATGTATATATATATATATATATATATATATATATATATACTCTTTCATTGAAGCTTTTAATAAATATAAGGCTCAGACTATGATATGCATTTAATTTCAAGTATAATTACAATGTAAGGTGAAGCAAGCATAATAGAGCATCTTGTCAGTCTTTGTGTGTAATGTGTGCATACAAAACTCTCAACAAACTGAGAGAAGTGCTAAAAATGTGCTTATGTTCAATTTAAACAACATCGTAATACCCTTAAACCAAATCAATAAGGTTGGTGGGGAAAAAAGTGAATTTGAACTGAAAAGATGATTGAAACGCAAAATATGGAGGACAGGCAGTCTTTATTGGAAATGGGGTGGGGAGAATACAAAAACCAAAATAAAATATAATAACAATAATTATAATAATAATAATAATAATAAAAACAGTACAAGACAGGAAGATGGAGGGGAGGAATGACAGCGAGATGTGGACAGGTGTGGTCGGGGAACAGAGCGGGTGGGACAGTGTAGGTGGGTGTGTGTGTGCGTTTGCACGCGAGGCTGAAGTTAGGAATTTAAAGAGCTCTTACACTCCGCCTTTATGGCACCACAGTTAATGGGCACAAAGGGGCGGCGCGCGGCCCGGCGCAGCCTGATGAGATCGCGGCACATGTGACGCGCCAGCTTGGTGAGGCGCGTGGCCTGCAGGAGGAACGCCTGCTTGGTCTTCATTGAGGATTTGGGACTGCCGCTGTTCCTCATTGGAACCATGTGGGAAGACTGACGGGCGCCGTGGCCACGAGAACGAATCTCCTATGGAGAGACAGACAAGGAAATTAAAGATTGATATAGGAAAAACAAAGTAAAGTGGGACAGTGATAAAACAACAAAAAGCGAGAGGGAGAATATAATGGCTTTCTTAAAGGGGTCATCGGATGCAAAATTCACTTTTATATAGTGTTTGCATATAAATGTGTCTTTGCAGTACGTGGACAATCCTCAAAAATCTGAGGATTTTTAATCCTCAGAAATTAACTTTTGTCAAAATGGTAGTTGAGTAGCTGTCAATGGAGGGACAGAAAGCTCTCAGATTTCATCAAAAAGATCTTAATTTATGTTCTGAAGATGAACGAAAGTCTTACGGGTTTGGAACGACATGAGGGTGAGGAATTGATGACAGAATTTTCATTGTTGTGTGAACTTCTGAGATGGGACAATCCTCCAGATGTCTATCTGACCTTGGTTCATTTGCAACCAGGATAAACACTATGGTAACACTTTTCATATATACAACAACAAAGAAAAATGATTCGACTTTCCCATTCATTAATTTAGGCTATTGTTCATTTCTATATTACAAATACATTTCAAGTGAGTAATTTCATATTTTATGAACAAACATGAAATAATGAACAGTAGAATAGTAGTGTACGGTAATAAACATTAACCAAGTATTTTACTCGGCTCGCTGAAGTATTTTATTCTGATTTGTCAATTGCAGATAAAAGTACATGATCCCTATACATACTCTACCGTTCAAAAGTATGAGGTCAGCAGGTTATGTCAGCAGAGTAAAAAAAAAAAAGAAAAGAAAAAAAGAGTAGCTTATGGTTTTGAAATAAGTTATAATGCTTATGAAGGCTGCATTTATTTAATTTAAAAAAATACAGTAATATTGTTAAAGGTAGGGTATGTGATTTGCAAAACGGCCGGTATATTTTGAAAATACACAACTCAAATGGTCCTACCTTCTTTCCTTTGACTCCACCCATTCAAAGAACATGGACCAATCAATGGTACGACCGATTGATTGACACACTTACTGTCCAATGATTCTAGGTGGTCTTGGAAATGATTGGCTGGTGTTTTTTGAGTCCTGCCTGCTCCACAGATGATTAAATTGCTTAATTTTTATTTCAGTGCTTCTAACTCAGTGGCTGTAAGTGGGTTAGGAATAGGATTTTAAGTGATTTTGAAAAAATGGCCAAAAAAGAGAATTACATACCCCACCTTTAAATATTACAATTTAAAATAACTTTTCTTTTATATATATATATATATATATATATATATATATATATACATATATTTATTCGGTTTCACACAATTCTTCAGAAATCATTCTAATATAATGGGTTGAAGAAAAAAATTATCCGATGCATTACGATTCTGAGACTATCAGAAAGAAGAATAGTAGTAAGTAGTTTTGTGTTTTTTAACCGCAGATGAGCTATGGGATTATGTTGTGCTCTAGAAACAGTCATAGTCTGCTTGCTGCCAATTTCACACACATAAAAACCCTCAAACAAGAATATAGACAAATTAGAAGGGCAATTGCGGGCTTCATTGCACAGGAAATGCACTGGAAAAAACGTGCACTTTGCCTAATTTTACGCTTAAAACGAACAGACTCGCCCGCCAGTATTTCATTTTTTTCCCTTTTAAATGTATTGTTTTCCCCTCATTTATGCCGCTTGGAATGCAGTAGGCCTATATATATTCAAAACACAAATCTCACTTACTAAAAGGCGGCTGCTTTCAAGTGCTCAAGTGCGCTCATGGCATGCGTCTGTGTGCGACTGCGTGTTTAAGTGGTTAAACACTTGCATCTCAAAATGCTTTAATGAGGCGATCGGATCGTGAGGTGCTTAAAGATTCCCACCCTTACCTAATATGCAGATTTCATATTATCATCAATGTGGAAACCATGATACTTAATTTTTAGGATTATATTATAAATATAAAGTTAAAAAGAACAGCATTTATTTGAACTAGAAGAATTTTGTAATATTGTAAATGTCTTTACTGTCACTTTTGATCAATTTAATACATCCTTGCAGAGTAAATATACTTACTTTCAAAAAATACTTACGGACCCCAAACTTTTGAATGGTATATAAACACTATATGCACCTTAATCCAAACTGAGAGCAGTACTTACATTGGGTGCAGGGCTTGGAGGCGTTTTTTCCTCTACCCCCTCAGCTCTGCTTGGCATCTTCAGGCCACCATACTTTTTCCAGTACATCCAGCAGGATACACACAGGCGACACTGCATGTTTGGAGGACCCCAGGAGTACCACTGAGCCGACTGTACACCTGTCAACAGAGAAGAATAAAATGAAAGAAATAAGAATGCAGGTCTAACTACGCCTGGTGGGTCATATTCTCTAGCAAAATCTCTTTCATATTAAATTAATTCTGTATAACCAAGTCTGTCTAAAGGAACACTGGAAAATTAATTGCAAACAGAAAAGAAATATAACGTGATGTCCTACAACACAATGAAAGGATTAGGTGTCGAGAGGGATTAAAATCCTTTTATGCTCCCCCAATGTGAGTTCATTACTAAAAAGCAAGATTGACCCAGACTAATCATCGCTGATCGCATGGATTGTGATGCGGCAGCTTTGATTGATCAGATTGGAAGATAAAAGGGTGAAAATGCAGTATCCAGCCCCATTGATTACAGGAGGCGTGACATGTCCTTCGGGAAAAGCAGTGAATTGATTGGATGGCTGTGTTGACTGTAATTAGGCGAAGAGGGGTCCTTACTCACCAAAACAGCTCTCGCATGCGCGTCCGCCTCCGGCTGTGTGGAAACTGCCTGTGCCGGCTGCACCGTTCACAGTTGCCATTTTGCCGTTACTGACGGAGATCTGGTTAGGGTTGGGTTTATTGCTGTGAGAAGAAACACAAATGACATTACACACTATAATCTTTTACAGCAGGTTTATAAACATGCAAAAAATCGAAACCTGAGCGCAAGTGATCGCTGGAGATGCATCCGAGACTGATCCTAGAGTCAGACGTATATAAATCATGCGAATGGTGTACAGGTCTTTGAAATGCTGATGTTTTAAAGATGTCCACACTCACTATGTGGGGATGTAGACTTGCTTCAGCTTGCTCTCTGCTTCAGCGGCCTTCAGTCGTTTCTGTACAAAGTCATAAACATTCAGCACTAAGCGAGATCGAGAACAGTCAGAGCAAACAGAGAAAGAGATTTCCAGATTATTAGTGTTTCTTCTATTAAAAGAACAGCAAAAACTTTTTCAAGCATTTAAGCGCTGCTCACCTGCTGAACGTATCTGTCTGTGGTTTTCCACATGTAATAATACTCAATGATGCTGGTCAGTGACTTCCAAGGAAGCTGAAATAAAACAGGTCATTTGAAATGTCAGAAAGAAGGTGCCATTCTGAAGATACAGCTCATCTTAATTCGTTAAATAGGCGGAATTAATGGAATATTTAGTCTGAGCGTGGTATGTCTGGAATCACATGCAGACGCACATGATTATTCATGAGCACCTGCTGAGCGCAAGGAAACGTGCATGAAACGGTCGGAAAGAATTTAAGAAATCTTCATTTAAAGCTGGCCGAGCCCCCACTTTTGGCCCGCATCTATGCGAGGGTGAGCGGAGCATAAAAATGAACACAAAGGTGTTCCGTGCCGACAGCTGGTGTTATGAAGAACATTTAGATTAACGTCCTGAGGTGCTGCTATGTATTTTTAGTTGCTGGTTTCTCTGCCTTCCTTTTGGTTTTTGAACCCGGTAATGAAAAAGGATGAGAATCATTAGAGTAGAGTTCTTCTCTATGAATCCAGGTTCTTCTTAACTGTAATGCTTAAGTTGTGCTTTACAAAAATGAAATAAAAATAAACAATTAAAATATTTTTAACCAAATAAGATTAAAGATTAAAGACCAAATAAAAAATGTTTTCCTGAATTTACTCACCCCGATGTCAACCAAGATATCCATGTCTTTCTTTCTTCAGTCGAAAAGAAATTAAGGTTTTTGAGTCTTCAATGGCAACCAAATCTTCCAATGTTCAAAGAAGGTTCATATGTCCGTCTCAATGCAGCTTCAAATGCTCGACACAATCCCAGTCGAGAAATAAGGGTCTTATCCAGCGAAACGATCGTTATTTTCACACACACAAAAACAAAAAAATAAATACTTAACAACCACAATGCCCGTCGTGTACCATCTCTGTGATGCGCACGCATTGCGTCATCACGTTGGAAAGGTCACGCGTCATGTCATCTATCCAAGTTATTTGTCTGTGTATTTGTCTGTTTTCTCCTCCAACTTCAAAATCGTCCAACATCTTTGTTTTAATTAATTTTTATTATTATTATTATTATTATATATTTTCCCGTGACCTTTCCAACATGATGACGTAATCCATGAGATACATAAGCATCTCAGAGATGGTACAAGACGGGCATTTGTGTTTGAAAAGTATATATTTTTTTATTTTTTTATGACCGATCGTTTCGGCATTGAGACGGACATTTGAAACTTCTTTAAACATTGGGATAAATGGTTGCCATTGAAGTACATTCTGTGTAGGAAAATCCTGGAATATTTTCCTCAAAAACCTTAATTTTTTTTCGACTGAAGAAAGACAGACATGGATATCTTGGATGACATCGGGGTGAGTAAATTATCAGCAAAAAAATTGTTTTACTAATCCTTTAAGTTTTATAAAACAATGACATTACAAAGGTTTAATAAAAAAAAAGTAACAGGAAATTTAACTTTTTTATATACATTGTGAGACCATCACTGATAACTTTTTTTATTTTTAGTAAATTTAATTCTGTAAATGAGTTGATTACATGCATTTGGAGTGTTAAAAAGGTAACATCATTATAATAACTTATTACTACAGTTGGTAACACTTTACAATAAGGTTCATTAGTTAACAACATTAGTTAACATTAAGGAATAATGAACTGCACTTATACAGCATTTATTCATCTTTGTTAATGTTAATTTCAACATTTACTAATACTTTATTAAAATCTTGTTAACATGAGTTAATGCACTGTGAACTAACATGAACAAACAATGAACAGCTTTATTTATATTAACTAACATTAACAAAGATGAATAAATACTGTAACAAATGTATTGCTCATTGTTAGTTCATGTTAGTTAATACATTAATGTTTAATAAATTAACCTTATTGTAAAGTGTTACCCTACAGTTTAACACAATTTCATGAGTAACAATTATACAACAATTAGGCCGCTTGAACTTTAATGCCATGTACCCTGTGAAACTTCTAATCCACACGTACAGAATTAATGCAGAATCAGCCAGACAAGCTCGATTAGGTATTTGAACCCTGCAGGGGTGATGCTAAATGTTCAACATCATCCATTTCTATCTATAAATCACAGCACAAATCGATCACTATCAATGACTGCTTTAAGACAGAAAGGAAAAAGAGAAAACCTGACATTTAAACCACCCTACCAAGTCAATCTCTAATGGACTATTTGGTGTTTGTGAACCAGTAGTTCTTATTGTGTGCTACAAAGTGGCTCAGTAGAAGAGCAGTTGTTTTTCCATTCCATTTTGAGAAGTAAAGCCCCAGAGTAAAAATCCAATTTCTCAGTGCAATAGAAAACAGCTTTTCCTTGTGTTCACACCCCAATACAAAAGCTTTCACTCCATTCCCTATACAAATAAGTACTCTTGTCTCTGAATGAGCAGATCAAATGTTCTCGGTTAGGTCAAGAAGCAACACACTCCAAATCCAATCCTTTCAGCTGCTCCAATCTTCCCATCGCTTCAGCCGAACATCATGTCTTCACCTCATCTCTGCTGCAACTCCTCCATCCAATCATTTTAAGTGACATTTTTGCTTTTGCTCCTCTACACTGGATTTTTTTTTCAACAGCACTGCATACTGTATAACAACCCTGTTTAAACTGTTCTCCTTTTCCCCAGTGGTTCCCAAACTGGGGTACGCAAGCGAAATGCCGAGTTTTGCCGTTCATTTAATTCTACCCCTCCTTAAAATAACATTAAAAAAAAAATTTCCAACAGGCAAAATGCCATAAACAGTCAAATACAGCATACAATCAAATTACCTCAAGTTTGCAGTCAAAACTGACTGCATCCGCACAAGCAATGTGCATATGATAGGTTGCGTGCGGAGTATGCTGCCTTAGCAAATCGAGCTACGTTACTGCCGTTCTCGACTGTGTATAGAGATCGATTTATGACTCAAGCTTTCGTCGATTCAAAAACATAACCATGTGTGAGTTATTGTTTTTAAATGTTGATAATATATTATACAAGCAAGAACGCAATTTTTCCCAAATATCCACACGACTGCAAAAGTTACATTGATTTTATACAACAGGTCAACAAACAAAAGGGTAATATTAAGTGCTGTACATTTTAGACATTTTTTTTTCCATTATTTTGCAACAAAATAATAGTTCCAATGCAAGCCACAGCAGAACTGCAACACACAGCGGTGTTTCGTGAACGAATCTGTGGCTTTTGAATGAATTGTGAGGATCAATGATTAGTTAGCTAGAACAAACTCTAGAGCATTTTGCTAGATATATATACTCTGTATTACATATTCATTATATTTTTACTTAACCTGTTAGTGATGTCTTAATTATTTAATGCATGTTTGAATAAATCTGTTGTGAAAATAAGTTATTACAGTTTATTGTCGGTTTAATGTTTATATTTCACCAACAAACTGGAATTGTGTTATAAAAACGTTTATATAAAAACTGCCTTATGTGCAATTTAAATGTTTGTACAGCTCAGTTTTAGCTTATTTGAATGCTGATTATTAATAAGTTTGATTCATTGATTATTAATGTATAACTTATTTTCGGTTTTCGGCCAAGTGGATACTGAATTTTCGGTTTCGATGCATTCTTAATTAAAATATAAAACATTTATTTCAAATTGTAATAATATTTCACATAATTTTTATGTTTTGTATATCTGATCAAATAAATGCAGCCTTGGTGAGCATAAGAGACTTTTCAAAAACATTACTGTTACTGACCCCAAACTTTGCAACAGTTTGCACCAGGCGGCGCGAATGACGCGAATTGGGCAACGCGGTTGCCTCGAACGCTCGATATTCGCCTCAATCGTGTCTTCCGCGCAAGTTGAAAAATTTGAACTCGAGCGTAAAATTTGCATGACGTGTTGTCGCGCAAGCCAATCAGTTAACAGCTTATTGACAAGTCCGTGCACTGGGAACCTGTCATCCTCAAGTAGCGCTGGAAACGGTTGTCATTCAGGCACAGTTCCTGGACTAGATGGTGAAATTCACCGAGTTGTGTGTGTGCGCCTCTGGATGGTGCTGTGAACCCAGGCACCTCTGCATTTCAGAGTTCCACAACAGGTACAGGGCAGCAAGAGTAGCCTAATTATCTCCAACATGGTTGATGACAGGAAAAATGTCAGAAAGCAATGTTGTTGTTGATGTGCGTGAAGATGTGCAAGAAGACACTCCTAATCGCACGATGTATTTATTCGTGCGAGTGACGCTAAAAACAAGAAACATCCTGCGAGTAATCTAGAGCGAGTAACGTGATGCGAATATACGCTTTGCGTTTGGTGTGAACACACCATAAGTCAAAATTGTATAGAGCTTTTTTTTTTCAGTGCGTTTAAAATTTAACAAATCTTTTTTTTGGACAGATTCAGAATCATTTGAAAAATAAATGATGCATCAGTGAATGAATTCTTCCCCCACCGCAACTTTCTGTGCATACTCACAAAGTCTTGCCGGATATCGTTGAAGTCTTTGCCGTATTTCTCCAGCGCCTCCTCGAACAAGTTTGCTTCTGACGAGCTCCACTCTTCCATCTCATCCCGGCACAACACGGGCCCTCCTTGAGGAACGAGCACGCTCAGGGCGCTGGACAGGTCATAGCCGTGCCGATGCAGGGTGTCCATAGCATGGAACTTAAAGAGAACCAGATAGGGAGAGAATTAATCAGGCTTTACACATCTCCAGTGGATATACAGAGACAGATGGTGCTGATGGGATGGGTACCAGTGTGATGTCTCGTGAGGCTGCTGCGGCGCTCATGTGTAAGCTGGGCTGTCTGACGGAGCTGCTGCAGTCCAAAGCTCGAGCAAAAGTACCAACCGCTCTGCACATAGATCACCAGATTCATTATGCAAATTTGATAAAAAAAAATAAAAAAAGACACAGTTTCCAGTATCTTCTACAGCAGTGGTTCTCAACTGGCAGGTCACGACCCAAAAAACGGGTTGCATATAAAAACCGATCCAATTGTTTGGTGCAAATTTATCTGTAGGGCATCAATACAGATTTTATTCCAATTCACAAGCTCTCAATTCAATTTGTGTATATTTCAGTTATAGTATCAATTTTGCCTCCAAGAATCGATATTGGGATCAATCAAATGAAGAATGTGATAAATCCGACAATGAAATTCCTCCTCCCACTTTTTCTTTTAGCCCTATTAATTAAAGTTGCTTTGCAGAAACTCAAAAAGTTGGAATGTTTCGTCTCTTCCTGAAAAGCCATGAACAAAACAATACAAGGTTTAAAAAAAAATAAAAAAAAGTGACTCAATACATGGACGGACATGGTTTGCGTCGATCACAATGTGTTTTATGCAAATATTTACTGGTTTGAAACTGTTAAAATTCAAAAGACATTTAGAAACCAAACAAACTGCATAGACAAACCATTTTTTTTCTTTACATTTTCAAAACAAAATATAATTAATGTAATATTATTTAAATTAGAATTTTGTCCATATGTAAAATTTTCACCTTGAAGAAAAGCAGTTAAGAACCACTGTTTGAAAGGTCACTGATTCATTGTAATGCGTTGATTTATTAATATGGCATAGATCGAATGTAGAAAGCATCCAAAGACATACCGAGCAACCACAAGAAACTGGTCAATCTGTTTGTTGGTCAGTGGACACTCTGGGTCCCACATCTTCATCTCCATTTTAGACTGGTCTCTGTCATCAGGTTCTCCTAAAGAGAAATGTTCTTTCATCAGAGCTGGCTGTGTAAAACCAGTGGGTAAAATCTGCCATCGACAAATCTGTCAAGACAACCCAGGCAACTTGTTCCCGTGGCAACGATGGGAATTAACATGTAAATCAAACCTGCCGTTCGGTAATGAAGGAAGACGGCCTGCTTAGCAAGATCATGAAGAATGATGATGATGACAGGTATTATCATCATCAGCCCACCAGCCTGTCATTCGAATGAAGAGCAAGGCACTTAATCCTGCGTTGTGTAAATGCTGAACTAGGAATCGTTTTGGATGAGAGAGAAAAAAAAAAAAAAAAAAAAAAAAAAAAAGTACGCAAAACGGGAAGGTCAGATTCCATGGGTTCAGATCAAATCTCATTTCTTACAGTTTAACTATATCATTTAAAAAGTTGACGCTATGTATTAATCTAAAACTTAGACATCTAAATCTAGAGCTGAAAAGTGCTTCGCTCACACTGGCCTCTCATTGAAGATAATAGGAGCTGTCGACTGGACATGTTTTTAAGTTTGTGAGAGTGGAGCAGGGTCACAGACTTCCAGTTGGAGTCATAGTGGTCTCTCCACTATGGGATGTGGAGTCCACATTCATATGTGGACTGTGTACAGTCACAGACTGACAGAAGAGCAATTTCACACTTGACTGGTGAAACACGGCGATACTGTATATGTGAAGTTTTTCTTGCGATGCAGCGGTGCTCACGATCCAAACTCATTGTGACATTTTGACACTGCAAATAAGCAACACAACAACCCAACGAGACTACCATTTCCAGAGGGAACAAACAGCTCAAACACAAAATAATCCCCTCCCAGTCCCCAAACAAAAGCCGCTTTTCCACCGGTGGGCTGCACGTTTCAAAGAACGTTAAGGTACGGTTCCAGATATGTTCCACTTGAGCCTGGTATGGCACGGCACAATTACAAACCTTTCTCGGTCCGGGATTCTCAGTACGGTTGGCTAGTCACGCAAAACCGTGCTGGTAGAATGCGTGTAGTGACTTCGCCACTCATGACTGGTCATTAGTTTGTTGTCAGGCTACCAGTTTCTCTCCAGCTGGCTAGGCGTGTTATTTGAGCGACGTAAACACTAATTAATAATACAATTAAAAGTAATATCTGATCATCCTAAATAACGCAGTCACCATTTAAATCTCATATCGTCTATAAACTCTTGCGTTACCAAGGCAATGACTGACATATTTGTATTACATTCCAAAGAGCTTCGTTATCAGGCCCACAGTGGAACATGAAACCATATCCGGCAGGGCCAGATCGGCACGGTGAAGCAACGAGAACAGATTGGTCTGACGGTGGAAAAGCAGCAAAAGATACCTTCCAAAAAAAAACAAAAAAACTTTGAGTCTCAATGTAACTCATTCTGAAATCTAGTCTGGTTTAAAGGCCCAGATACACCAAACTGGCATTGAAGAACTAGCGGACTGTGGTTTTGCCTCAGATCAACTGTGTCCAGGTTAAAAAGTTGTGCTTGAACACACAAGGACTACAGAACAACAACATGTACATTTTGGCTTGTGTAAAAGGAAATAACCCTCCATATCAGCAGGGGGCTGGGAGCTAGGACTGCAAATATACAACGCAGCGTTTGCATTCCATTTTTTTGCACCAACCTCGCTCACCACAGATGGTTTTCGTAATATAGCTTTTTCAAATATGTCTGAAAATTGCAAACGGCACTTTCTTCTCGTGCATTGATTTGCTGAGCTGAACAGTTCAACCTTCTGAATCGACCAAAGAGCAACCGATGGGGATCTCTGTGGCTACACTGCGGAAAACACTGCAAAAACAATACACTCAACACGGTCCAACACGGTCACGTGTCTCAGCCTTAAGGACGCCTTCACACTTCACACAGTCTGATCTCACCCCTGTTCCCCTGCAGGATTTATTTTACTTTTAGGATGGATTGCTTTCATGGCAAAAATATTTTTTTCTTCCACGGAGCTGCATCTGCCATGGCATAGGTGTATTTTCACAACAATTGCATAATGTAAATAGGCTACTTAACATAGATAAAATGTTAAATCAAAATTCATTACTGGGCAGAACTGCAATGTGGCAAATCATTATGAATATTATTGTTGCTTTCTTCTCTTGATACTGTAATAATGATTATTAATCTTTTGGGGCTCAAGATTTTGCCCTTTTTTCAAAATTAATCAAAAGTGCCACTTATCAACAATAATACTGTGGTCAATAAAACAAAATGCATTTGAATCTTACTATGACAATGTGTATACAATTGTAATGAATTGTTCAAAAGTTAAAAAAAATTCCTGTTAATTTTCATTCATTTTTACATTTCACTTTAATCTCAACAGTCATAATAGATTTTGTTCCCTAGGCAGTTTCTTTCCCCTTATCTTGAATTTGGGGGGCATTTTTGTTTATTTTGGTGGCATTTTTGCCCCAAGCCTATCTTAATTTCCAACCCTGCCCTAGAACACCTTTTCAAACGGACACAGATACCCCACCAGCCAAACAAACCCAACTCTGATTGTTTACTTGTACTTGCTCTAGTTTGAGATTTATCACTGAGACAAAAACATTAAAGCTAATTAGCTAAATATTCATATTTAAAGAAACTAACATCTATGATTATAATATAAACTAACCTTCCTGTAGCATTTCTGGGACATCAGCCTGAAAGCGTGGACCAACACGAATCTCGCCCTTATCGGCCAATAGTGTCTTCTGTGTAGGGTCGTACACCAATGAGTAAAAAAATGTGTCCTGAGAAAGAGAGAGTGCGAAAGCAATAGTTAAACAATAATTCATTCAAATTAGACATCCAATCAATCAGATACAAAATAGCATTTAAAGACTTTACCTCTCTCTCAAGGTAGGAGAGCACAGCTTCTGTCTCGTTCAGGAGGGCCACACTGCACTTCCCCCTATTTTCACCACACCAGAAAGAAAAAAAGATAATAAATTATTAAAACATGCAGCCCAATGTGTTATGTTCTGCATCCAGCTGTCTCCACAGCTCTTCTAATCCACAGCACAGTAAAAGGGGGGACGAAGGGGGAGACACTAGGTGCAAGATTACAGAAGAATGTGTGAGTGTGCGATGGTGACATGAGCAAAGATGAAAAGGTGAGAAAAGAGCAGATTGGTGAGAGGACTATAATAAAATTCAGGAAATTAAAGGAGAAAGGGCAGAGAGAGGAAACAGATAAGAGACAGACACAGACAATGAGAAAGCGCTGAACGAAATCATTATGGAGCTATTGGACAGTGGAAAGCGGATGCTAATCTCTGTGCTACCACGAACACTGCCACGTCTACATCCAACCTGCACTGTTGGGGAAGCTATTTTAAATTAGCAGCTTGGGTAACTACAGTTTCGAAGGGATATTCCAAAAAGTAAAATGTTTACTTACCATCATTTCATTCCAAACCTGTATGACTCTCTTTTTGTTCACACAGTTTAAGTCAATGGTGACCAAAACTGTCTGCTTACCAACAGTTTTCTAAATATCTTTTGTTTTCCACAGAAAGTCAGTCATACAGGTTTGCAACGATATAAGTGTGCGTTATATATATAATATATATATATATATATATATATATATATATATATATATATATATATATATAAAACGGTTAGTTCCAATCCTTGATTCTGATTGGTCAATAGCTGTGTTTTATTCACGATAAAACACAGCTATGACCACTTCACCCAACTGTTCTGTGTATCACTACACAACCTATCACCTAGCAACCACTCTTAGCAACTTAAACATGTTTAATCTCATCGATATTGTTCATTGAAGCTATAGTAGAGTATTGTGAGAGATCGAGTAAGCGAGTGTACCTACAGTAGATATAGCATTTTCCTTCAGGTCAGTCCTATAACTTATATTCATAATAAAAAAAATCTGTTTTAATGTCCGCTGCGAAATCTTGTCCTTTTAACAGTTATGGGGTTTTCCAGAGCCCATAGTCATCTGTCAGTTGCGTCTTCCTTCTCCGTGATCACAAGTTTGAGTCCTTTCAATGTAAAGGCTTCTCTACTGACTGACTCAGTCATAAAGACAGTCTTTGCCGCGATCTATTGGCGAAATAATGTATGCAACTTCTATTGCTGTTAACGGTGAGGGACTATTTTTTCCAGCGGAAGGAAGGCTTTTAGTGATTTTACTTCATGAAAGTAGCATAGATACAAATTGTTCGGCTTTAATAGTTGTATTGTGTGGTAACCGTTTTATAAAAGCAATAAGGTACTCGAGGCAAGTGCTGTATCGTGAATAAGTATCTCCGCTTCGCGCCTAACAACGTCCTTTAGCCGTGACTTATTCACGATACAGCACAGCCTCTCGTACCTTATTGCTTATATATATATATATGCACACACCATGGTCTGTCTGAATGCTTTAAAAAAAACTGTAGCAGGTAGTTCCAATTAAATTTAATCACGTTCTACATTTATGCTCTGCTTTCTTTGACTCAAGCACACACACGTCACTCGCACACAAAGATCGGAGATCGTGCTGCTCAAACAGAAACAGGAGCAGATAAATTTCTTGCCAACGCTGACCCACGACTTTTAATAAATTATCTTCACTGCTCTCACTCTACATTATATTACTCAGGAAGGAGTTGGCAATGTCGCTGTTTTTGAAGTAATTAAACTTACAGCTTCAATGGTAGTAGAGACGCTGCACAGACACAGGTAATTCACACGGACATCTCTCTCGATAGGCTAATTCATTCAAATAAATGTTATAATTCAATCAAATAAATGCTTTATTTCTATGCCTGATTTAAAGCAGACAGAATGCTAGATCTAAATTGTGGTAACTGAAGAAAATAACCATCATTTTGTTTGCTTTTCATTTATTTATTTAAAAGGGAGCAATACACCACTACTTCTTGAACAAAGTAGCTCATTACAGAAAAAAGTTGTGTGTTTTGAAACAAGAGCTATTGGCACTTTGCCCTCAGAGTTGCGCCATTGATAGTGCCAATGTTAGAATGCTTGAACAAACCTACCGACAAATGGTATTTTCAACAAAAATTAATAAATGACAATAGCTAATTTCATATCAGTAACTCAAATTCAGCTGGTGGTGTATAATCATAATTTAGATTCACTCTTATGTACAAGTATTTAAGATGATGCTTGAATTTATTTTATTGGGCGACAGATTTTTTTTATAAAATTGAACTCAATCTTGACATGTCCAGTTCCTCACAAAATACATTATACCATGAAAAGGCCAGCTAGCCTTCTACAATGGCTGCTCAATATTTATGGATCACAGAAGCCAAAAGAAGAAAGAAAAAAACAAAGAAAGAAGAAAGGGAGTGACATTTCCTTTATTTGGAGGCCGATATCAATTTCAGTAAGCACAGCAGGCCTCTCCAAACCTCGGCACCACCACTAATGTTTCTCATAGGAGGCTACCCTTTGATTAGAAGCACTGCCACCCGGCTCCAGCCTGCTAATGCATTTATCACCTGAATCACAGCGGGTGCTACAAAAGCCCTGGGGTGCCATTGGCCAGTTAAAGAATGGATGCAGAACTGTGACTCACATCCTGGTGTGGGCTGGGGTTGTGCCGTGCAACATGGGGGCTGTTATCTTATCTCAACGGCCCCCTGAACATTTTAACTGAGGATTAAACGGCACGTTTTGGTCTATCATATATTTAGAAGCATTTGAACGTGTGGGGTTTACCTGATGTGTGTGGCAGGGAGGGATTCGTACTGCCGGGAAAGGAAAAGCTCTCTGTGGCGAAGCTGATGTTTCTGTTTTTCAGAGAGGTCTGGCTCTGAGGGGATTTCCTTCTCTTCTTCCAGGTCCTCTGTACAAATGGAATTAGAAATGGGCCAAAAGGCATGGTCACACATATAAATGAGTCAATCAAATATATTTTTATCAGCAACCGAATCAGCCGAATGCAATGTATGATTGAGGGGCCGTTTACACAACAGTTTTCACTTAAAAAAAAGAAAACTTTGTATGCATTTTGGTCATTCATTTACATGCCAATGGCGTTTTGGGGGGCCTGAAAAAACAACATTTTGAAAACAGGTTTCAAAGTGAACGTTTTTGATACCATTATCTTCTCCGTTTATTAAACTACAAAAACTCGAATTTGAGAAAACGGTGACGTCATGCGCATGCGTATTCCGTGTTCCGTAATACAATAGACGCCTGACAAGATTGACTGAACCCTTTGTCACAAAAGCCGGTATTTTCCACTGTCAAGGAAACACAAATTCATGTTTTACAGCAGAAACGACAAGACCCGAAAAGTCTGTTGTAGCAAATCAGTGCGCAGTATTCAGGTCAGGTGACAAGGCTGCTAGTCACTTTGAAAAGACGTGCTAGCTGAGAGGAGTTTCGTCAAAGCTGACTTAAGTGAACGAGGATGGATTTCAATGAACTTGGTATCTTCTTCGGGGCGTAAAATGAAAATAAAAGCTGAAACTTTTTCACGGAATCTTGCTAAAACTTGAGCACACTTGAATCTTGTTAGTGGTGAGGGAAAAGTTTTACAGGTGTCAGCTGAGGAGATTAACATTACAAAGATTAACCAAGTGTTTTATTATGCATTTAGTTATTATTACTTAATCAAAACAACCCAGAAAAAAAAAACATAATATATATACATGAACGGAGTAATCCGTTTTTGCAAATTAACTCTTGTGTTATAGAGTTCATTTGCAAAAACACATAACTCCCTTCTTGTTCATGTTTATATATCATGTTTTTTTGTTTGTTTGTTTTTTCTTGTAACTTGTAACAAACAACTTGTAAATGTCCCAATTGGGAGAGAATTTTCAAAGAGTTTAATTAAACTTTCATGTTATATATTTTTGGATGCATTTGTGAGTTAATAAACGTAACTGGTTGTGTACACTTGCCACATAATATCTAAATATCGATCAATCGATCGATATAGCCCTGAATCATAATCATATCGCAGAATTTTTTGAGGTATCGGCAAATATCGTATCGCAGAATCGATATCGTATCGTATCTTGATGAACTGTCCGATTTACACCCCTACTGGTCTGGCATGCATAATACAGCGCTTTTAGTCATTATATTCCATTCAAAGTGTATTGTATTCTGTATTCCATTCATTTTGACAACGTTGCCGGAAAAAAACCCTGAAGAAAAGCAAATGAAAAAAAAGTTTTCTGTTTTTAGTTTTTGAAAAAATTATGATATTAACAATGATAATTATTCATCATATTAAATATATGTGGTCACATGAGTGCATATATTGGTTATTTTATAATGACTTTAAACACACACACACACATACATATATATATATATATATATATTTATTTATTTATTTGGGGCTGCACAATTGACAAAAATCATAATTGTCACTTATTCCCTTCAAATTGCAATTAGCCTATCACAATTTACATTGAACGATGTTTTGAATAGCTTTTCTGTAGCATTAAGCCTCAAATGTCAAATATATATATAAAAAAAATTTAAAGAAACCAAACCAAAGTAAATATATGCATGGTAGTATAATGTTATATTAAAACTAAAAATAAAACAATGGGGGGAAATACCCTTAAGATAGGCTGTAGAAAGAAAAACCAACACATCTTAAGCACACATAAAAATGTAAGTGACCTTTTTTTTGCAAATTCAATTAATTGTGCAGCCCTAATATATATATATTCTCAAATCTGTTTTTAAAAGCAGTTTTATAATAGTAAACAATTGATTTTGGCATTTGCTGACAGAGTTAACCAACTGCAACTGGAGAGGAGGCCAGTGTTAACTAGACTGTTTTAGTGTAGAAATATACCTCTGCCATCTAATCAACAGTCCCCAAAAGAAACTAGGACACAGAAATTATTTAGGGCAGCTTTGTATACTTTACTGAAGAGCTACAATTTAGTTATATGAAAGTATGAGATGACTTGCTACTACTTATCATGCCTAGCAGGGTTCTTAGACAACATGCCCACGAATGCATTTCACTTATCCTTTTCCTACACTCTTTAATTTAGTCAGCATTGAAACACAGAGTCAAGCAAAACTGGTCCTATACCAGTTGATTAAGACAAATCTGTTGAGGGCCTCTGAAACATTACGAAATTAGGAAGCCCTGCTGCCCAATTGCTGGCATCTGGTCCTGGTACTCCAGTGATTACAGCTCCCCTGCTGACTTACACAGGCACCAGAGCACAGACGCAGACGCATACAAGAGCAATTTTAAATGACTTCTAATTATCATGCAAATGACCACTCATGCATGCCACGTCACAGACCACCCTTGGTTTCCCTGACGATACATTCGCATTGCCCTGGAAAACACTCATGTTCACTCACTTGCGTGCTTGTCAGCCAGCTGGATGAGGCTCTGTGAGATGTCCCTTCTCCTGTAGAAACAGACCACCTTTGCCTCCACATTGCCGCTAGCCGTCTGAAAGGGGAGACAAATAAGGTCATCGTGAGGAAACTTCATGCAGTATCTGGGGACACTGAACCTAATCACCTCCATTAATTAATACAGAAAAAGCTTAAACCTGAGGTTGGAGTCTATTACGTTTAATTAGCAGTGCAGTGTTGAATTTATAACACCAGCTGTGCCCGTGTCTGCACTCCTCTGAGGAGCAATCGAAAAAACGACAAGCAGCCCAGTTTTTAAAAAAAGGCATGTGACAATATACGCCTGATAAACAAGATTTAAATGAGATCCTGAGTAGTTTAACAAGATGAAGAGATACAATTCTAATTATTTATTGCTGTCAATCAATAAAAAAATTGAATACAATTAGTTGCATGATACGCATGTTAAATTAAATCAAAATAATTGAAATTAATAACATATCAATATTTACTGAGAAAATCCCCATATGAAGATAATCTCACTAAATGTTAAGATGACGCCTCTGAAATAAATAAAGTTCACCACACATCCATAAACTCATGTAATCGATAATATCCCTCAAAGCTTGTTTTCTCCTATTGTATAGGACTATCAATATCTATATGAGGTTGTGGGAGAAGGATCATGCGGACAGAGTGCATCTCAATGGCCACACAGGGTGATTATTTGTTTGGACGCTTGACAGACCTCGTGGCAAAGGCCAGAGCAGAACAACAACCTGCAAGCGAACTGAATTTGCCTGACAACTGAATCCTCTAATTTGACAAATATATCAAAATATGCGTCACGTCACCAGTAGATTTGATGACTGACCAATGAGAATACTGTGCAGTGGAGCATGCTGACAATGAAAGTATAATGAGATGATTTTGCATTGTGCATTATGGATTATGCAAAATTGGGGCTTCTTAAAAAAAATCCCTCAGCATTTAATATTTAAAGAGCTGAATCATCTTTGATCATAATACAGACATTGTACAGGTTATCCGGCGTCACCATACATCCAACTTCACTAAAGGGGCCCCTGGAAGCAGTCCGTTGCTTCACATACATCACACAGATAAAGTTTCTCAGCAAACAAGTGTTGGAGATAGTAAAAATGCAACAGACTGAAGGGAGAAGCGCACAGAAATGCAAGTAATTTGGCTCCGGGTGAAGTGGCTGAGCTTGTTGTGTCGATGTCGTGACAATGTTGCGTCGACACCCTGCCAGTACACCCAGCGTCCACCAACCCAGACTTCTCCCTCCCAGCCCTGAGGCCAATGTACCTTATTCAGTTCCTCTATTCGCCTGATGAGATAGGGGTTGCTTGAAGAATTCTCAAAGAAGACATAATCTGTAGAAGAAGATAAAAAGCACTGGATTACTTTGTTAGCAATATGAAAATCACACATCAGGCCTTGGATGAGAATTAAAAAGACACACTTTGAAATTCACATTACAAAAACAACTGGAAAACGTTGCATCTCATTCTTCTATTTAAAATGTCACACTACATACAACTCCATACTAAATATATGCTTTAACACCACACCACGTTTCCTGTAAGTGCACAGTCCATATAAATCAGGCTAGAAATACAGAAACTAAAAAAATGGGTGTAGCTAGGCTACATTTTAAAACAATATACTCTGGCCAGAATAGATACCATAGTTATCCATTTATTATATTAATATATAAGTATTATAATTCAAATAATACCTCTAAATGCTTGCTTTAATGGTATAAACGGTACATTTTATAATCTACTGCTTGCATTGCAAAGGGGTGTTAATAAAAGTATACTACAACATACAGAAAACTCTTACCAAATGGGATATGTAAAACAGTAATGATCTGTTTAGGTTTGGTATACACATAGAAAGCAATATGAGTGAAGAATCTGCAGTTGCATGGTCGTAAACAAACACTTCATTCATGCAAACAACCGAATTATGTTCATGGTCATTTGAGTCACATTCCGATACATGTATCTTCGGCATAACCGAGCACACAAGAAACGGGTTACATTAAACAATGCAATGTAATAATTTATCACACAGACTGTGCATTTGATTCATTGAAAGTATGCCCAAGCTGCACAATCTGTTACAATGGCACTGAATAAACGGCGCCATGAAACAATGTCAAATTCCGCGGCACTGACTATCATGTTGCTGGCTAATGCCACAAACAAACGACGCGGTGGTTTTATAGTAAAGACATGTTGATGATTAGATGCATGACAACAAATACACCTCACATTAGTGCATACATAATGTTTCAGCGAATAAGTGGCAGAAGCTCGATATGGTTTCTCTGTGGAAAGCCGAGTGAGGGGTTGCTGTTAAATGCTAGCTCGCGTTGCTACCTTGCATGCCGAATGAGGACCCGTAACTAATGGATACGTGCCAAAAAATGAGACAAATGATCACAAAGAAAAACATCGGCGTCAAAAATCGGCATGGCCAGGTCGCAAGCATATCTGGCCTTTATCTATGGACAAAACCAAGAGAAATGTGCTATATATGAGTGTTCCCATGTGCTTTACATATAGTAGTGATTATTTGTTTATGATGTGGCTAGCTAGCAACATAGCCTGCTTGCTAAAATGCTAGTGCGGCTATGATAGTTTAAGAGGCCTGACCCACATCAGAACCCAAAATATTCTCATCCACGTTATCGCTTTCTTTTGCAAGGACACTGCACGTTTTAATAATTTAAAAGTGAGCGGCCGGTTGCGGGAATTGCGCTGAAATGAACCCCTGCCTCCCAGACAGGTCTGGCGGCGGTGCCTGTGTTTTGACTTGCGTTAATTCAGAATATAGACGGACATACCTCCGACCCGGTACATGTTGGCCGCCATTTCTGCCCTCCCGGAGTGTTAAAAAACCAAACCATAAACTAAAATAAAAACAAAATAAATATGTGAATCAAAAAGACATCTACGTCCTATGACCTGTTATAAAGCAAACTGGCTTAAGATGTTATAGATACGGGGGGTGGACCTCTGTAAGAATAGGAGATTTTTTGCAGCCCCCCTCCCGAGATTCACAGTACAATACAGTAACTCACGCGCTAGAAAAGGCTCGAGCGCAGCAGCTTCCTGATGATGAGAGAGGAGGAGAGAAAAGAGGAAGGAGGGAGGGAAGGAGGAGGGTGAATGAAATCTATAGTCTGAACCCTCAACTTAACACTCAAGATTGTTTATTGTTTTGTTTTTTTGTTGTTGTTGTTTTGCACAGAGGATAAAATCAAACTTGGCCATGTGCATTTCATTACAAAAGTAATATTAAAAATAATAATCATAATAAAAAGGCTTTTTTTAATTTAATAATGTAAGGCTTTTTTTAAATGTCAATAGCTTTAACTGTGGGAAGCATGGATGGTAAAAAGTGGTAACACTTAAGGTCTCAATAGGCTAATGTTAACTAACATGAACTAACAATGAACAATATATTTTTACAGCATTTATTATCCTTAATAAAAGGTTTATTAAAAAAAAACCTTATTGTAAAGTCTAACCCAAAATCTAAATAATAGGCTAGATGCTGATAATAAAGATGTTTTTAAAGATAGGCTACCTACATAGCCTACTAATTTCTGTAACTGCACGAGTCAGCGGTTCGAATCATTCAGACTGAATTAAGAATCGATTCAGACCGATTTGGTAACCTGTTGGATGATTAATTGAAAAGTGATTAATTGCAGCCCCTTATTGGGCTGGACAATCAATAAGGGGGAAAACATGCATTGATTTTTAATATTGAATATTTATTTGAGTTCCCCAAAGTGACATGTCCTCTATGGTTTTACTTCATCAACAGTGTAGCAAGTTCACTAGTAAATCTCAGACATGCGTCGTAAAAAAAAAAAAAAAAAAAAACTCGTTTTTCGTTTGGGAACGCCCGTCCTCGGGAGCTCATGATCGAGAGCGCAATAGGCTTGTCGATCTGTGACATCACTGTATGAAACAGCCCACCGAAGGCTGGAGTTTAGATGATGCACAAAACAAGTCACTTTTCCACGGTTCCCCTAAGTGACACGCGCTCAACCTGGAAGAAAAAAAATCCCTTTATAATCTGACATAGGCTACTGATTTGGATTCGCGAGTTTGGAGCTGTTGTTTTTTTCCTCGTGCGCTTACAGAATTTTATTGGATTTTAACTATGACCATCATTAATCCATATCGCACGTCGTTTCTCCCTTTTTCACTCGAATCGATTATGTCAATCTGATCCAAAATGAAGTTTGGGAAGAATATATGCATCCTAAACGTCGGTGGCACCAAGTATGCGTTCACAAGAGAAGTTATCAAGGATTTTCCCCTCCGAAGAGTGAGCAGACTCCACAGCTGCTCCTCTGAAAAGGAGGTCTTGGAAGTATGTGATGATTATGACCGAGAGAGGAACGAGTTTTTCTTCGACAGGCACTCTGAGGCGTTTGTCTTTATTATGCTTTATGTCCGATCTGGAAAGCTCAGGTTTGTCCCGCAGATGTGCGAGCTTTCCTTTTACAACGAGATGATCTACTGGGGTTTGGAGAGCTCGCATTTGGAGTTTTGTTGCCAGCGACGACTGGAGGAAAGGATGTCCGACACATACACGTACGTTTCAGAGGAGGACATCAAGGCAGAGGTGGAGTCCAGAAGTGAGGAGGATCAGGTCACCAGGCTCGCCCCGGAGACAGGGAACGCGCGGTGGCTGGAGAGGATGAGGAGGACTTTTGAGGAGCCAGCTTCTTCTATCGCTGCGCAGATCCTGGCATCAGTGTCAGTGATTTTTGTCATTATGTCTATGGTCATCCTCTGTGCGAGCACTCTGCCGGACTGGGATACAGCAAAAAACAATACAGTGGAAGAACACAGGTATATGCATGAATTCAACTTATGTGGTCTGTGGTGTACGTTCAAATTTATGAAAAATGAGGTGCATCTCTCACAGGACAGCTCAGCTTTATGAGCATGCCCACCTTCCATAGCTCCATGGCCTATATAATTGAAGGAATCGTGCTCTTCTTCACACCTGATCTCAGATGTATTTTGTGACGGTACAGGTTTGCCCCCCTGAACTTAGCCTACTTAATTGTCTTTCTGTTTGATTCTTACCATGGTTTGTATCCTATTCCTTTGCGAGCTCCATTCAGACCATCTTTTCCCCATTAAAAATAAAAGCAACACTGACATGAAAGTTAAACTGAAATCTTAATAAGTGCGTTGACACCATTTTTCTGTTTACAGAAAATTAGCCATGCAGGATGAATTTGGACTTTCAAAGCATGTGACGTGTTCAATCAGGACACTTTGAATAATAGACTATAATTTATATAAGCAATAATGTTAAAAAGCAATTACCATTTTTCATATTTTTGTTGATTATTTTCCTTTTAATATGTATAACAGGAAAAGCAATATTAGCATTGAAAAATACAAAAACGACATTTCAGTAGTATCCGTATGCTCATAATGCAAGCTGAAAGCTGCGAAGTAATGCGATGGTGATATTTGTTTTCTAACTGACGTACTTCGATTGGCCAGTAGACGTCGCCAAAAATATCTGACGTCAGCATGAGCTCTGCAGGGGAGACCGGTCACCGGGGAGTGTTGTAACACATTTCGTTTCAGCGTCTGTAAATGTTAGAGGTTTTTGCGTTATGTGTCTCAAACTTTTAATATAACATTCTCACATCTGTCTGCTAATAATTAAATTAGATTATTCAATACGTATTCCCCCAATTGTGCAAATTAATGGCAAGTACGTACGTACAACCTATCTCACTACAGGAGCGAGTTGTAACAGTCGAAAACATGGAGACATTATATATGTCCATGCATTAAATTATTATGTTTATCATATTTATTTGTACAAAATAGTTACGATGCAAAAATAACTCTTAATAGATAGCGAGTTTGTGAATCATTCACTCAATATAAACGCTCCCATTTTGTGTTTTCTTTGTAGTGTTAGCCTAACAACAACAGAACCTACTAATCATACACATTTTGACATTTAGCATCTACTAACATGATTACAAATCAAATTATAGTCCAGATAAAAAAAATTGCCTATTTTATTACAGTTTTCTGACCCTTGGATCCATTCTATTTTTACAAAGAGAACTTGAACATATATTTGAACTTGAACCCCTGATCTTAATTGGTTAAACTGATGGTGTTATGACACGTGTCATGTTCCAACACTAGTCTTCCCTGCATTTAGACCGGCTGTAGAAATTATTCTATATTATGCATACATTTTATCATCATCCAATGTGAACATGACATCTTCCTAGTTCTCTCCATCAGAGATTAAAAATTCCAGTCATGTTTTCATATTCCCTGAATTGGGTCATATTGTCATTTTGAGTATTCCCTTGTCGCCGTCTCTCTCTCTCTCTCTCTCTCTCTCTCTCTCTCTCTCTCTCTCTCTCTCTCTCTCTCTCTCTCTCTCTCTCTCTCTCTCTCTCTCTCTCTCTCTCTCTCTGTCTCGAAGTATTTGTGAGTAGGGCATAAGGTTTTTTCTTTATGTATCCAGTGCAGTCTTGATTCCATTTCCCACAGTGGCCACTGTTTGTCTCAGGGTTCAGGTATGTTCTCATATGTGTGTGACGAGCTGGAAATAAACCCAGTTTGGTTTTTCATGCATGCAGTCTTACAGTATTTTCAAAAATGTGGAAATCATTCCCATGCTTTGTATTCATCTTTAAATGTCCGTTCATTCGTTGCCTGTAGAGGTCCAAATGTATAGTTTTTATGTTCATCATGCCTACTGAGGAATGATTAGCATATATATTTGCACTTGCTGTTAACCCAGCATTCTAGCATTTGTGGGCACATGTACATATATTATCACATATTCTCTTATTTCACAGTATTTTTGGCCCTGTTTACATGCATTCATGCCGAAACAGCTGTCCTCACTGTAATTCCAAGTCTGTCACAGGCACAGCTCTATAAATTTGCTTTGAACATTACAGTAAAACCATTCAGAGTGAAAGAGCAAATTCAGGGGCAAATTATTTATATGCAGCCTTTCACAAATCAATTTCTTTGTTCAAATATTAAAAGGAGATTAAGTTGAATGTGCACTCAAATATTTAAAAAAATCTATTTCTTTTTTTTTGAGGAGGGATTGTAAGTTCAAGGACTACTGTGCAAGCGTAACTTTCTGCCTTTCAGCTTCCATAGACACTGTCAACAAAACACTGGAGCTGTTTACACGATCTGAATGAGAGGACATTTTCCATAGAAAGCACATTGACCGCATGGCTGCATGGAATCTGATCTAAACACTTTGCATGAATTGTTTATTTAAAATAACAAAGCTAAAACTTATTTGAAGGCTACTTAGCAAGATTTTTAGTGGTTATTATTTATATTTTCACATTCACTGATAATATTCTTGGGAGTGTTTGGTAGAGGAATATTCCAGGTTTGATACAAGTTCATCTGAATCAACAGCATTTGTGGCATAAGGTTGATACCACACAAAAATGAGATCCGTCCCTTTCTTTCTTAAAAAGAAAAAATCAAGGTTACAGTAAGAATCGGACAACGGAAGTGAATGGGCCCAATTTTTAAAGGCAGAAATGTGAAGCGAGTTTGAATAAAATCACTTTCATTAATTCTTCTATAACTTGTGTATTATGTGAGCTGTAGCCATTTTTTATAGTCGGTTTAGGGTTTTACGGTTTATTTTGTTGCGTTGAGAAAGTTGGATAAAATTGGATAGAACTTCACACAGATAGTTATTTTTTTTACTAAATTACTAAATGTACTTTTTTATTTTTTACAAATTTAAAATGCATATTGCTTGTTGTGTGGCTATCACTATTGAAACAATGAGTATTTTAATGTTAACAGATTCAGATTGGCCAAATTTAGTTCTATTGTAAGTGCCATATGTTATAGATTTTTAAAAATTCTTTAAAGCAATATTTTCGAGGGACTTCCACAGAGAACAAGAAAACAAAAATAAACACACTCTTAGAAGAAAATGTTCATCTTTGGAACACAAATGAAGTTCTTTTTGAATAAATCTGAGAGCTTTCTACACCATTGAAACTTTGACGCTTCAAAAAGTTCATAAAAGACTGTAAAAGTAATCCATATGAATTGAGCGATTTAGTCCAAATTTTCTGAAGAGACTCGATCGCTTTAAATAATGAATAGATTTAATTCAGGCTTTTATTCACGTTTAAACATTGATCAGTGAACATAAACAGAAGCTCAACCAAACCTGCTTGACGCACGAGAACAAACCTCTTGCTGAAGCTCAAACGTGTTGCGTAACACGAGAATGAACCTCATTGGTTCTCGCATTTCAAGCAAACATGCTTGAGCTTCCGTTTACCACAACTGATGTGTGAGTTGATGAATGTTGTGAATGAATAAAAGCCTAAATTAAATCTGTTCATCATATAAAGCGATCGAATCTCTTCAGAAAACTTTGTAAACCGCTCAATTCATATGGATTAGTTTTACGATCCGATGACATTTTTTTAAACATCAAAGTGGTAGTTGCGTATCAATGGAGGGACAGAAATCTCTAAAATTTCATCAAAAAGATCTTCATTTGAGTTCCGAAGATGAATGAAAGTCTTATGGGTTTAGAACGACACGAGGGTGAGGAATTAATGACAGAATTTTCCTTTTGGGTGTACTAACCCTTTAAAAGATTCTGTCAGGCACTTCATATATAGAACCTTTTAGTTATGGTTTTTAATTAATAAAAAAAATGAAACATGCAATAATTTTCTCCTTATATAGAACCTTTTTGGCATAAAGGGTTCTTTAAAATTGAGCCAAGAACCCTAAGGTTCTATATGGAATCCCACTGAACCTTTTTTTTTCTTAGAGTGAAGAGTGGAGGAACGAGTGGGAATGAATGTTTGTGTGGTAAAACAACATTATGCCACAAATGCTGTCACTTGAGCTTAACTTGCACTGAACCCAGAAACAAAAAATTGTTATCATATCCCTGTCATAACCTCTAACTTTCTCTTTGTGTTTTTCTTCCCATATCTCTTTCTCTCTATTCTCTCCCATTTCACACAGGATTATCGAGGCGGTTTGCATCGGCTGGTTCACTGCCGAATGCATAGTGCGTTTCATTGTCTCACGGGACAAATGTGAGTTTGTGCGCCGCCCCCTTAATATTATTGACCTGCTGGCGATCACTCCTTACTATGTGTCTGTCGCTATGACAGCGCTGACAGGAGAAAACCCTCAGCTACAGCGAGCGGGAGTCACCCTGCGTGTATTACGAATGATGCGCGTCTTTTGGCTAATCAAGCTGGCGCGTCACTTCCTCGGGCTGCAGACGCTCGGACTGACGCTGCGCAGGTGCTACCGCGAGATGGTCATGCTGCTGGTGTTTGTCTGCGTCGCAATGGCGATATTCAGCGCCCTGGCACAGCTGTTGGAGCACGGCCTTGACCTGGAGACTAGCAATGAGGACTACGCCAGCATCCCGGCAGCCTGCTGGTGGGTTATTATCTCCATGACCACCGTCGGCTATGGAGACATGTATCCCATCACCATTCCGGGACGCGTGCTGGGTGGCGTGTGCGTTGTGAGTGGCATTGTGCTGCTGGCTCTGCCCATTACCTTTATCTACCACAGCTTTGTGCAGTGCTACCAAGAACTCAAATTCCGCTCAGCACGCTGCGTGCGAAGTCTCTCCTCTGAGTTTCTCAACTGACAGTCGCACGTCATGAGATCCTCTGAAACCTGCTGGTCTTCAGCTTAGCAACATCACCTGCTCTTCTGTGCCTTTATTTTGTACCAAGATCTAAAATATAGCGGGGGGGCGTTTAGACTCTCTATTATATCCAAATAATAACACAAGTACCTCTGTACTCAAGGACACATCGATGTTGACAATTACAGGCATCTGGAACCATTTCTGTCCATCCTGGGACTAACAGAACAGGACAAAAGAGACAAATCAAAGCTGGAAAGTGCACAATAAAGAATTACGATCCAAAGGAAATACATAAGCCAATGTTTGTGTTGTAACCCCCTTCCTGTGTGAACGAATAAACCCGATCCAACAGCATTTTTCAGTGTATGAAATGGACAACTGTGGCATTTGACGACTACAGATGGCCAGGCTGCCTGGAACGGGCATCTGGCGGGACCTTGTGTCCTGTCAGTGCTCCAGCCTAGAAGGAGCTTACACAAATTCTCATGTTTCCATGGAGAGGTCCCTCCGACTTGCTAAATCATTAATTCAGCTCCCAATAAAGTGGCAACGCAAGGGAAACCAAAGTAAAAGGTTTTAGAGTGGCCACATAGAAGCGATATACGGAAGCAAATACTGTGATTGTTTTGACATCAAAGTCACTGTTGAATGTGCGGTTTCAAATGAAGTTAAAGGTCTTACTCATAGATTGGTAGTTAACATTACTAAGCCACAAAAAAACAAACATCAGCTGTTCATCCAGACAGCGACAAGTCTGCAACCTGTCCATACACGACTGTGTGAATCAAGAGGCGTTAACTAAATTGATTAGCAAACACCTCACCCACACGCTCACCAGTGGGAGGGCTGTCACTCGCTTCCTTCTTCCTCTTTGAATACAAGCACAAAATCAAACCTCTTTTCCTCATTCATGGGACTTTCTGAGTTTGTGTCTCCTGAAAAAAAAAAGATTTGGGGTTGTATTTAATAAGATATATGCTGCACATGATACGATTTATTGATAAGAATACAGACAGTCAATTTTATAAAAGTATTTCATTAAGCATCAAGAACAGTTTGGTAACATATTGACTATATAATACAGATTTGTTTTAGCTACATTGATGATACTGTCAAAATCAAGATAGAGTTTATTGATTAATTCAGGTTATCCTATAATGACATCATTTGTCTTTAGCTTAAATCGTCATGTCAGTGTTGGGATCTTATAATTGCAGAAACATTGCTTGGTTGACGTCACACCACACAATGTTTATTTTTCCATCTGTAGACATTTGCCTTCATATCTGTATCATTTTGTAGCTGTATTTGTGGCTATTTAAAAGGGTCATAAAGATGCAAATGAAATCTTATGTAGCTCTATTCTGTAACCTAAAATGTATTCTAATTGGT
Source organism: Phoxinus phoxinus (assembly GCF_949152265.1). NCBI lineage: Eukaryota > Metazoa > Chordata > Actinopteri > Cypriniformes > Leuciscidae > Phoxinus > Phoxinus phoxinus. The sequence goes on from NC_136896.1 coordinate 13,472,282, forward strand.
AAAGACAAGATTATTTATGTCTATGAAGAAAATAAAGAAATGTTTACTGATTCAAGCCTGATTATTTAACTAATTATAATACAAGAATGTGGCACAAATGTTAAATATGTTAAGCAAAGGTAAAGTAACTCTGAATGTTTTAAATAGGGATGACTGTGTATAGGTGCCAGTTTTTACTCCAGTGAATATTAGGGTGGCTTCATTTTTGAAAAGCAATTTCTGTAGGCTACAGGCACACCTGTACAGTTGTTATGTCTTGTTTTTTTTTCCTGTTTAAGCTTTAGGCTACATCCGAAATCGCATACACCTACTATATAGCTAACAGTATGACAAAAGAAGTATGTCTGAATTCACAGTAGCCTATATAAAAGTAAACCAAAAGTACCAAGATGACCCGGAGATTCTGAAGTGTGCATATGATGGACACTTAACTATCCCATCAGGCCACGGGAGATGATTCATGAAGGGCAGTGAAGCGGCCTGGTAAGCGGCTACTGACACTGGTAGATCACATGATAATGACAACATGGCATAAGTCTGAATTACATTCATAATACACACATTTTTAAATATATATAGCCTCAGAATATGCTAACAGTCGTGAAGTAACTACTTATTAAAAATAGCCTAAGTATCTACTCAAGAGTGTTTGCGATTTCAGATGCAGCCTTGGTTTTGCTCTGTTTGTTCCTTGTTCCCGCTTCAGGATATAATTACTCATTGTTTGATTAGTTATGTCTGCTGTGTCTCATTTCGTTGATTAGTGATCTAATGATCTCCCCTGTGTTTAGTTCAGTTCTTGGTCCGTTCTCGTCTTATTATGTTTGGTTGTTCTCTGCCTATATGGTTCTAGACAATGATTTCGGAGTATTTTAATAAAGAGAAGACTGCTGCAATTAAATCCTGCGCTTTTATTTCATCCTGCTGCAACCAGACGTGACAACACAAGTTTCGGCCATAAAAAACATTCGTGCACATTTCCACCATTATTCCCCAAGACAGGAGAAAAGATACAGATCACTGAACACATGTCAACCTTTTGTGACAATAGCAGGGCATGCTATCACATTATATGGAGCATAGGCGTAATTTGCAGGTGGGACATGTCCCCACCACTTTTTCTCAGGGTCAATGTTGTCCCCACCACTTTTTTGAAACATTTCGAGGCACGTACCTAATACAAATAAATAAAACATCTCCAGTTAACTAACAGAGCATTAATTTAGTTTGTTATTAAATAAGAAATGATCTAGCGTTAAAATTTGTTGTTTTTGAAATCAAGTGCTTGTTGCAGCGCTTCAATCTTTCACTTAAAGGGGTGGTATAATGCCCTTTCCACAAGAAGTAAAATACATCTTTGATGTCCCCAGAGTGTCTATGTGGAGTTTTAGCTCAAAATACCCCACATATATTTTTATATAGCATGCTCAACTTGTCACTTTTTGAGTGTGAGCCCGTTTTTTGTGTCTGTACCTTTAAATGCAAATTAACTGCTGCTCTTGGCACAGAGGGTGGAGCTTCAAGAGCTTGTGTGCTTTTACCTCACACAGACATGCACTGAAAATTTCAAAAACATGTAGCCTTTTATGTTCAAACTGGAGTCAGACAATGATGGAGAGACTCAAGAAGAAGTGACAACATGTAGAATGCAACAGGAGATTCCTGAATGGTTAGTTGATGCATTTATGTAGCTGATGTGGAGTTCTTCTAGTCATTGATTAGCATATTCTGTCATGATAATAAATCTACAAATCATGTTCCGGGGGCGGGGTTTATGTAAATTATAGGGTTGGTGATGTCAGTTAACCCGGGATGAATGTCGTGTATAGTCCTACCAGCCGTTTGATTTCTTTAAAAGCAAATATCTTCCTTTGCTTTGAACTTTGAGCATTGTAACTTTGCAGATGTTGTTTATGCTCAAACAGCAACAACATTACTCACTAACTAAAGTTAGAAAAGTAAAAATCATACTCAACCACCCCTTTAAAGGGATAGTTCACTTTAAAGCTGCAGTCCGTCGTTTTACCTCTTTGTCGCCATCTCTGTTAGAAATCTGCAATTGCAGTTATTCGCGGAATTATTAACTGTGCGTGGGTAGTAAATCGGCATGAAACAGCGCGGATGAACACAATGTATTGGGGCTGCCGCGTCGCTGTGGATACTGTAACGTTACTGTCATCAGCAATCTCAGAGTATACTTTTTGAAAGTGTCAACATTAGAATTTTCTTCGGAAAATGTCATCTGAACAAGTAAGTAACATTCACTTTTGTTCTGACCAAATTCGGGGGGTGGGGGGAAGCATTGCAGTAGCTATATCATGCTGATTAAATCTAACGATTGCTTATATCACGTCAAAACGTGAAAAACATATTTTTTCTGTAGCCACTCTGAAGTCCGAAGTCTTTGGGTTTTACAACTGGTGAATCTCCAGTTGTCACTGGTGATTGTCGCTTTAAACTTTCGGGATCCGCCATACCAAGTGCTAAGTTAAATCTCCACCATCATCCACACACGCTATAATAGCCGACTAGCCGGGGACTCCTTCTCTATGTGTACAGAAGTGACGTAATGACGCAAAGACATGCTCGAAATTCCCGCGGAAATCCACCAGTACCACTGGAATTAAAATCATTATTACAAGCTTACCGTTTTGAATCGAGGTAAGGCAAGCAGATCGTTTTGAACACTGGCTGGTTACGTTTTTTTCCAAAAATGTCTTTTTTGATATTTTTAAACCCAAAAAAGTGCCGGACTGCAGCTTTAAAATTAAAATTCTGTCATCATTTACTCACCCTCAAGTTGTTTCAAACCTGTATTAATTTATTTCTTCTGTTGAACACAAAGAAAGATATTTTGAAGAATGTCAGTAACCAAACAGTAGTCTGTACCCATTGACTTCCATAGTATTTTTTTTTCCTACTATGGAAGTCAATGGGTACAGACTACTGTTTGGTTACTGACATTCTTCAAAATATCTTTCTTTGTGTTCAGCAGAATAAATAAATGAATACAGGTTTGAAACAACTTGAGGGTGAGTAAATGATGACAGAATTTAAATTTTAAAGTGAACTATCCCTTTAACGCCGTTGCAGAGTGTTCATTAAATCATCACAAAACAAAATGCACACAAATGTGTCACTGCTTGATATATACTGTAACCACTGATGAACGTATTCGGTTTTGATGATGAAAAAAAAGAAAAGAAACTACACAAGTGTGGATTAGAACCTGTAACCTCTGACACGCTTGGCAAAAGTTTCTTTTTTATTTGTTGTTTATTTGAATAGGGACAGATACAAAAAAAAACATAGATTAATGCATAATTAAAGAACAACCCAATGCCTGTATCGCAGTGTTTGTATCCATGGCTAATTTGCAACACCTGTCCCTAGAAGGGCTTTATATATACATATATATACTGGCCTTCATTGATTGTAAAAATAAAAATAAAATAAAACATAAACAAATATTTAAAATAGCCTATACCATCTTAATTTTGTTAAAATTACAAAACATTAACTTGGAGATTCAGTGTGAAATTATATATTAAAAATAAAATACAAATTACATTTTTTAATGTTAGGTGCGAATGTGCGATCAATCGCGATTAATAACAGAAAGTTGTTTAATTGATTGACAGAACAGGCTCAAAAGATTCTAAAGCCTTCTAAAACACAAAACAGCCATGCCAACAAATACAAAATTATCACAGATGATTAAACAAAATAGTATAATAAATTATATTTATCAACGCAATCAAACAAAATCCCAGCATTTTTATTTCTGACTTTAAACAGGGCAGCTTGCCGTAATGACGTCATATTCGCGCGACAAATCCTTACGTAATCAAAAAGCCGGTTGAGTTGCGCCATCCCATCCCGACGGTCACATTATCCTCGTCCTCGCCGGTTACCCTCTAATTACCAAAATGTATTACAAATTTAGTGGGTTTACACAAAGACTAACGGGTGCTTTGCCAACCTCAGCTTACAACCCTCAGGTATGTGCGCGCTATTCCGTTTCTAAAAGGTTAATGCAGTGACCTTGATCTGCTACTTATTGCTTCTTGTAAACCATAGAGTTGTTTTAAAACAGTCGTTAGATAGCCTACGTAAAATTAATGCCTCTAGTAGTATTGTAACCGAAAAGATTATACAGGCTAATTATTATTAATAAAGAAAACCGGGTTGAGAGCTGATTATCCACACCAAAATCTACTTACTGAATACAGTTACTTAGTTGAGCTACATTTGATTACTATCACTTCCAAAAAAAGGTTGTAGTATTGATTTTTGTATTTTTTCAGACAGACGACTAATTTCAGCACTGGTTATAGAATCCTAAACCCATTTCACAGCAAAAGGAATCATCTGATAAGTTAGATCAGCGGTTCTCAGCCAGGCGGTGGAGGCCCACTAGGGGAACCTCAGAAAACTTTTAAGTAAAAATGTAAAATAATTAAAGGCTTGGAAAAGTTATTTAAATTAACTAATATTTAATTATTATTTAAATATATTTTTTTATTCTAATATATCATTTTTTTATATATAAATAATAATATTACAATATAGTAATAAAGAATATACATTTTTATAGCACTAATTCAATAATTTAGAAAAAATAAACACAAACAAATCGGGGGAGAGGTAAAAACATTTGGAATAAAAATGTTATGTAGTCCTAGTGAAAAAAAATGTCAACTTAACCTGTTTGTGAACTTCGTTTAGGGCTTGAGGTCAACTATACCTTCTGAATCCCCTACAATCATCTTTGCCACACCAACTAAACTGGTGTCGGAGTCAGGTGCTGCAGTGGAGTATATGGGTGCCAACAAGGTTCAAGACCTCCAGAGGATATTTCAGGTGTGTATGTGATGTATTAGGCAACAATGTAGTTGAGTTAAAGGGATAGGAAATTCTGTCACAATGTTTTCCACCTCATGTATGCCTTTCTATCTTCTAATGAACATAAAAGAAGTCACTTTAAAGAATGTTGGTAACCAAACAGATTCGCTTCCTATTGACTTCCATTCTATGGACATAAAATACATGGCAGTCAATGAGAACTGAAACTCTTAAGCTACCAACATTCTTCAAAAGATCATCTTTTGTGTTAATTTTTAAATTTTGCATGGACTATCTCATTATTTAACAGGGGAAAAAAGCATACATAATTCTTCCCTGTTTGTTCTTCAGGCCTCAGATGAGATTCCTGTCCATCTAAAGCGAGGTGTTCCAGACAGACTCTTGTACAGGACCACCATGGCTCTGACAGTCGGGGGAGCTCTCTACTGTCTCGTGGCTCTTTATATAGCAGCACAGCCCAGAAAAAAGTGAACTGTACCCAGCTTCTTCTTTTCATCGACTCACATCATCAGTGATGAAATAACATTTGTGATCTGTATCTTTGTTCTACTTATCATTAATATAAGCAATATCCCTCCCAGCATCAATCACCATGAACAGACACTCTGTCCTGAACAAAGCTTCTAATACACAATGGCATTTTACTTGTGTCCTGTATCAGTTTCTATTACAAATGTGATTCTGTTAGTTGTGTTTATTAGAACAGCGGTTCAAAACCTTTGTAATTCCAAAGCCCCCGAAAATCAATATTTGATGCCCGCTCTGTGCTATTATTTGTTCTTTTGCTAAAATTACAACAAAAACAAACAAGCTTGCTTTTAAACCTTTTTTATGTAAAGAATCTAGGGCGATTGGATAAATCATGTTAATTCTTTTTTTATTTGACTAAATAATGCATTTCTCCAGATAAAAAAATGTTTTTTTTGAATAATATAAATTTTTCCTGTAGCATTTTAACTTAAATATAACAATTTATGAAAAATATTTTAATTTAATACAAATATAATTTTGCGGCCCTTTTTGGAGCTTACTGAGACTTTCTGGTTGAGAACCACTGTAGAGTCCAATACTTCTATAGTCCTAGCAGAGAATAAACCCTTAACTCAGAGTACATTTAAACGACAGCAACGTACTAAAAACGTTTTTTCTTTGCGTTTTTGAAAATTGTCACGTACAGATGAAATCGTTGTCAAAACAATCCTTTTTCACACGGATGTGTAAACATGACAAAAACTATATTGTGCTGCCAGGCCAGTACCGGTAGTAGTTGATGTCACTGTAAAGAAACACTACGTGCCTATAGACTGAACAGGTAATACACATGCGCATGACGTCACTGTTTTAACAAATTCACGTTTTTGTAGTTTACACAGACTATAACGGTATTGTTTTCAAAAAAACTTCCACTTTGTAACCCGTTTTCAAAAGTTTGTGTTTCAAGGCCCCCAAAAACAAAGTTTGTTGTGGAAATGAGAGGCCAAAATGCACAAGTTTTCCGTTTTTAGTTGAAAATGGTGTGGTGTAAATTAGCCCCTCATCTCCATTTAAACCTCATCAGCACAGGATGGTTTATATCAGATGTGTGATGGCCCACAGATTGTGAGAATCATGTTTAGGTTGGGAAGAGGACAAGAAAGGAAAAAATAGGGTGAGACCTCACACTTTTCAGTAGTGTTGATTGGTTTAATGTGTTTGTTACACACTTGGGCATGTTAAGTGTCTCATGGTGAAGCCCAATTAAGACTGAGAAAACTATAGGAAGTGTTTTAACAAGATGTACAGAGTATTCCTGCAATGTGGAGCCAGAGAAGAATCGGACAAGGTGAATGCATTTGATGAAATGCACATTTCTGAATGCAATATTACAATACTGTAAGGTCATATTTAAAGAATCCAAGGACTTGTAATGCTGCTGCTCCTCTCAAATGCACCCCTTTCCCAAGCATTGTGTGTGTAAAGGGAAGCAAAACTGTTTGTTTGTGAAATGGAGGGTTTTTTTCTTCTTTAAGCTTTGGCTCTCTAAGATGTACACGTTTAATTTAAAAGAGTAAAGAACCAAATTAAAAACAATTACCTTTTGACACTTGTTTGCTTGCAGTTTCTTTTTTTGAAGTCTGACATATAGTACAATATTTTATCAGAGAGAAAAAAAACATGGTTAAATGGATTACTTATGTATACAGTCTATATAAGATGGCTCCTGAAAAGCTTGGAATTTCCTGCTCAGGCTGTTCACATGGCAACAAGGCTATAGGAGACTGTACACAAAAGGACTTCCAAATAATCCCTTTGAATCTGTCTCTTTTATGGCCACAGCACTGTAGAACTGCAAAGAAAGGATTCCTATTGTTCTGAAATCCTATTTTTCCACATT